>NW_022882972.1:600000-1135293 GCF_011952255.1 Bombus vosnesenskii | reverse complement strand
AAAACAATCCACAACCTGAAGGTTTCGTCAATCCTGTGAACACAGCCGATCCTTTGGGTTCACCAAAGTCGAAAGGTATATCTGTTCGGGACAGAGCGTGGCACGGTCGTAAATTAACTGTATCGATGACGTGTCGGAAGATGTGTTCCACGTGGACGAAGGGATCGCCACATGGCACGAGTCTATGGGGCGGAGAATAAATGCGGTATCCCTTGTGTAGTGATAGGCTTGGGTGGTGGCATCGAGAAGCCGGTGTCATCTGTTGCATCGGTTACATCCTGACCATCAAAGCGTGACCGTGCTTGGTAACCGGCTACTATAAACGTAGCACAGGGGATCAATTACCTTCTAATTGGCCAGCAGAACGCTGTCACTGCGAATCGATAGTTAAAAATTGTTTCATAACGAGCGACCTTGTCATCGACAAGCAATTTCTAGTTATGTGGCTTTGATACGACGCTTTCGAACGACAAATAAAGGACAAAAGAGGAATATAAACCGATCGACAAGCATCGTTCTCTGCGTTTCTAACGGACGATGCAGGATGTGCTCGTGTTGTTCGTCGCTTAGCCGAATTTTAAATATACAATCGGTATAATTACCGCGACTCCGTGATTACCGACGCGAATAGACTGGATTTTCATGAATTTGTGGGAAACTGGAAAGCACGAAAATGCATACGATGCGTGTAATATGCAAAAATGTACGAAATTTTCAAGTTGCAGAAGATAAATATTTATTGTAGCACGTAGCAGGTGAAGCGAATTTCTATTTCTGGTTCCCAGAGCACAAAGTATATTAATTTTGCGTTAGGTTACAGGAAAATATAGACTTAATGTAATTTTGACAGCCTTTTTACTAATTTTTACTTGTCCTATTTTAACTTGATCTGACTCCTAAGTCCAGATTTAGGTTCTGCTTGTTTGATCGCATTCGTGAACACGTAATAATGCGTGGATATTATCACTGATCCTAAATGTGAATTTGGAAACGCAGTTCAAGACGTAAATCGCGTTACAAGGCGATACTGTCTTTACGACCCACAACGATTGAACTCGACGAGACGACTGCAAGGAATTAGACTATACCTTCCCTTAACTATAGACGCGATAATAGCTGAAGCAAATATATCAGCCTGTTCACACTTGTCGCAAGCTTTTTGAAAAATCCTGATCATAGAATTTAGAACGAACGGTTTCAACTTAATTTATGAGTTGTCATTCGAGTATCGTGTAATCGGTGTCCGCGTTTCTACGACAGAAACGAATCTCGTACGAGCTTCCAGATGCTTGATAGAACAAAAAATATCTGTTCGTTCGTGATCTGGTTGGATTCGTTGGATCTGTTCGAAACACTTGTTCGGCACACGAAGCTTATTCATCTTTCAGCCGTGATACCGAAACGATCGTCCACGAAATTTCGATGTCTACTGTGAATGCACCTACAGCTTTCGGGGTATTCATCGTGATCATCTGTTCGCCATATTTTGGACAGGGCGCGTGCCGTGTCGATAATACGATGGTACGTGTTCAACGACAAGAGGTAAAAAATTGCAGCCCGAAAAAATTGACATCGAGGTAACAATTTATACGGACAATGAAACATATGGTTCGACAGTCGAGCGAAATTGAGCAGCGCGCCGATGATTAAATAATAATTGGTATCTTTAATGAGGCAAATCTTCATCCACGGCGGTGGCATTTATTTTTCTTTCGGAAGTAAATATGCCTATTAAAAGCCTTTTGTATTAATACGAGCGTACATTACGCGAACCAATATTTAATTTGCAAAAATTATTACCAAAATGGTACATACCTGGAACAGCTATACAGCGTAGCTTAGCTGCGACGCGACGTCTATTTGTCAAAATCTGCACGAAGTCTGGGGCTGCATTTTAAACATAAAGTAAAACGTTCATCTCTTTTTTATAAACCTTCTAAAAGTTCAAACTGATTTCAAGTTTGCGCTCTTTGGGTTAAAAATTCTTACGACACGTATAAATAACCGAAATACGTTTACCTGCAAATGCAACTATAACATCGTAATAGAAAACCTGTATTTCGATGCTGTACGATGAAATAATCGGGACAATCAGTTCCGTTGAAGATTCCGTGACTTGATCTTCGTAACGTCGTAATATCACTCATAATATCTGAAACAATATGTGCGGAGTAATAATATATCAAAGTTTCGGTGGATCGTCGATGAAGAAACAATTTTCTCTTTTGTAAATGTTACTGTCGAAGGATTGGATTTGTTACATGCTCGGAGGCAGTTACACGTTGGAGATTTCGAGTTTCTTATTTTCGAGCAACTGACGCGTCGAAGAATCACAGTTACGTAAGAGCGGACGAGACGAAAAACGCGAACAAGAGGTCGATCGACGATAGAGAAAGGAAAGAGATGCGAGTTTTGCATTGAAAGCGGCCAAGCATTTGCGTTTCTGTCGACACGCGGTCCAGTCTAATTTTTTTCTAAAACTGTAATAACTACACGATGCATGGTTTCGCTGTTGCCGATGTCCTACCGTGAATTCGGCAATTTCGCCGCCAACTTTTTTTCTCCTCGCGTCTACTTCTGTCGCCGCATCACGACGCCTCTGCGGTTGCTCGAATACCTGCATCGATATAATACAACTGGATATTACGAATTCTCGGGATCATCACCCTAATCGAAGCGTAATTTAGGCGACGCTTTCAGCAGTCTCAGCACACCGTGAGACACACCGCAGACTTTAGGAGGATGACGATGGTTAGACGTGGAAAGCTGCGGTGGCAAGAAACCAACGATCTCTCGTGTTGCTACACGTTGATACACGTTGCGGATGAAATGGACGAATTTCTTAATGAAACGTTCCACGTTTTCCATTTACTTGGACGTTGCGAAGATTTCGTCTGAAACTATACGTCGATACTTTGCTTGGGCGCAGCCCGAACGATTTCAAATTTACTTTTAGCGAATAAAAGCATTATGTTTGCATCTTTAGCGTGTAAAAGGATAAAACGCGTTAGAGAATAAAATTGCTGCTTATAGCTATCTAGTTGACCTTAGTGTTGCCACTTTTTAATCCAAAGAGCGCAAACTTGAAAGCAGTTTGAAGTTTAAAGTTTTACTTTATGTTTAAAGTGCAGCCCCAGACTTCGTGCAGAACAACCCTGAGTTCATCTTTCGTGACGCTGCAAGTGCAAGGTTGAACTGCTTTCGCGAGTAGTGCCATATCTTGCGCTAAATCGACCTCGTAACGTCGTTGAAATAATTCGCGAAGATTTCTTTGTAAATTTTGAAACGCCCCTGCCGCTAGAGTTTGCTTTCCTTGAGTTGTACCACTGTCAGAGCGAAACAGCGATACGTAGCATCAAGGTAAAAGCAACGAGCCACTCGTTTGTAAAATCGAGCAACTGCCCGGAACAAAAAGTAGAAAAGATCGATGAAATTACGCGATAGAAGTACGAAGCAAGTGGTTCGGGGCTAAAGTTTAAGAAATCTCAAAATGCGAAGTTATTTAGCTTGGTCTCCGAACCGCTCGTATCGCTCTTATCTCCCTAACTAATTAAAAAAGCCAATGGTCGCTGCGTAATTGCTTCCCGTCCTATTCGAACATTTGTCATCAGAAATTAATTACAGAATGCTTCAGAAGAAATCTATTACGCGTACATCGCAGCGAATTATTCAAATTCCTGCATTTTCAAGCATTCAACAAACGTTGAATACTTTCCTCGCTGAAAACCATCGTAATTCCGTTAAACGATAAGATCTTTTTAATACATTTTTACTATCGTCATTTCTATGTATTAGGCTTCTAGAATTTTAACGATCGTCCTCGTTTATAACCTTTGCGATGTTCAGTCTCTGTGAAAGGTACGGCGAATTCTGCAGTTATCGTTATTGCTGCGCCTAGCGGTAGGCTAACAAACGTATCATACTTCCTTGCGGTACATAGGCGTAGCAGAAAGTGCAACTGGTTTCTCGCTAGTGGTCGCATTGTGTACGAGTTTCTATATAATAACGATTTCGAACGTTATACGTTGGTGGGGTCCGAGGCGTCGACATCTACATCGAACGACTTTCTCAATGAAGCACCTCTATCCTCTATCTTTCTTTAGTCATCAGCGGTGTTTTATGACACTGGTTGATCGTCTTATAGCGTTTTTTCACCTGATGTGTGGAATGATAGGTTTCGAATGGCAGTGTCCATTGGCCTCTCCTCTCTTCATTGTTGTTTCGCACTGATGTTCTTCAAAAAACGTTCGAGATTGGGTTGGAGTGTGTGGTGTGACGACTACTTTAGTTCAACAACTGATTTGATACTTGCGCATGTTTCGTGCGTCACCACGCGGTTATCAAACTTGAACGAGAAGAGAAAAGCCGTGTGTGTATAACACTCGGAATTTACTGCTCTGCCATATACGTGTTGGTGTTCTCAACACATGTTTGAGGTGTTTTTCTCTCTTCTCCTTTCTCTCACTCTTTCCAACGAAAGTTTAGTTCATTGTCGATGAATGACGCGACGTTTGACCTCATCTTTTGACAGTTTTCTTCGTTCTTCGACTTTTTTTAACAGCATTTCATTTTTACCTAAATTGCTGTCTCGTTGCTTATAGCGTAACTATAAGTTTATATCTTACTAGAGAAAGGTAAGAAAGAATTCTTTCAGTTTCTATAATATATGCGTTTGTCAATTTTTCCGAACACCTACGCAGAAGTAATACCATTACTTTTGTGTGACATAAATATAAATATAAATATAAATTCCTTATATATAATGCATATATTTTATATCGAAAATCCACAGCTTCGAAACAAAAATTTAGTGAATTTCATTTAGCGTTGATAAGAGACATTTTACGAAAATATTTCCAACGTAGAAGCATGGTAGGAGGAGGAAAGAGAAAGTCTGAGGATTTACCATTTCGTTTAATCGATAGGCATTTTCCATCAAAATGCCTTAATCGGGTCGGTACAACACAATTATCAAGAAGAAAATGTGTCATTTGTGTGAAAAATAAGCGAAGGAGCGACACGCGATACGAATGCAGAAAATGCGATGTCGGATTATGTATCGATAATTGTTTTGAAATTTTTCACACACAACCAAATTATTAACTTGTGTTATATTTACTAAATTTAGTTTTCTAGTTTATCGTTTTCTAGTTTATTATCCAAATTCTAGTTTATTGTAAATTTCAACGTTTATAATAAATAATTAATACTAAAAAATAACGCTCTTGAATCATTTAATCTCGTGCAAAAGAATTACTATAACTTATTACGATTTCCGCCTTGAATAGTCAATCAACAGAGTTCAGTCTAGCGAAAAAGTACTCCGTCCACAGCGATCGTCGCATAGGCACTCTAAGAAAACAAACTTAAAACAGGTTTATTTCCTGGTTATGTTATAATTATAGCGCAAACGTAATATAATTTCTGCAAATATAATTTACGAATATAAGTGAAAAAATGCCACTTGGACAAAAGATTCTTAATGAACGTTTCCAGATATTCCATAAACGAATTGAAATCTCCATCTACCAATCCAGTATACAATAATAAAATTTATCTTTGAATTGTTATGCAACTTTCGGTAATTTACTCTCTCAGATTGTTTTGAATTTCTATACGAAACGGTACGAACAGAACACCGTGCCATTTTCGGATATCGTTTCGATTCCTCCCTCGATTCTTTCCGCTCCCCCTATTCCAGGAAAGTCTACGTTATACTGGACAAACACAATGGATTCCGAAAAAAAAAAAAAAAAACTAAGGAACACGGCGCCATGGGAGTACTCGAGACGAATTTCGACCGTGTTATTTCTCTGAAGCCAGGTCAGACTAGGTTTTTCCAACACAAACTATCCTATGGGTTCCAGTTCCTTGCGGGTTAGATCAACGAGAGTTTTCATCACGAAAAGGGTTAACGAGTTTTGCGGTCGAAAAGTGAGAGAGAAAGAGAGCGGTGGCAAAATCTTTCGACACGGAGTCAGGTGGCTGGGATCGTAATTCCATAGAGGGTGCTGGCTTTGACACCATAAGGGTAGCGAGGTGTCACAAAATTCTCAATGGTACGCTCGGTCTCGCAAACCTGGAACGAATCGTTCTTCCTTTAGGATGCCGTGCACTTAGAACCGTGGCTATGGCTCGTTATCGAACAACACGTCACAGCAATTAGGGTGTAATTTCTGCCAAAGAATCGTCGGTCGCGCGCGAGTTTGACTCTGAAACCGCCCTTTCGTTGCTGTTTTCCCTCTATGACCAAATTGCTGTCCAACTATTTCAACGTTGTAATTTACGGCTCTGCCCAGAGGTTGCCGATACATTGAGATTTGGAAAGGACGTAACGACATCCTCGCATGTAATAAATATTCTTAATAATATTTTTTCGTAATGTTAAAACATTTGAAAAAACGTCCAATTGAAAAGTTATCTGGAATAAGCACGTATTGCTGTTCAAATCGCAATATTTATTATACGAGAAGCTTTATTACGTCGCGTTCGTAATGATCCGTGTGACTTCGTTAATTGTCTGACCGTCAAAGGCCCAGGCTCCTTAATAAATCTAAGGAATCACCATAAACAGGATCTTTATAACGAAATTGCAAGGATATTCGATTTACGAGTGGTCCTTAGAATAGTCCTTAGGTTTATTATTCGTGATAATAATATGAAAATGATAGAGAAAACGGGTACTTATTTAACGGGAAAAGCTTGGGTTTTCCATGAACGATAGCAGCCATGAGCTTCCTCCGCCTATTTTCATTCATTAACGTGGGTCATAACCAATGGGCATTGTTACCCTCGCTTTCCTAACGAAAAGTGTTGATCGATTAGATAAAAGAATAATTTGATTACTTGGAATAATATTTTCCATATTCTCACACCGAATTTTACGCAGACGAAAAACTACAATCGGATTACGCGCCAAAGTGTCAACGAGAGAAGTGCGAAAATTGCTGTTTTGTATCGTCGAATAAACCAGCGTGAAAGATCGTAAGCGGCACGAATTTTACCTGAAATAGCAATTTCGAAAAGTCGACCACTTTTGGTCACGCCCTAACTCCAGCTCTCAGCTCGGTCAAATTCGTCTCGTGAATTCTCTGCTCTGTTCTTTCCCCGCGTGCTCCATTAAACCAAACACACGTTTCAGTTGTCAGACGAACGTCGTTTCAGCGTTCAGCTTGCAACTGAAACGTGTTGTCTTTTTCAGAAATTTCACGATTGTACTCTTTTGTCACTCTTCGTTCGCGTCGCTAATTCGATTACACGCAACGTTCAGGCGTACGTCCTTTTGACAGCGAGTCGAATTTCCACGAAATCTTCATCGACAGAAAAAAGGATACGCACGCGTGTTTCTTCGCTCTTACACTTTTACGCGTGTTTCTTCGCTCTTACACTTTCACGCTTTTATATCGAAGATCTCGTGAAAATAAGATACCTCTGCTGATGCTGATTCGCCTTTTGTTCCATCTTCTTTTTATCATCATCCTTATCGATATTAATTCCATGTAGAAGTTGGTACATACGCGTTTTGCTCATACGATTTTGTTATTTGTTCGATTCGCGTAACACCGAGGGAAGGTGATAAATAAAATCGCGAATAAATATAATTTATTTTCAACTTTGTTTTTAATTCAACGTATCAAAGACTGTAATAAGCGACCAGCAAACTCACTCGAGCTTATTAGATCGAGCTTCACGACTTTTGAGAATATCGGTTTACGTAAATAGTTTTAACAGTTGCAATTTTGATTTAATTGAACGATCGATTTTCCAAGATTGATTGAAATGTCTCTTACACGTAGGTTTATATGCTTTTGCCGGTTGCAATTTTTGAGAAAGTCGAAAATACACGAGCAGGACGATGTACGTATTCGGTGAGACGATCGCAGTTTCTATTCGTAAAAGGTAAATGATTAAAAATTTCAATGTAAAATCCACTGTCGACGTAATAATCGCTCGTAACAGATCACTCGTTAATCGATCCGGAATCATGAAAAAGTGGAAGATGAATCAAGTGAATTGCAGCGGCGCATGAGCTAGAAAACAATACGATTCATGTTGTTGTTTTGCCTCGGTATATCAGGAACATATAATAAATAAAACGCAGCCGAAAAGATTTTAATTACCAACGAGTATCTACCGAGTATCGATCAGTTATCAACGAGTTTATTTTGCAACTTGTACACTGTCTTTACGAACGGTGACTGTATTTATTTATTTAACATTTTAAATATACTTGACGGTTTCAACAACGAGCAATCTCGTCTAAGAAATCTCACGATCAACCATCCTCTACTCAAGTCCTCTACGAAAATTATATCAGAGTGAATCGTGCACGTGCTACGAACAAATTATTTTTCTCAATTTATTTCTACTCGACCAACATTTTAGTGTGAATTTTACTAAATTCCATGTATTTCCAGGAATCTCGTGATCTCGTTTTAGCCTTGGCGAAGTATATGAGTCGCGGCACGTGTCCATCCGAGTAATTAATGATCTTTAATCATCGAACATGTAAGATTGGAAGGAATGCCTATTTATTACAGAAAGGTGGATCTTCGTTTGGAGAAAAAGAGAAACGAGAGAATCGATGCAAAACTGCTAACGAGTTCTATTGTGCGGCACGTGCCGCTGTCCGCCCACGCACCTCCAAACAGACATTTTTTTTCTTTCAATCTCGCCAATCTGCCGCATGGAAAAGGATTGCCGATCACTGTCATCCTTTCCTATCCGCTCCATCGCCAACCAATGTTCCTTTTTAATTTCTTACGAACGAAATTCCAAGACTTCGACAGGGCAACCTGCTTAACGTTACTTTGGAAATTCTGTGGATAATATCTTCATCGTTTTCCTTGTGAATCGCAAAAGATTCCCGTCTTTCCGTTTAGTTTTCTCGCTATTCCTATCTTATACGTAGTAATAACGCTATGTTATATTAAACATGTTATTAAAACAGCCATCTTCTATTAATCAGATACAAAACATCGTTTACGTTGATTTCACGATGAATACGCGTGAACGAGAAAATTTTATTTATTCGCTTAATGATTATTTATCGTTAGATTCCCTGGCAAGTTATCAGCGTGCGCAATTACACGTATTCCATAGACATACAAATTTACTAATTCATCGTTAGTCTATTAAACTGACAATTTTAAAAGTTTCCTACCGAAGATTAATTCATCAAAGCCTCGAAATTTATTCTTCTGGTTTTCCGCTTTCAAGATGATCGACAAGTTTGATCGTTTTGCCTTTGAGAACAGCTGCCAGTTCTTCGGTTTGGAAAAATTTGGATGGACCAGGGTAATGCGTAACGACTTACGAGACATTGTCGTTTTTAATTTACTTTGGAAATTTTCAAGACACGAGAAAATCTTTCGTTCGAATCTTCGGGTATTTTATTTACAATAGTTTACATCGATATAAATTTCCCATAACATATTGATATAATATTCACACGAATCTTCTTTTAAACGACTTAATCTAGAAATTATCACTTACGGTTATTCGACGTCCTCGAATCTTCGCGTCGTTCAACAATTCTTCTTTGGCTTCGTGAATTACTTATTCTATCAAATGGACGGCACGAAATATTATTGTTCCTAGCTCGATAAATGTCGAAATCGTATTTCTCCAATTCCTGACTAGCTACACAATAAATACATAAATATACAATAAACGCACGAGTCACTGGCGTTGCTCTTGAACGTTAGTTCATAAACTATTAGGTTGTCCGTAAAGTTTCTTTCGTTCTATGAGGAAATAATAAACGTACAACAGTTTTTTGTTTTATATTATTTTGTCAAATTACGTACGATCCATTTTATTCTAAACACCGCGACATTTCGCAGACTTAGTTTGTATAAAGGTGCACTGTTGTGAAAAGCATGTTTCTGAAAGAAAGACACTTTTCGGACAACCTAATAAATCGAAACAGAAGAGCATGGTACTAGTTACGAATCTAAAACGTGATAAGTAAAAATTTAGAAAGCTTCTTAAACGATAAATAATTATTACGATCTCGCGTTAATTTTTATTATAAATACAATATGTTTACGATGTCTGTGAAATTAGTATTTATTTAGGTATTACAATAATGGCACCGATATTTAAATTATCCTATTACTCCTTCAATTACGCTTTCCCACTATTTCTATCATTTCTGGCGCGTTTTATCGACTAAAACATTGAATAAATTTACATTAAACGAATGAAATTCTATGTTAAATTCTACATACGTAGCAGAAAATTAGCAGTGATACGAAATATGTATCGCGACAGCAATAATATAAATAGATTACGATAATACGTAGACATTTAAAAATGATTTAATAATAATTTAATTATATACAGGGTGGTTGGTAATTGGAGATACAAGCGGAAAGGGGGTGATTCTACGCGAAAAAAGAAGTCGAAAATATAGAATAAAAATTTTTCACGTCTCGTTATAACGGATCTCACTGTAGATCGTTGTCTCGATGGAAAAATTAAAAAAAAAATTTTTATTCTATATTTTCGACTTCTTTTTTCGCGTAGAATCACCCCCTTTCCGCTTGTACCACCAGTTACCAATCACCCTATATAT
The DNA here is from genome assembly GCF_011952255.1 of Bombus vosnesenskii. NCBI lineage: Eukaryota > Metazoa > Arthropoda > Insecta > Hymenoptera > Apidae > Bombus > Bombus vosnesenskii. Next base: position 1,124,714 of record NW_022882972.1, on the reverse strand, counting down.
AAGTTTATCTAATATATCTTTGGACTATTAGCCGTCTGTGATCGTAGTCGTGTACGATTCACGAATAAAAAGTACGAATTACATGCAAATTAACTAAGAACGCAATACACACAACACATATCAATGGAATAAATATTGCCCTGCAGACTTAAAAATCTAAACACATTGTCAGAAAGATTACTTGTACATTTTACAAAGTTATAACGATTATTACTCGATACGATTACAGTTTTGTTTGCAATTTCCTTGCCAATTAGTTAACACCAAGTTAACGCAACATTGGAATCGCCAGGCTCGAAAATATTTTCATACGCGTGAAAAATACATTTCTAAATACTTGTAAGCGATAGTTTACATACGTAGAACGTAGATACTGGAACGTTGGCCTTTCGCAGTTGTTCCTTTTTCACTGCCACTTGCCATCGTGTCTCTGAAGGAGGTCACAGAGCGCGGCGATGTAGGTCTGCGCCATTTGCAACGTCTCGAATTTACTGAGCTTGTGATCCGCCCCAAGGCTCGGTACAACTTCGCGTAATTTATCAAAAGCATCGTTCAAACCGTTCATTCGACGTCTTTCGCGCGCATTCGCGGCCAAACGCCGGCGCTTCAACACGCTTGGCGATGGCGGAATGTCCCTGGAGCGTCGTCTTCCTCTGCGAGGGCTGCTGGTAGGCGATACTTGTTTCTACAAAACCAATTTACACATCTTGCGTCAATGTAAATCGTTCATTCGTGACAGTTCATTCGTTAACCTTTATTCGCCTCTCGCGTCGATCCGACAGGTCGATGTATCGAGACGAAGCTTCGTTCAGATTAGTTACGTCGTTTACGTGTTACGAGCACCGTGCGTTTGAAACGAGATTTCGCGAATCTGCCATGTAAATTTCGATAAATACCCGGTTGAATTCGCTTGTCCGAACTTAGGCTCCTGTCACGCGAATCGAAATTAACATCTGATAGAAAAATTTGGAGCCGCGATTTGGAGAGCTTGCCAAGAAAATTTGGAAATTTGATTCCCACTCTAACGAGATACCGCGTTGTTCATCAAATTTGAAGCTAATCCGATAACGCACATGTTGGGTTGGCAATTAAGTGATTGCGGATTTTGTCATTATCACTTAATGACTTAGTTGCCAACCCAATAGAAATTCCAAGATATTTGATATTTTAAAAATGTATTGGGCTGTTCCCAAAGTTTCTTTCGTTTTGTAAGCAAACGATAGATGCACCACATTTGTGCACTATTTGTAATAACAGAACAAAATGGATATGTATATATTAGGTTGTCCGGAAAGTGTTTTTCTTTCGCAAAACGTGTTTTTTAAAACAGTGCACCTTCGTACAAACGTGAAACCAAGTTTATGAAATGTCACGATGTCTATCTCGACAGGAGAAAATGGATCGTACGTAATTCGACAAAATAAAAGAAAAAACGTTGTGGGTCTGTTATTTCTTCTTAGGCCTCTCTTCACCTGATATAAATATTTTTCTCTACTAAACATCTTGGAATTTTTGCACATACGTATTTTCACCTATTTTATTTATTCATAAATTTCATTCATAAAATGCGTTTACATTCTCCCGCGTACGCAGTGTTTCGCCTTAATGGGGTGTCCTGAATTAGAATGTTCTAAGACAGCGTCTTTTTGTGATTTTTTTTAGAAGGGAAGGAGAGAAATGAAGTTATTGAATTTTGAGATATGCTTTTATATATGTTTAATGAATACAAGCAAATTTTTTTTAAAGTAAAATAAAAAATTGTAACAGATTTCTAAGCCTATTTCATGGGCTGCAGTTTTCAATCGGCTGGAAGGATCCACCTCGTAATTCTTGATCAAAAGAAAAAATCAAAAAAGGATTAAATTATTGTATATTTTTCTTCTAGTTGAAGCAAAAAAGTTCTTCAAAAAGTTCATTTAAATAATTATTGTAGCACCTCAACGTTTATTTTTTCTTTTTATAAAACACATGTTTTCTTTAAACCCGTCGAAACTTTTAATTTCACACTATTTTCTGCCCTTTTTTTTTTAGTTCATCGAGAAGAAAAATACATAATAATTTAATTCTTTTTTGGTTTTTTCTTTCGGTCAATAATTACGAGGTGGATCTTTCCCACCGATTGAAAACTGCAGCCCATGAAATAGACTCAGAAATCCGTTACAATTTCTTTTTTTACTTTAAAAAAAAATTTGTTTGCATTCGTTAAACATATATAAAACCATACCTCAAAATTCAATAACTTCGTGTCTCTGCTTCCTTTCTAAAAAAAATCACAAAAAGACGCTGTTTTAGAACATTCTAATTCAGGACAGCCCCTTAATAGCCACGTCAGTTCAACTCAAGTTTATGTCATTTTCTTTCAGAAACAAAGTCGCGAGATCTTCTCAATTAAAAACTACGATCCATCGAGATTTACCTGCGCCGATGTAACAGGTTCCCAACAATTGCTTCTTTGCTCGACCATCATCTGCATCGGCTTGCCGGCCTCGAGGCTCTGAAATTTTTGTTCTTGAGGCGGAGTTTCGTAGCAATAGGCTGGCGGATGATACTCCACGGAACTGTCCTCGTGCAGCATCGTTCCCGGAGAGGCGGTGTGATTTATCGCGTGCTGCGGCTCGTACCTATCAAAATTATATCGATTATAATGTGATCATTCGAGCCACGCGATTAACACGTAACGAGTCGCATTCGCAAGAAAAATGCTGCTGTACATCCTTCTCATATACGTTACTACTATAGCTATTTCGATTATTTACCTCGTATCGTTTGTTCTCCAGCTGTATTGATATCGTGTAAAATACACATGCGTTGTAACAGACCATCGAGATCGTTTTTACGATTTAGTCATTTCGATAGTCGTTGCGCTAACAACGTTAGTGTTACGATTTCAAAACTGGCAATTATCATCTTAACGTCATTTCACGCTCGAACCAAGCAAAAGCAGATCGTTCGCGATGATCTCCACACTTGTCTAACGTTCATAATTATATATAATCATAATTATACACATATTTTACAAATTAAGTGCGATAGAACAACCGTATTAAACGTTCGTGTCATGCTGTTCGATAACGATAAAGTCGTTGTTGGACTATCGATAGAACACATGCCGAAACTAGGCAGCTACACGACGAGGAAAATCACTTACTTACCAAACCTGTTCGAATGAAATTTCCCTCGATATCTGTCGAAATAAAAACCACTGTAGGAAACTTCAACTTCGACTGAATTCCATTCAAACAATTATATACAACTTTCGTTTTACATAAACGTATACCGCTATTTGGTTTGTACAAAGCTACGATAATACGCGATTTCGCACAAGCGACAGATACGCGAAAACGTTGATTCGCAACTAACGGAGATGTATCGTAAAGACGAGTCGGCGAGAAATATTCGCAGGACTCGAAGCGAAAATATCAACTTACCTTTGAGGCGTTACAGGTGTCAGAACGCTAAACGAGCTTCTTTCGTACGAATCCGGCGTTCTGGAATATTTCGCAACTACCTCTTTCCCATAACTGATCGTCTCTGCTCCTTTTTGCGGGGTGATCTCACCTTTGTGCGCGTAATTCTCACTATACGCGACCTTGATAGAGTCGTAATTCGGGGAATTGTACGGCGACGGATACAAAGTGTCGTAAGTCCTGGTCGTCGTCGGGTACGTAGTTGTTACGATCTCAGTAGAAACTGGATATTCGTGGTGGTTCGACAGTAGAGCCATCCTTTTCCTCACTTGGCTACTTTCCAACGATATCTCATTAAAATAGATTAATTCTCAACACAAACGCGAAATCTCGACAATTCGAAAGACGATCTCGATGAAATTCTTTGCTGTTCCATCGGGTCGAATTTCCATGCGGCGCTTTCCTCTCAACAGCGGCGAATCCGAAGAATTCCTAGTCTCTGTAGAATCCTTATGACGATCGATGACCGATCTTCTTCTTCCAGTTACTTTCCACCTTATGAAAACACTTTTACTTTGCTTCGTGAAAATACTAATCGACAAGGTTTCCACGTTGGCGATATATTTGCACCGCGATCACAGAACAGTCTGGATAGTGCGCCGGTTTCACATGTTACGAGATTCGATCGTGTCGAATCAACAACGTTCGTTACAATTACCCATCGAGATTCGACTAAACCGAAACACAGTTTAACTTCCGTTTCACTCGTAACGAAACACCAAGCTTCGACGAATGTCTTTTCGGTCATCCACCTTCGGCAATGTTCCGTCGTATGGCAGCAAACGTTAAAGTCATCGTTTAAAATAACGCGTGGTTGTCGATCGAAAAGTCAGCGTCGATCGTCGACCATCGGCCCTCGTATTTTCCTGTACTTGCAGCGATTCTAAAAACACGCCAAGTACGCGAAGCACCGGGATCGTTTCGTCGTTTCATCGAGCAACAGCAGCGGTGTCAACAATCGAGAGGAGTGAGCGATGCTCGCGACGTAAAAGCTGGAGTTTGAGTGTGGCGCGTGCCGTGGCGTCCTTCACCGCATCAACATATGGTTCCCACTTCGTTTTATGTCCATTCTGTAGGTGCACCTGGTGGCCCGTTCTGGCTCCTTCTGCATCTACCCTCTCCTTGTCTTCGCCGGCACCGTTTTACCCCGCAGAAACCCACCACCACGAGCCGCGCTCGTCGTGCTCGCCTTTTTCCTTCTCTTCTTTCCTGTGTCCGAGCCCTTTATCGGTCCGCCGTATAACACGGCAGCTAAACGCTTGCCAAAGGACGACGGAAGAGGTAACCTGTTGATTTAGATAACAGGCACGCGAGGAGCGAGCGTACCTGTTGATTGAAATTTCGCTCGGTGCTGCGTGATCCGCGGCGAGAGTTTAAAGAGCAAACGTCGCAGAAACTTGCAACTGAACTGCGGATTTCGTGGATTTTTATTTCCACGTTTATATTATTCTATCTCAATACGAGCGCGTTTACTATATTTTTAAACGAAATCCGAATAGAAATTCGTCTCGTTTGTTAAATATCGTGGTATATTTTTTAATTATTGCGCGATACTTATCTTCTTATTTGCATATTCCGGTAGTTTAGTTCCAGTTCTTAGTTGCACATTTTTGGATTTGGACGAACTCGCGGTCGTGCAATGTGCAATACGCGAGCGATAGAAGTAGTGTTGTAATGTATATTCCACTTTGAATATTTTTTATATTTTTGAACGCGGAATGCGCGTTTCTGTGCCCTCGGACTTTGCCATAAACGCAGAAAAATTGGCAAATTGTTTGCGAGCGAAGATCGCGAGAGAGCAACGTAATACGGTGACTCTTATCGGCCCTTTGCGTTCTATTGGCTCCGCTATGGGGACACTGGCGATTAGACCGCGGATGTTTATAAAATATGCAAATATACACGGAGAATATGTAGAATTTGCGAGGAACGTGTTCGACATAGGTTTATCGTATACAAAATTATCTGGGCTGATGGAGAAGGTTCGGTAATTTTCTTTTAATCGACGACTTGTTCATGGCGAGGCGCCGTACTTTGTATTACGATAAATTATAAGTAATTTTCCTTATTTTATTGTGTTTTGCAAAGCATAATTCGTTACATTTCAAAACGATTAAAAAGTCGAGAAATGCATTTAAAATCGCATCGAAGCGTACAAATGACAACGAGGAAACATCTTTTATTATTCGTAAAGAATTTCGAACGCCGATCTAAAACTGGCAGAGTGGATTCCACGGTGATAATTTACTTCGAATTTCCAATTTTCCGCCCTTTGTACCATTTACAATTCGGAGGATAGAAAGTCTCGCTGCTTCGCTTCTTTGCATCGATCGGACGACAGATGTCTTCTTGATGAAGGAAATACAATAAGCACGCGTAATATGTGAATCTTGTTTGTCGCTGCAAATAGAAAATAATCGTAAAAGAAGCGAAAACGAAGAGGAGTCAGTGTATTTACGCGCGTCGATGAGTCGTCGCGACGTTTCAAGCGTTCAAATTCCTCCGGGAGCAATTACACCTGTGTTGAATATTCAACGAATAATGTACAACATATTTAAAATACATAGAATAAATCCTACTATCTAAAAGATATCTGAAATAACGTTAAAAATTAGTAGAGACGAATATCTATGGCTTTTTGTATCGGTATACTTACGTACAACGATGACGTAAACGTTCAAATTCCTCCAGGAACAATTATCTATGGTGACGAACAAAAGAAAATTATATAATAACAATAATAACAATAGTAACAGTTGCTTGTCGGTTTTCACCTATTGCGATCTTATTTCCATGAGCACAGAGATTTTTCTTATTTTCTACTCTTACGTTCTAAACATCCTCGAGTCTACTAGTTCAAGCAGAAAAATCATTTTTATTTTTAATATTGCTTGTAAAATTTAGCGTATTGCTTTCGCTTGCTCTTCTTTGGTTATCGACAACATTTCGGAGAATTCCTTTGTAGTATGAAATCTACACGCTGAGTATTGTGGACAGTTGTACGATATACACTTTGTAGATTGTTGTATACTCTTGTATAGTCTTTGGTTTCTAGTTGGTAGTCGTCGCGTATCGTACATTGCACCGTCTTTCGAATAATCTTCTTGTAATATGATATCTACTCGTTGACTATTATGGACAGTTGTACACTATACACTATTGTATACTCTTGTATAGTCTTTGGTTTCTAGTTGATAGTCGTCGCGTATCGTACATTGCACCGTCTTTCTAATAATCTTCCTGTAATATGATATCTACTCGTTGACTATTGTGGACGGTTGTACGATATACACTTTGTAGATCGTTGTATAGTCTTGTATAGTCTTTGGTTTCTAGTTGATAGTCGTCGCGTATCGTACATTGCACCGTCTTTCTAATAATCTTCTTGTAATATGATATCTACTCGCTGACTACTGTAGACAGTTGTACGATATACACTGTGTACACTATTGTATACTCTTGTATAGTCTTTGGTTTCTAGTTGATAGTCGTCGCGTATCGTACATTGTACCGTCTTTCTAATAATCTTCCTGTAATACAATATCTACACGCTGACTACTGTGGACAGTTGTACACTATGCACTTTGTAGATTGTTGTATAGTCTTTGGTTTCTAGTTGATAGTCGTCGCGTATCGTACATTGCACCGTCTTTCGAATAATCTTCTTGTAATATGATATCTACACGCCGACTATTGTGGACAGTTGTACGATATACACTTTGTAGATTGTTGTATACTCTTGTATAGTCTTTGGTTTCTAGTTGATAGTCGTCGCGTATCGTACATTGCACCGTCTTTCGAATAATCTTCTTGTAATATGATATCTACACGCCGACTATTGTGGACAGCTGTACAATATACACTTTGTAGATTGTTGTATAATCTTTGGTTTTTAGTTGATAGTCGTCGCGTATCGTACATTGCACCGTCTTTCTAATAATCTTCTTGTAATATGATATCTACTCGCTGACTACTGTGGACAGTTGTACGATATACACTTTGTAGATCGTTGTATGCTTTTGTATAGTCTTTGGTTTTTAGTTGATAGTCGTCGCGTATCGTACATTGCACCGTCTTTCTAATAATCTTCCTGTAATATGATATCTACTCGTTGACTATTGTGGACAGTTGTACGATATACACTTTGTAGATCGTTGTATAGTCTTGTATAGTCTTTGGTTTCTAGTTGATAGTCGTCGCGTGTCGTACATTGCACCGTCTTTCTAATCCCATGGAATACGCTGTGGACGAAAAAAGATTTGTAATCGATACTTGCGTAGTTACATGCGTAACTTTCGTATCAAATCAAATCTTTTTGTCTCTTCCTTTGGTATTTAAATCGCGTTAATTGCTTGATCGTCGACGACTATACTATTTTATATTATTTTTGACATTACATTAATTATATCTAGGAACTCGATGAGGTTTCTTATTCCCTCTACGCGGAGGCTGTCCCTTAACCAATTAACTGCATTCCATGTGCATACTCGTCATTGCTCGATTTTAACTACGCACCCCGTAAAGGATTTTTGAAAGTAAACTTGACAAATTGCTCTACTTATTGGTCTACCTTGCAGGAAACAGCGTTGATCATTATATTTCCGGCAGTAGAGTAACAAATAGTCTACTTTATTTTTAGCAGTTATTTAATAATTTAGTATAATATTTCGGAGTACGTTTTATGCGACCGATTCTTACGATTAGTCCGGTAACCGTTACTTGTTCTCTTCTGGTTAACCCGGTAACATGAAAATCGGAAAGCGACGAGAAAAAGATAGCGATGATTTTTTATATATATTCGAAAATGCATCTGGTGCGACTTCTTCGTCTGTTTTTTCTTCCGTACTAAACATATCGAAACATAGCCGTCTATTCTAATATATACAAGTAAATTCTATAGAATTCAAACTACCTGCCAACCGACATTTTTACTTTCGTTTTATTTTACCGGCAGTCATTTGCTGAGTAGAACAGATCGCGAGAAAAGAACAGTAATTTAGAACTTAGAAAATCGATTTTCTATTTTCCAAATAAAATTTGCCGCAGATTTGTTACTAACTGTTATTGTATTTCATTTAATTATTCCCAAAATAAACTCGATTTTCCAGGATCGATCGTCTGATTCGTATCATACATTCGTCATTTTCGACTGTCATAATTCAATTTCGTAACATTACGCCTCTTTTCAATCTTCCCTCTGTCCACATGTCGCATACTGTATTTTCCATATTCCACGAATAGCATACAACGTACGTACGCATCAAACGAACCACACGACCCATTCTAAGATGTTTCTGAAATAACGCTGCGAGTTAGTCAAAACGAACGTAGTATTCCTCTTGCCATCTTTCGACAATCAAAATTCCAGTACGTTTCAATTCGTTTAATTAACTTAATTAAGTAGCGTACGACCCATGGTTGATCGTACGGGGAAAATGGAGGGGAACGTATCAGAATGCAACGGTCGTTGCTCGGGACGAATCGCCTTGAGACAATTAGCGATATCCATCTTGCACTGGGATCTACCCCTGTGAAAGGGGCCCCTGGCACGGCGCGTGCCCTGCGCCAACGAGCAACTAGGGCGCATGACGAAAGGAGCCGCAAGGTGTTAGTCTGGCAAACGCGGCAGATTTCAGGATAAAGACGGCCAACCGATGGGAAAAAACCTTGTCCCGTGAACGCTCGGTCGTACACGTACAGTCCTTCCAAGGATTCGAGTCCGTTAACCCGGCAAGGACGCAAACTGACCGGAAATCTACCGATCGATGGGAGAACACGCTCGCACAGTGCGGCGTTCGAACGACGATTCGGGAGAAACACCGAAACTGGCTGACCGCGTTCGCAAATTTCCAGGCCACGTTCGCCAGATTCGCGAACAACGTTCGTACGATGGTAAGCCGCGTTAAGCGAATGGAACATCGAGTTTTCTTTGCGACGAGAAGGTATCTCTCTTTCCCACGAACTTGGACCACGTCGATGCACAAGTTTTCCCTTATTTTTGTAATCGTTGTATTGGGTTGGAAACTGAGTGATCGCGGATTTTGTCAATAGGTGGTATTGAGAAAATCCGCAATCACTTAGTTGCCAACCCAATAATTCGATAGTTTCGATCGACCAAGCTTGGGAGCTTTCGTCGCCGAATCTTACGTTTCAGAAGAGAAAGGGAAAGATGCGCAAACGGTGTTCCACGTTTATCGAAAGGAACCGTATGTTTGGCGTGCCATATGGTTGCCGGGGGCCGATTCTTTTTCGAGAAAAATAGATTGTCGACAACGAAACCGGCAACGCCGATCTATCAGAGGCTCGGCACGCGCCCCACCTCCACCTGGGCTTAATTGATTTTCGTTCACCTATCTATCGGACAAGTCATTCGAATGTCGATAAAAACTTGTTAACGACTCGTCACAGTCTATGACGTTGACCATCGGAGAGCAATTTTAATCATCGAAGGGCGGAATGAATCCAAAGGGCAACATGTGCGTGGACGTATAGTGGAATCGGTCATGGCATGGAGAACTATGGTAACCCTTAATATTCTGACGTTTGTTCGTCATGGCGTGAAGAAAGTACGAAATTAGGTGATAAACGTATGTTGAAAAATTATGCAGAGATCGCAAGATCTTAGGCGAAATTAATCGATCAACTACGTATTTGGTTGGCAACTAAGTGATTGCGGTTGTTGTCGATACCACCTAATGACAAAATCCGCAATCACTTAGTCGCCAATCCAATATATCTACATTCGCGTAGTATTTAAAAATTGTAAAAAAAATTAAATAGTATTAAATAGTATTGTAAAAAAATAATCGAAGAAAAATAGGATTAAGCTGAAAACATAACGTTTAGTTAAATGAATAAAAAAAAAATAGCAATTAAAGGAAAATCGAAAGAGTAACAATTAAACTATTTTTTATTTCAAGTACATAGTTCAATCACCTTTACGATAGCTACGCTTCTTTCGTGGCAACAGACGCTTACATTGTTTTTATAAACTCTCTTTCTTCTTTACAAATAATCGTCAATAATCATCGTTCATTGGTTGATAATTATTGAACGGAGCATAAAACCATGGTGTAAGAAAATGACGTTCGTGCAACCTTAAAACGTGAAAGATAATAAAAATGTAGTAAATAATTTAATTACCTGCTTCGTGTCTGAAGATAATAATATTATACATATGTACAATACATATGGAAATAATAATTAATAAAGTAGCAGCAGTGAAAATGGGTGTTTTTGATGGAGCAATCAAGCAAAAGTTTGATTGTAGAAATAAAAATGAACTACGAGATTTTCTTAAATGAATGTTAATTAAGTAAATAATGGTCTACGTGATCCTTCGATTAACGTTAATTAATTGTCAATATCGATATATGTGTAAAATTTGGTATTTATGATGATGATACGATATGGACCTGAATGATCATTCAACTTGAGAATGACTTGACGACGATTTAGAGAACGATCAATGTAGAAAATAAATCTTACCGCACTGAAACTCTCTAAATTTAAAGTGTAGAATTTGTAGGCTGTTAATTTCAGAGGCGTTATGCTTTTTGATAGCATCATCATTAAAAGCTTCCTGCAATTAATCGATGATAGATACCATTTGCCGTTTGTTCTGAAAATATGTACGTTCCTTTGAATCTTTAATTTGTAATCTACAATTTCTACTTTAATCTACATAATTTGATTTGTCGTCTACTTTATTTCACGAATCTATTTATTAAGTAGTACTGGAATTAGCTACTTGACTACTACATGAAACTCTATTAAGGGCGTGTCCTGAATTAGAATGTTCTAAGACAGCGTCTTTTTGTAATTTTTTTTAGAAGGGAAGGAGAGAAATGAAGTTATTGAATTTTGAGGTATGGTTTTATATATGTTTAACGAATACAAGCAAATTTTTTTTAAAGTAAAATATAAAATTGTAACAGATTTCTGAGTCTATTTCATGGGCTGCAGTTTTCAATCGGCGTGAAAGATCCACCTCGTAATTCTTGATCAAAAGAAAAAATCAAAAAAGGATTAAATTATTGTATATTTTTCTTCTAGTTGAAGCAAAAAAGTTCGTCAAAAAGTTTATTTAAATAATTGTTGTAGCACCTTAACGTTTATTTTTTCTTTTTATAAACCACATGTTTTCTTTAAACCCGTCGAAACTTTTAATTTCACACTATTTTCTGCCTTTTTTTTTAGTTCATCGAGAAGAAAAATATATAATAATTTAATCCTTTTTTGGTTTTTTCTTTCGGTCAACAATTACGAGGTGGATCTTTCACGCCGATTGAAAACTGCAGTCCATGAAATAGGCTTAGAAATCCGTTACAATTTCTTTTTTTACTTTAAAAAAAATTTGTTTGCATTCGTTAAACATATATAAAACCATACCTCAAAATTCAATAACTTCATTTCTCTGCTTCCCTTCTAAAAAAAATCACAAAAAGACGCTGTTTTAGAACATTCTAATTCAGGACAGCCCCTTAAATAACATGAAATTTACCACTGAGAAAGGAAAGAAATTTATAGGATTATAAAAGTCCTGCTATTAAAATTTATATACCACGAAAGAATAATTTTCTAATTTGTTTATATACTATCTGTAGTTAAAATTTCCATGCAATCTACGACGATTAAATAATTTATATATCCATCTCTCTTATATTCTTTTATATCGAAGATATTAAAAGGCACACGAATAAGATAAACTATCGTCATTTGTTCAATCATTTTTAAACAGTGCATAAGATATAACATAATTAACAAGTTTTCCAACGTAACACGAGATAGCGGAATGTTCTCATCGAAAGCTGCACTTTTAATTTTTCTAATATTAGCTGCGCATCAAAATCTAACATAACGTGAAATCAGGGCGAAAATATCGCGGAAATTATAGCCAAAGTATCGTTGTCTTCGTATTTCATATTTCAATTACAATTTTTTACCAAAACCTCAAATTCCAAATACTTTCGTACAACATTTTTGTTCTTCATTTTACTCGTATAACGTACAAAATTTGCATCTCTGCCAAACTATAAGACACTCTGCGTTTAATTAACGCAGATCCTTCCTCAGCGCTTTTCATTCGTCAGAAGAAAGTCGATAGATAGAAAAGATTAAAGAAAAATCCTTACGTAAATTCGAATATACGTTCGGTGGAGTCCGACAGCTGTTGTCCTGGCCAGCTTACGAATAGAAGATCGCATAGCAAGGAAATCGTCACCGAGATATATCTAAAAGCCAAGGCTGCGTTTTCTTGTATGTTTATTACCGCCTAATCGCAATGACAAACAATTAACGTGTATATCGTGTTGCTGAGAAACGATAAAATGAACTTGATCCGAATTGGAAACCGACCTGGAACTGCGTGAAGCTTACGCAAATCATGTTGAATCCTATCTGAAGCAAGTAAGACGTTGTATTTGCGTCCTCGAGTATATTAGCGAATCTTGATTAGCGAAGGAGAGATGTAAAGATCGATATTTTTATTTCATTGGAAACACTTAGAAACGAGGAGAAACGCGACAAAGAACGCGAATAGAGAACAATCTGAGACGATTAATAATAATACTGACTCGATTATGTGTTTGTGCAGTATTACGCAGTCCCTGGCATTTTCATACCATTTATCATCGCGTTTATTGGCATGTAGTTTCACGTCCATCGCGTCGCTTTCCACGAAGTTTTCTAGTTTGAATCTAAACAGTTACGATTTCACGATTAAAAGAGTTCTTCGTTTATCTTCTTAAAAGGAACGTTAATTGCATTAATCGTTCGATACAGATTGAAAGAGTATTTGAAAGAGCGTACAATGTTGGCAAAAATAATTTAAACAACGCTATCGACGATCTGCAGACTGTGTAATTTTATATTTTCATGACTACGATTAGAGGAGAAAGAAAAGATCGTTTTATTCGCTATAAATATCATAACAAGTGCTATACTTTTTATATTTCGTAGATTTTTCCATCTTCCGTACGTTTTGTGCATCTTTGCAGCTTACGAAGTTTTCTAGCTTGAATCTAAACAATTACGATTTCACGATTAACAATTTGACGATTAAAAGAGTTTTTCGTTTATCTTCTTACAAGGAACGTTAATTGCATTAATCGTTCGATACAGATTGAAAGAGTATTTGAAAGAGCGTACAATGTTGGCAAAAATAATTTAAACAACGCTATCGACGATCTGCAGACTGTGTAATTTTATATTTTCATGGCTACGATTAGAGAAGAAAGAAAAGATCGTTTTATTCGCTATAAATATCATAACAAGTGCTATACTTTTGATATTTCGTAGATTTTTCCATCTTCTGTACGTTCTGTGCATCTTTGCAGCTTTAAAGTCGAACATACATTGAATGGATAAAGATCTACTGTCTAGAGATTAATTTGGGAGTTGCATCTATTTTTGCGAATTTTTATCGCTTTATCTATTAGGATATTTTTGAACGAACGCATAGAGCTTCTCTTCGTGAAAAAATAATATTCGATTACAACGTGGCAACACGCATTCACTGTACAAAATAAACCTTTGTAACTTACTTGTCGCAAAAGAAAGTTAATAAACGACAAATGGAGCTGACTGCTAAATCAGTTGCAATAGCATTTTTCAAAATATTTTTACCAGCTTCGTAGAGCGCTCTTTCGATTCTTATTAAAAATATGAGATTTCATCGTAGACGATGTCTCTCGTTAGCTTTATTTAATTAGTTTATTTATCTAGTTAGTTTATTTAATCGTGCGTGACAATTTGAAAAATTCGAAACGTTCTAAACTATGATAAAAACACAAATTTCGCAGGAGTTCGTAGGTAATCGTAATCGTTTGAGAAAGTATGAAAAAGATCTCGAAATTTTCGATTAACGAAGATTGCACTTAAGAGAAATCAATTAACGTATTAAACGTTGAAATCTCGTTTTTAAATCGGCTAACGTTAAAAACGTATATGCAATAATATTTCGTATTAATTCGTCTCTTCTCTGGTAACATCGAGTCACAATGTAGAAACCTTTGATATTCGATGCTTTTGGAGGAAATTAATTTCAGAAATTCAGAATTGTTCATTAAATAGTTATATTAACCCTGTCAGTGTCCATAGATCAATCAGAGGAATTTCTCAGAAATATAAAAACGTATGCACTTTTTGCCTGCACAAATATCGTACACACCTTACCACTCGAAGAAACTTTTGCTAAGATTTTAAAAGCTTCATAAAAAATATCGATTGCTTGATAAATAAATTCTTCCTTTTCAACGATTTTCATTAATTGTTTCTTACTTTCCAACAATTTTACGCAGATCGTACTTTTATTTTTCAATTTCACCTTACTTTTCCATACCACTTTTCACATCAAAATAAATATCGCAATCTTTGTCAATTTTTCGCTCTATTCGTAGTCGTATTAACAGCGAAATTTTCGTGAAATTTAATTGAACAGAGGACAACGAAACTGCACGGAGATCGATCGAAAGTTTCGACGGAAATTTCTATCCATACAGTTGATACGGTTACCTTAAAACTTCGCAAAGTCCACTCTCGTGTAGAACATAGACAGCTATTATCGAGTTGATAGCCAAAACAATTGTGGTGTACGCCAAAGTGCCAATGTACGAGTGAACCAAAAGAGGAAAGTAGTATTTGTCCACGTCGACGAAATGTTCAACACGAAACGCCAACGGTCGGTCGTCGGATATATTGCAGAGTCCTAAAGCGTCAGCTGCATTCAGCAGCAATGGCATCGCCGCAAACGGTGTTATTAATCCGAATAAGAAAGCTGTGGTCAACGTAACGAATTAAAGTTGCGGAAATTTGAAAGCATCGTTTCGTCTGTTTTCCTTTCTCCTTCATTTTTCTCTTATTTTTCCAATTTTCTTACTTCCTTGGACGCTCGTAAATTTCGTAAAACGTATTTCTGATATTTATCTTCGCTAAATGAAATCTGAATTTCGAGCGACCCGAGACAAAGGTAACAAATTCTACTGCTCATCGAATTTTGCCCATTTTTTTTTAGGAAATAAAGATCGCTTTGACTGAAATTCGCATTAATCTTCGATATAATCGACAACACGCGTATCGTGCGATTTCAATTTGTCGATCTTTAATTATGCTAGTTTACTGTATGTAGTGCGAATTGTTGAAAGTTCTAAATCGATTTAGAATATTTTAATAATAATAGCAACTCGGTATAAAATCTTCCGCTCGATCTAGTAATTCCGAAAGAATTTTAACACGCGTTGTCGAGTATCTTGAGAATCTTCGAAAATGCTCGCGATATAAAAATTTATCTATCAAAAGTTTGAACAGAGTTTATATAGCGTTCGCTAAAGAGTAAGATCAGAATAAGTAGACATAGAATTTGGAAAACTAAAGCCAAAGAGCAAAAGATAATAAATACATAGATATTATGTTTGAACGATACAGCAATAGCTTCAAAGTGAAATGGATAAAATATTCTCAGGTTTCTAGGACATTCAAATTTTCTTACAATCGATCTACGTTAAGGATACATGACGTAAATGTTATTAATATATTGTATCGTATACGTTACTAATATAAATATTATTAGAAGGTTAGTACGTACGAGATACTCACAGTATTAATCACTTTTAAACGCTGTATCGCAAGTTGCAAGGTCGCCTTACCTACGAAACTGATAGTAATTTTCTTTCCTATCGCGTATTGTTCACAAAGAAGATCGTACTCGTTTCTCAGCTTTTTGTAAATTTCCCAGTCTTCTCGCATAATATCCAGCAAACGTTTCATCTGTGTGATTCACGTGAACGTTAACGTTAACTTCGACACGAGAGACACGGCAAACTTACCTGTTTGAAATTGTAAAAGAAATTGATATACTTTGCGAGGCACATCAAACTGATCATAAAAGGCGCGAAACCTTCCAGTAGCGAGTCTATGTCGTTGGCAGTTATGGCAGTTATCATACCGCCACCCTAAAAGAAGGAAATCCATACAAATTCCAATGAAATTGATATTTCGGTAAAACGTTCCACGAGAGAAGAAATGAAAATTTCTTAATAATATACATATAGCATATGATAACGACTATTACGTAACACAAGACTATTACATTCACATCAGACTATACAGGGTACATCGAAGTAAAATAACATGGAAATAATTACGCGAATCTCAACTTGTACTAATTTTCAAGCATCGTTACACGCAAACCAACTATCAACACTTTGACTGCCACGCCGAAATCACAAGGTTCGCTTAGAACCCCACGAGAGTATTTTTATTATTCAAAACATATAATGGCAAAATAGTAATAAATTGATCATATAAGACGACATTCTTCCCAATGGACCATTTATCTTATTGGTGGTCACCGGTGACCACCGTGGCACCTTGGTAACAGTTGGCAGCGACATATTGTAACAAGGCTTCGTTTATTTCAACAAACCATTCGCATTCGTTATTTCGTCGTAAGCAAAACGCGCAGAATACAGGGTGGTTGGTAACTGGTGGTACAAACGGAAAGGGGGTGATTCTACGCTAAAAAAGAAGTCGAAAATGTAGAATAAAAATTTTTTTTTTAATTTTTCCATCGAGACAACGATCTACAGTGAGATCCGTTATAACGAGACGCGATAAAGTGCACGCGTACCGAGCGAAAATTCAATGTCGATTTTCTCGAAAACAAAACCTCGAACGAAAAATTTGTATTCTATATTTTCGACTTCTTTTTTCGCGTAGAATCACCCCCTTTCCGCTTGTACCACCAGTTACCTGTATATTGTTGAAACGTGTAGAAGATATTAGTAAACGGTATTTGTTCATTCTATGTATAATAGTAAGGTATGTACACGCTTCTAACTTCAATTATACGATTAGAAAGCAGCATTTACGATTACTTTCTGAGCTGTGTTTATAATAATATTCGTAGATTACTCCTCAAAGATATGGATGCAGACACAGTGCACCGTTATATGCAAGAACTGTTTTCATTTTTTTTTTTTTTATTGACGTTCTAATAAAAATGTTTAATTGCTCGATGCGGCACTTTATATTTCAAGGTATCTTCTATTCATCGGTTATATTCAAAATGCCCTAACTGTCAATTTTCATACAATTTTTACAATTGTAAGAAGTTCGAGCGCTCCGGTCACCAATGACCACCGTGGAAAATCGACCAAGTAACGTACGCAAAAATGCAGGAAATCTTGTAGATAAAAATGTTATTTTTTAGATCGTTCATTGAGTCATTCGCCGCTTTATTACACTGTCAAAGCATGAAGACGATCGGATGTCGAAAATATTTAAAATATAACGTTTGTAAAACTATATTTGATAGCGGAACGAAAATGAAAATACGCGCAGTTATTTCGATACATTGATATTTGTTTCGCCGGGTTTCAGCGAACAGCAGAGTATACACTGAGTAACGTAATTAATCGGCGGAATAAGTCGAGGTGCGAATAATTCGAGGTTCGTTGCAATGAACAAAATAGCTCTGCAGATACAGATATTTATAAATCAAGTCCGATATCTGACTGTGAGGTGGAATATATTTGTTTCACAATGTACATCAATACCTGTAGGATCACTTGAGCAACAATGATGGGAATGAAAACGATCGCAACCAAACTCCTTTGCAGAGTAGTTTGATACGGCCAGATACCGATCGTAAATAGAAGGTACTTATTGAGTCTCAAGTACTCATATTGAGTACTATCCATGCCGAGATGTTCGATGTTTCAATGTATTTTCCACGACTACTTGCCAAAGACTGGCCTATGAAGTTTAGCCAGACCTATCAATTGTAGAACATTGAAGATCCGTTCAACAGGGACGATTACTGTCATTAAATATTCCGTTTCATAGTCGATATTCAAGGAACAGCTACGCGAAATTGATTCGTTCAATCCGTCACGCAAACGATTCCAAGCAATAGGTGAAACCACGGTTGACGATTTGTTTAATTGAAAGACTGAATTGCGTTAATTAAATTCTTCCGAGAATCTATTATTTCTGCATAAAGAATCAAAGGCGAATGAGAAACGTACGACCGAAGTGGCGTTTTCAAGTCGACTATTCATGCTGGTACACGCAATCTGGAAAATACGTAAAATGAAGTGAGACATTCTGCGAAGTTACATGCCAGTTTCGATTTATAATTAAAGGATACAGCATCGATTACTAATTAATGGACATCTAACTTGCGGTACAGTTCTTGGTTGCCAGTATTGGTCACAGCTGTGTAAAATATTATTTCAAGTTGTAAATAGCAAATAGTCGTACTTTTTTTTGGCAATAAAATATTTTATTTGCGAGAAAACTTTTTAAACGTGTTTATATTCAAACATTTATAGTCGAGATATTTCGTTTATTTTAATTTATTTTTGTCGGCCATCCAACGTGAATATTACGCTGGATTCTGAAATAAAATATGAATAATAATACGGAATAAAACGGTATTGAAAATGTGCACGTGATGTTACTCGATTCTTTATTTTTTATTTCAAGAAACGAACAGAGATGCGTTTTAAGATGAATATAAAAGCCCTTGGTGGAAGGTAGTAAGTATCGCGTAATATAAATTTTTATTCTCGATATTTATATAATCGTAAGGATTAACGATTTTCAATCGCATTAAAATCCGGAACAAGCAACGATATTCAGAAAATTATTCGTACAGCGATAATTTAATAACACGATCTTTTTCATATTTCGTAATACGTACGATGAGACGAAATAATAATATTGCGAGTAATTACGCTATTACAAGTAACGTTATTAAGAAACAATTGCAAATTTGAAAATTACATATATAACAAGCTCTTACATATATTCGTCATTTTTATTTTAAGAAACAGAGTAAGTTTTTTTTTGTATACAATTCTTCACAATTTTTGTATACAATTCATTCACAGCGATTTCGTAACGCTCGTTATCTTCGTTTTAAAAAACAAAATATGTTGTTAACTATACACATTTAGTCTTTTAATCTTTCGTTATTTCAAAATTGTTTCTTTACGTATCTGCTATAATTCTTTAGATTCGCTGTAAAGTCGTACGTATGGTTTTGTAAACGTAACACGATTGCTATTCCTTTATCGAATTTATCGAGCAACGTTCGTTGACAGCCAACAGATATGCGATCGAAGAAAATTAATTTTCAGTTAAGGGGACGATATTAAATTTATAGAAGTTGGTTCTTGAATTGTTTTTATAAAATACAGCATAAATATTAAGAGATACATCCATAATTATATTGAAAATACTTAACATATTTATTATTTGTGTTACTTCTTACAGCATGATATTCCTCATTAAATAAACCCAATGAAAATTCAACAGATCAATGTAAAAGAAAATACCGATTACGTGCCAATTGAATTGTTCCGAAATGAATTTATTACGCGAATTAAATGTAAATGAATCTATCAGACTTTAGCGTAATTTATAGCGCCAGGTGCAAGTTGTAACAGAAAATAGTTCTAACTTTATAATATCATCGTAACGAATTAACGCTTGAGATCAAGATTAATTAATCAATTAATGCAGGCAAACATTTCAAACGATATTCTTCACAGACAAAGCTTAAAACTAATTATCAAAAGAAGAAGAAAAGAGACTACTA
This sequence comes from Bombus vosnesenskii, assembly GCF_011952255.1. Lineage (NCBI taxonomy): Eukaryota > Metazoa > Arthropoda > Insecta > Hymenoptera > Apidae > Bombus > Bombus vosnesenskii. Next base: position 1,104,644 of record NW_022882972.1, on the reverse strand, counting down.
CTCTCCGCTAATTCGTTCGCTTATCTGGTCAATTTTTCGTTCACTTCGTTACATCTCGTCTTATCGTATTTCGTCGATCAATCGGTGATAAACGTCACCTCCGTTTAATAGATTTAAAGCTATCGACGCGACGAACCATGTTCGTGAAAACAGAGATTACAATCGGATATGAAAGGAGTATCTGACAGAGAAACTGGAAGAGTCACACGCGACGAGTATTAAAAGAAACCTAAGTTCTTGGTGACTTTCTGCTTCTTATTCGATTTAAAATGTACGATACGAGTATCGATATTAACTTACGTGACAAGAATATACTATATATAAATTTCATTTAAGACACTTTTGAATTGCAATCGTTGAGAATTGCAGAACGTCGGTTTCGATCGACAACGCACACGGTCCACTTTCAAATTTCCGCTAAAACCAAGTGCTACGTTTCTCGCTTGTTCCCTTTTCGTGCGCCGGCCAAATCGCTGCAAACTGTCGTTTGAAATATTAAATACGCGTTATACGTACAGCAAACAATGTTATTCGTGCACCGAGTCGCGAAAACTATTCGACTACTCGCGGACAATGTATTGCGTGCGTTATACGAGAAAACATTTTGAAATTTGTTGTTGCCACTGTTACGAAACTCGATTACCATGATTACCATTGATAACGTTTCAAATCGATCTGAAGATGTCAGTACATAGAACTACGAGGCATTTAACGCGAACACGCGAGCAGGACGCGATCGAACGTGGAAAGATGAGAGAAGACCGTGAAGTAAAATTTGTTTATTCTCGACTTGAGCTTTTAACGATTAGAGAAAATCTAGTTCGAAAATTTATCAAGTATGATTGAACGTGGCCGATTTCACTGATTGGGCTGGACAGGAATAAATAATCGTTGTACGTGTGAGAGTAACATTTGTTCGGGAGACTCTTCGTTTGCGAGAAAAATAAGTTTGAAAATTCATCCTATTTTCTTGAAAATAAAATTTTAAATGGGAAAATATCATTCTACGTTTCTGATTTATTTTCACGCGTAGAATAACTTCTCGTTGATAGTTTAACCCTGTCCAGTTTCGAATCAACCACGTTCGGGTGTACTCGATAAATTTTCAAATTTCATATTCTCGAAAACTGATCCGAGAAATTTGATTCCATACTTTTCCTTATTTTTCCGCAAAGAATCGCGTCCTGCCCGATTTTACGTGTTAGTCGAACAGACTCTGTATTTATATTTCGTAGAGATGACAAAAGTATTTAAAAACAGTCGATTAAGCGTTACATTGTTAAACCTGGATATTAACAATTATTATTGTTATCGTATCCTTCGGATGGCTACTTGTAACTGTATATTAATTTTTTATTAACGCATTTGCAATAAGTGTTTTGCAATTTTTATATTCATATTCAGACTGATTTCATATTTTACCAATACAATCGTGACAAGTATCGTAGTACTAATGAATTTTCGTTATCAAATACCTTTCATTATAGTACTAACAAAGTTTCAAAATGTTTAATATACAATATGCACATAAAATTGTTCTAAAATCGTAAGTGTTCTAATACTATCGTGAGTCAGTATACATATATCGTAAATAGACTGCGGATTTTTATACGTTTTTTGGGAAATCTGAGAATGCAAAAATACACAGAATGAAGATACGCGAATATATATACGCAAAATATTCAGAGTATTTTATCGTTTGTTAATATATTTGGTAGATAAGATAAACTATCTAGGTTTCGTTTTAATTATTTACAAAGATACAAAGTTGCTTAAATATCCGCAGTCTAATTATTTAATAACATTTATAGACACGATATTTCTATTATTTATAATCGATAGAATGTCGATTAAAAGGAAGGTGATGATAATAAATCTCTACCCTTTTTTTTTTTTTATTGTTGATCGAGATCTTTTCTTTTCGTCACTGATGTTACATCTTTCGTTCCTCGTAACATTAAAAAATTCAATAATTTAAACTACTATCTAAACGTTACTTTGCTTATCCTTCTTATGTCTGTAACGTATCTATAATAAATACTTTCTTAAAACAGCAGCGCTTAGAATTCTAAATTTATGTCTACGTATCTGTACATAAATTCAAAAATTCCAACATTGCGTATGAAGGACCATCCATCGTTCGATTCCCGACAAATTAATCGACGAACGTGCATTTTAACAGAAACGTTAAGGCATTTTTTAAAAAATGGAATTATTCAGCTTGTCTTACTATACTCTCTCTCTCTCTCTCTCTCTCTCTCTCTCTCTTCGGTATCGTTTTACGTACATTATCGGACAACTTGAAATCACTTGCTCAACTGTATTTTACATATACAGCGAATCGTCTATCAATTTCATTTATTATTTCGATTAATTCGAAACATAATAGACATATTAATTCGAAATCAATGCTATGGTATCTCTTGCTCGAATAAAATTCCGCGCGTAAAGCTTTCTTGCAAATTTTTACTTTTCATGGGATTACCTAACGATCTCATATTTTGAACAATAATGTACAATGACATGATATTTGTATATTATACGTACGATGAATGAAACGATAGATCTATAGTAGAACAACTAGAAAACGAAGACAACGAGAAACATGGAATTTGCGTCAATTGGCGCAATCTCGTCTCACATCGAAAGTGTCTTAAACTTATGCTTGCGATAGTGTAGCTTTATCGGAGTTCACACGTTGATAGTAGCGTGTGTCACTCGTCACCGTCACAAAGTTAACACTGCAATTCCAGTGAAACGTCGAAATTTATCTCTCTCGAATTTAATAAACGAAAATATTTCAAACGACAGTTTCCAACGACTGACGCAACCTCTGCGACGCTAATCCCGCGATCAAAATATAAAAGCGACCATCAGCGAAATATAAAGCGGGTTCCACGTCGTCCTAAGGGTGTCAGTGCTCGACCAATGAAAAATGAACGATATACTAAGTGTCCCACGCAACTTGGACAAGCTGTCGTTCTGACACGCTAAAAGATAGAAGAGAGTTTCGTTAGACAGAGTTTCGCTTTTTCTTAATGTAATCTTAAGATCGTCCCTGTTTCTTCAAACAACGATAAGATCACGAAGATGCGAGAACTCGATGGCTGCCCATTTTTCGTTACAGAAAATCTCAACAGACGTGTCAAAGCAGACACGCGATATCTTTTGCGAAATTGAAAAAGTTCTCGAGTGGAGAACGCTATTCAGGAAACGGTGATTCGAACAAACGGCGCGAGTCGATGCTCGGGTGAACTCGCGACGAAAGTGTACGTTGTAATCGTTCGAATCAAACTGATATCGCGAGAAACGCCCAAGTACACGTACCAAAGTTGCGATCAAAGAATCTTTTCAGAATGCATTTGTATCGTCGTCGAGTCAACACTACTTGGGTCGTCAGTCTCTGAACGATCCTGCTACTCTAAACAGGTGATTTCGGAATATTCGAAGCGATTAATTACCATCGCCCTCGATTGATTTTGTCCAACGAATTTTCCTTTCTATCTTCTATCCTTTCAGAGCTGTAGCTTGTTCCAGTTGCGTGGGACACTCTGTATACTCGCAACCATGAGTTCGATCACGCTCGGTGTACACACCGTCGAAACAACGAGGTCAACTCGTCGAGAAGGCAAATCGATGGATAGACTCTCGGCTTGTCCTACTAGGCGATGCAGCATCCGTTGCTCTGATGGCGCGTTTTGCCGCTCTTCGACATCGTGAAACCAGGACAACACTGATCCTGGTGCGTCAACGACTGCGAGTTGCTGAGATCGCTATGGAACGTGGTGTAATTCTCTTTGCTCTTCTGTCGCTTCGAGACATCGGAATCGGCAGACGCAGCTCTGTCGTCGCGAGACTCCTCCGACGACGAGCTCGAGCTCGTCACGTTCAGCTCTGGTTTCGGGTGTATCCCGGCCGATCGGTTCTCCGCGCGGGGCGATAGACTGTCCCTGTGCTGTCTGAAGTGTTCCTCGGTGTCGCTCACAAGGCAGCTGAACATCTCCGAGTTCCTGGTCATCACCGCACCCATCGAGTTCGACCTGCATTCTGAAAGTAGACAGGTTTTGAGGGAGAAATTATTAATGTTTCACTGGTAAGGATCACTATAATGAATAATGGCCTTCCGATGGCCTAATTCTATCGAGTTGGCCGAAGAGTTCGTTCGGTTTTTCTTGCAAGGTGTCTTTAGTGGCATTTAGTCGTGTCCCATTTCATTCTAAATATCATTGTTAGGATCGTGCTGTGAAAGCTACCACATTCAGCTTGCATTAAAAAAAGAAAAAGGAGCTTGTCGAGATCGACGAATCACCGCGTAACCATTTCGACGACAAATTTAGATTTCGAATTATTCGATTCGTCGGGGAATCTCTCGATAAGACGTGGACAAGCTGATACGTATAAGCACACGTAAACGTATAATTACGTCTGCCGCGTATTTTGGATCGTTGCCTTGTACAAATACAACGTTCTGATTAATTTCTTGTTCTATCTTTCCCTTTCATTTATCTTTCACTGTCCTTCGCCTTCTGGTTCTGCTTTCAACCACCGAGTTAACATCTCAACTGAAACTCGAGCTTAGAACGCGCGTCTCGCGTTCCTCGTTCTCTGTGCTTTTACCACCTAAACTTGTCGCGTCGCCTAAACTTCGAAAACATGAAAATCCAGACGGAAACGTGAAATACGAAACTCAAACGGTAGAATGTAAAAATACAAAAATATCGTGCGAAACTGTAAATTTAACACTCGGTTCTATCTTCACCGAGTATCTTCTTACATCTCCCAATGGATAGCTTTTGTAAATTACAAGCCATCGAAATTTCAGACTCTTCGCGCTCTTTCTAGCATCCTATAGCGCAATCGTATTTACGAGGAAATGATCTATCGTTTCAGAATTTTAGTTACCTTTCGAATCGGCGTTCTTCGTCGGTGAATTTGCCACTGATCGACGAGCAACGTCTTGGAACGTGATAGGCGAGTAAATTCTTCTTTCTTCAGGGATGAACGTCGAATCTGCAGGCGTTGGCGAGACAATATTCGAACCTCTCCTAGACAACGTGTCCAAGCAATTTTGATTTTCGTACATGGTGGCTGCCGTGAAAGCAGCCGGCGCCCCTGCGGATACTCTCTTCTCGGTGTTTCTCGTATTCCACTGTGTCGGTTCTTGAATGGTAATTCCTTTCGTCGATGACGATCTATGCTCCCTTTTTTCTAACCAGTAAGTCTTCATCGTACCTGAAATACACGCGATATTCTGTAATACTGCACGTTTGGAGTCGTTTCGATGCCACCTTTTTCGACCATTTCGTTGAATCTTGACGATATTTGTAATATTGGATTGGCAACTAAGTGATTGCGGATTTTCCCATTAGGTGGTATTGACAAAATCTGCAATCACTTAGTTGCCAAGTCAATATATCTCATAATGCTAATTTCATACCTTTACCCTTCACTTCTATCTCCCCTCGTTCTTTAACTTTATACGACGGTGACAATAGTTCTCGCGTGGATTCTGATATGTGTATTTGCATTGCCTGGCTGGTTGCCTCCATACGAGATGCCGTGTTCACCGAATCGCCGAACAAACAATATCGTGGCATTTTCAAGCCGACTATACCGGCCACCACAGCACCGCTATGAATACCGACTCGTATTTGAAGATGAAGACCTGAAGTAAGAAATTACAAGAGTGTTACAATCGCTAGAAAAAAGGAAACGAAAAGAAAAGAGAGGAGATGAATACGCAGGATGAAGGAGCCACGAGTGATTTCAACGACTTTAAAGTATGTCGTCGATATCGTCGTTATAAATCATTTTTTCCCTGTACATTAGGTTGTCCCAAAAGTTTCTTTCGTTTCGTAAGCAAATAATAGACACGCAATGGTTTTTGCTTTATATCATTTTATTGAATTACGATCCATTTTGTTGTTATTGGAAAATGTTGTGCGTCTGCTATTTCCTTCTAAAGTGAAATTAACTTTTGGGACAAGCTAATATATGTCGGAGATGAAAGAACATCGGTGCCTTTCTTTTGGAATTTTTAAGAAGACCCCCAATACTTTAGTCTGGACTTTTCATTATGACTGTGCTTAAATAATAAAACTTAGAAGTAGTTGTTTATGATTTAATCCGATTATGTGTGCCCGGCATTTATGATAATAGGTTTGGATTCGAAGTGACACAGCAGATCGCTGAACGTAGCCACAGTCACGGAATGGACGTTTTTACCTAACAGAGTTATGGAGTAATTGTATAGCACTCCTTAAAAATATAGTTGACCCGAGGGGTACAGAAAGATACGGAGAAGAGTATATAAATGCAGTTCGACTTGGACAAAGAGAGTTAGTTGAGTTCTACTTGTACTGTGGACAAGTAAGTTGAGTTCTACTTGTACTGTGGTCAAGTTAGTTCTACTTGTACTGTGGACAAGTTAGTTGAGTTCTACTTGTACTGTGGATAAGTAAGTTGAGTTCTACTTGTACTGTGGACAAGCAAGTTGAGTTCTACTTGTACTGTGGTCAAGTTAGTTCTACTTGTACTGTGGACAAGTTAGTTGAGTTCTACTCGTACTGTGGATAAGTAAGTTGAGTTCTACTTGTACTGTGGACAAGTTAGTTGAGTTCTACTTGTACTGTGGACAAGTTGAGTTTTACTTGCACTGTGGACAAGTAAGTTGAGTTCTACTTGCACTGTGGATAAGTAAGTTGAATTCTACTTGTACTGTGGACAAGTAAGTTGAGTTCTACTTGTACTGTGGTCAAGTTAGTTCTACTTGTACTGTGGACAAGTTAGTTGAGTTCTACTTGTACTGTGGATAAGTAAGTTGAGTTCTACTTGTACTGTGGACAAGTTAGTTGAGTTCTACTTGTACTGTGGATAAGTAAGTTGAGTTCTACTTGTACTGTGGACAAGTAAGTTGAGTTCTACTTGTACTGTGGTCAAGTTAGTTCTACTTGTACTGTGGACAAGTTAGTTGAGTTCTACTTGTACTGTGGATAAGTAAGTTGAGTTCTACTTGTACTGTGGACAAGTTAGTTGAGTTCTACTTGCACTGTGGACAAGTTGAGTTCTACTTGCACTGTGGACAAGTTGAGTTCTACTTGCACTGTGGACAAGTTGAGTTCTACTTGCACTGTGGACAATTAAGTTGAGTTCTACTTGTACTGTGGACAAGTTGAGCTCTACTTGCACCGTGGACAAGTAAGTTGAGTTCTACTTGTACTGTGGACAAGTTAGTTCTACTTGCTGTGGACCAGTAAGTTAAGTTCGACCTAGACTTTAAAAGAAAACACATTTGCTACCCTGTTGACCGTGGATTCGTGAATTGAACCTAAGATCATTGTCATTAGCATCTCGAGTATCTAATCGCCACTAATCATATTTGTACCAATAAATATCATCCACATTGTATAACAACAATGGCTAATCCAAATGGAGATTCGTTACACGCCGCAAACCCTAATGAGATATAATAGTGAGATACTTCTAACGAATCATTTTTAATAAAATTAATGATCAAGTCTTCGAAATATTCGCAAAAATACGTTTACCATTGCTAAGTGCTATATACAGTGCTAAGCGTTCTTTAACATTTCCTCTTGACTCAAGAGTAAATATTCGCAGTATTTGCGCATTATGGACGTGTTAGGAGGCGAAAGCGTGGGCGGAGGAGGAGCAGACTCGTTGTTCTACTTATTTGAAACCGAAGAAAGAATTTGTAAGCGGCAGAATCGTTTAATCCTATACAGGGTGAGTCAAGCTATGGGAATGGAAAGAACAGATCGTAGGAGGGAATATTAATTTATATAAATAACTAATAATATTTCTATAATGTCGCTTTTACTAGCAACGATATACACGGTGAGCGTGAAACGTATCTTTCCTTTTTCAAATGGAATTCAATATACGTGGTATCTGTACATAAATCAATTTTTCAGAACATTTCGCGAAATATATCGATCTTCTTAACGCGAACAGAATTTTATCCGAAATATAATTAAGTTACCTGCCGCGGAAATTTACCTGTGGATCGGTCTTTGAGATCCGTTATCGCTTCAACCATATCGAGCGCCATATCGCACACACGATCTGCGTGATCGTTCTCCTTCACTGGTGCACCAGATACCACCATGTAGGCGTCGCCGATAGTTTCAACCTAGCGGAACAAATTGCAAGGATTGTCATCAAATATACGGGAAATATTCAATACCCTGGATGAAAAAAACTATCGAAATACGTGGAAACGAACGTTTGACCCTTTCGCCTCGGCAGTCCAGTCCGCCTAAGTACTGTCACTCAACGGAAACGCTCGCCAGAGATACGCACAGTGCGCGTGGTTGCTGTATATACGTTTTCCTAAGTCTTAAAGTAACAATAATTCTTGTAAGAACCGTATATGAAATATCGTCTCACTGTCAATGTATTTAATAAATTTTTTAGCATGAAACATTATACGATCGTTTGGATGTTTGAAATATGTTGCGTGAAACGTTTTGATGTTGTTTCAACAACGAGTAACTTTAAGAAGTGATTAATAAAATATGTCGATAAAATCAACAGAAAATGTTCTGACGATAACGAAAAAATATATTATTGGCCACAGATAGCACTTGTATATGCATCATTTGGATGTCGGATATATGGGGTGTCAGACCCAGGAGTCATCGCGTACAAGCGGCGCTCGAAGCGAAAGGGTTAAAGCAAACTAACCGTGCTGGTTCTCAAGTTTCTACAAATTTTCCATCTCCTCTTCTTTCGCTAAGAATACAACGTTCCCGATATTCCGACGAAATAATTAATTAAATCGTTACTAATTGGTGTGACTGAAATATTCAACGATAATTTCTTCGTACGTAATCCGCTGAAATATTTCATATCTCGAATGTTACGTATGGTGGTATTTTTTTTTTTTTTTTTTTTTTTTTTTTGAACGTTTTAACGTTAGAAGAGTAGACTCGCATCGAGGATGACGGAGAACGCAGCAAGATTAAGAAAGAATTTTGAAAAAGACGCGCGGTTTCTTTTAATGATCGTGCGTCGCGTTGTCGAATAAAGCAAGAGAATGATTTTGAGGACGAATAAATGTCTAACTCTTACTACCTAAGAATACCTTATACACCCGGTTCCGTTCTGTTAACGTGTCGAAAAGGGAGTACATCGCGTTCAACATGGACACCACCTCCATCGGTGTGATTCTGCTGCAGATCTCTGTAAATGTCACTACGTCCGAGAATAAAATTGAAACGCTGTCGAACATCTGAAATAGTCATGATAGTGAAACGTGTTAATCAATCACGGTCAGAGATGATTACTCTTCTTCGACATCCATCGCTTTCACGTACGATAGCGTAAATGGTAGTCGTAACGAGAGGACACGGTACGTAATTTCGGTAAACGTAGCAATCGATAATTTCGTAATTATTTACAAAAGGGACGATCTGATCGATTTCAACCACTTTGAAATACGTTGTCAAGGTCGGTGTTCCGAACAACTTTTACCTGTACGCGTTATTGCAAAGTTTCTGTTTCAATGAAATAATTTGGCAAATAATTACCGATAACTTTAGACGAGAAACAATTTCTAAAATAATACGCTAAAATGTTCAAAGATTCGAAACTGTCGTGTACGTTTGTACATCGAATCATCTTGCATCGAGTTATAAAGTTCGCGATGAAAAATGTGATTCGCGAAATCTATAAAGACGTTCGAATTCTAAAATTTCTAACATCGACGATGACGAGAAACTGGTTGCTTTATGACAAAGAAAAATACTTTCGTAGTATCGGTATTCGATGGATGATAGACGATTTATTAGCGTATAACAGACAACGAAGATTCGTCTTAAAGCATTGCTCTTACCTCGCACGTGTCTATCGGACTCTCGCCGTTTCTCAAACGATCTGCCACCTGTTTCGGTATCATCTGATACAGCAATTCGTCCGTGCGTTTCATCTCCTCGTCCAACTTTCTCATAGACTCCTCTAGCTTTTTGCTTTTCAATTGCTCCTGGTCTAAAGCTAACTTCAGTTCCACCGATTGTTGAGTGCCAGCAAGCATTAGATCTCTATAACAAAAGGGTCACGTGCTACCTATCTATACAATCTGTTTCATCATAATCATCGTGCTACTGGTTTTTCGCAGCAACCGAGCAACTGTAGCACTCGCACACGCACTTTGTATTTGCACTTACGCTTCACATTTGCACTCGCACTTGCATTTTGTATTTGCACTCGCACTTGCACTTTGTATTTGCACTTCGCACCTGAATTTCCCGTTTGTTCCTTGCGCTAACGTTCCGTACACGCTGCACTTTCAAGTCTGCTCTCAAGAAGTAGACTGCAATGTGTAAGAAACGTTTGCGCTAAAGATAAAGGAAAGTGCAAGCGTATGTGTATGTGCATGTGCATGTGCATGTGCAAGTGCAAGTGCAAGTGCAAGTGCAAGTGCAAGTGCAAGTGCAAGTGCAAGTGCAAGTGCAAGTGCAAGTGCAAGTGCAAGTGCAAGTGCAAGTGCAAGTGCAAGTGCAAGTGCAAGTGCAAAGTGCAAAGTGCAAGTGCTGCCAAGAAACCAATATCACGACGTCTCGCCACCGTGAAAATTTTAAATGTAAAAGTAGCTATGATTAGAATTGCGTATAACAATGTATCGTGCTGATAAATCTCTATGGATATCGCGTACGAAATTCGTCTCTCAGTCGACGTTAATTGGTAAAGCGCCGTTTGTTAAGGATTGTGAAAAGTTTATCGCTGTTAAGAACAACGACTGAAATATTAACATTCTGGGGCTTAATAAATAAAAAGAAAAGTAGAAACTTTCTAAAGTTTTACAGTTAACCCATTAAGCACCAACATTCATCTGTGATTTTTTTTTTAATCGATTCTCGCTATTTGTATCGTAATTATGAGAAAGAATTCCAAAAATTTGTTTAATATTCCTCTCTGGATGCTGTAACTTTTGTGGAATTTGAAAAAATTGAAGTACTCTATAGTACTGGAATAAACTATAATACTTGTTTGCTAGATTATTTTTTGTTTCCAATTTGTATAATATGTTCATTGTTCTAATATATTTCTCAACCTTGGAAAAATAATAATCTACGTTCTTTTAACAACGTTGAATTATTTTACTTATTAATCACTAGTTAATCCTCTTACTTTTTCTTTTTCCCTTTTATTGTTATTCTTATTGCGTTAGGCTTTCGCCCGTTACAAGCATAATTAATAAACGGTAATAGGTAAATAAAAATTTAATTTAGAAAAAAGAAAAATAGATAAATAAAGATGAAAATAGATAATACAAATTTAACAAATAAAAGTGAGAGTGTAACGATACTACAAAAGCATATAAACAGATGTGTAAGCAACAAGTAAATAACAGATTGCATCAACAACGGCTGAACAATCAGCCCAATGATCCAGTGAACCCAACCATGAAATTATTGTACAGCAAATAAAAATACACAAAACAAAGAGACGTCGCTTTATACATCTACCATACAAATTTAACGACGTAAGTTAAATAATATCGATAATATCCATGTCAATTTATTGTATGATAGATTGCTCGTACGCAGATTATAACAAAAAAAAGAAAATGATACGTAACGATACCTCGATAAAATTTTCTCCGAATTTAAACGAAACAACATGTACATTAGGACAACTTAGGAAGGCAGAAGTAATAAAGAAATGCACTGATACCTGCTAAAGTCATGCATCGATAGATCATTAATGTAGAGACCCGTTGCGATCAGGGAATTCAAATCTGGCATAACGGGCGTACCAAGATACATCATCATCTTCCAGTTATCCATGTATATCATCTGACCTAATGAACGTCGTGGATATTTGTTACAAAGGTTCAAACAATCAATGTTGAAACGATGAAATTGCTTTGTGTCTATCGCTTTCTTACGTTGTCTCGTATTTTACGAACGCGAAACACGCGGTTCACTGTATTCGTTTCGAATTAAATCGCTCGAAACGTTTACACGTTCGAATTCGGAAAATATTTTAAACTATACGTGTTACTCGATAATATGCGTTCTTTTTTCTCTAAATCGATGATTTTTAAATTGCAAACTAGAAGCTTCCATTAAATAACAATGTCTATGTATTGCACTTTTGATACGTACGTAGTCTGTTCCAAAAGCGTGTGCAAGATTTATTTATAGAAACATTTCTGGGTAACATTTTTCGGAATTAGAACGATCGCCATAGTCGACGATGATTTTCTCTTTTCTTAAGCATATGGGTGTTTTACGGCCTCGGTGTTTCAAACGAGATAATAATTCCAGTATCGATAATTTGCTAATGGTTCTTCTCATTATTTCGCGTGTCTTAATGCCGACGAACAAGGCTATGTGTAACGTGAATATTTTAATAAACTCCCCAGTCTACGATTGTGCGAATGTTCTTTCTCGGAAGTAACAATCTAAATTATAAAGCAGACAGAGTCGTTATCTTTGGAACAGACTATACGTAAAATATAGGAAATAGAGTAAGAGAACTAAAAAAAAAATTTTTTTTTGTCACTATCGCCTATTAAATTAAAGAAAAAACGTTGCAAAATACGTGTCGTTGAAACTCAGTCGACATAACAGTTAACATAGAAAGTCACCGCTATCTTCTTCCTGTTGCATAAAAATGATTTATAAACTTGCGAGACACTCTGCATGTACATAATTTCAGGCGACGCGTCAATTTAATCAAGAATTTAAATAAAAGAAAATATGGACAAATTATACTGCAATTACGTCATACGTGGATGATACATTGAGAAGAAATTTCAAAGACTCTGATTAGGTTCATATTTGTTTCGCAAATTGACGGCGACGTAAAATCGATTTAAAATCGGCAAAGTTTTTACAGATAGTAAAACTTTTTAAGTTAAAATTGTTGTCAAAGTTAGCAGAGCCCTTTGCGTCGGTAGGCTAATTAATTCAACGGAATAATTAATATATTTACAAAAGCACGTAACAACGTGGCGATAGCAAGTAAATTTGTATAAATTGCAGCAATATATTATTCAATGACGTGGTATGTTAACTACAGCCCGATAACAAGAGCTACGATCACCGAGTTTATTAGGCTCGGTTAATTAGAAATTAATTAGAAAATATACGACTGACCGAAGTAATCGATCGAACAATTTCTGACAGAACATCGATCGCTGCTTCGTGCGTTTCCCGCCTTAGCCGTGAGTCTTACAAAGAAAATGCTTGTCTTTCGCTAGAACCGTTCACGTACCTATTTCATATACATAGATATACGTTATCATAAATAATATTTCCATCGTTCGAGGTGATAATGTCGAGGGACACCGATACACGATCTAATTTAAGCAAAAAAGAACGAGCCTCGACGTAACAGCGAATGTTTCGCCTCGTTGTAAGTGGAATATTTGTAAAAGCCTAAAACATAGTACGAAAAATCGAGATATACAATACACGATATAAACAAATGGTATAGTGTTAAATTCTTTAACGGAACAAAATAACAGTATCAAGTGGGAGAATAATCGATCTTTACGAGTGTAAACCGTTAAATGGAAATGTCAAAGAAATTACCTTTCAATCTCAAGGTTCTGTCATCTACCGAGTCGAGTTCGTCGCTCAATAAAATTTCATTTTTCTGTCGATCTGGTGGCCGTTCTGTGAGAATTGGTTCCACGGTGACTAGCTCGAAGATATTATTCGTTCTGTTTAAAATCTGCAAAGAACAGGTCACGATTATTTCCGTGAATATGCGTAGCTTATTTTAACGATTTAATTCGATGTATGAACCTAATTAAAGAAACGAGACCTGAACGAAGATTTAAGTATAACACAAATTAAATATAACAATTTAAGATATTTTTCTCTCGTAATATCCATTTTGCTGAGAAATGTGCAAAGGTTCGTGGGTTAAATATACGCGGAAATAAAAGCTATAGATGTAAATTATAACATAGAACAGGAGTAACAAGGAAAGACAAGATTTTGGCAAGATCCAATGAAGTAAACTGAGGAAAAGAGAGATTAAAGAACGACATAATGGTAAGAAGATATTACCAAAGGGAGATAGTTCGTATTGCCAGTTGAAAATAAAGGAAAGCTGGAAGGGATCAAGGAATAAGAAAAATCACAGTACAGAATGAGCAGAGAGGTGAGAAAAATAGAACATTTTTTAAAAATATACGTACCGAGTGAAATTTGAATGCAATGAGTGGCCTGACAAGGTCGAAGAAGTGTGTAATCTTTTTGCCAACTAGATCGGGTAATATTACCATCAAGGAATTTCCGATACTCCTTACGATCATGTCTGATCTAAAAACGAAAGCTTAATTACGCGCTGTACACGCGGATCGATCGATAAAAAGATAAATAAATATCATTGGTAAAGATAGAAGCTTCACCAGGACAAGGAAAATGTTTTATTGTATTATTTATAAACGATGACAGTCTTGAGATTTTCTGACCGAGACGTTTCTGCATTGCCAGCATCGCAACTAGCTTCATCGGTGACCTCTAGACACGCACCGATGCTGTATCAGCTACTTGCAACGGGATATGTGCATTCTTTATATTCCAATGTTCCAAATGAAATAATCCGACAGTTTTCGAGAAGAACAAATTGCTTGACGTGTCGTCAGCGTTGCAACTAGCTTCGTCTAGACACGTCACCGATGCTGTACCAGCCAGTTGCAAACTAGCTGATCAACCGTGGAATATGTTGATTCTTTATGTTCCAATGTCCCAAGCAAAGTAATCTAAAGGCCGCTGTCCACGAAGGGTCGCGCATTCGTATGATCTTAGACTGTGAATTTTGCCAACGTTTCGAGGTTCTCAAGTAAAAGGATCGAGGTGGATAGGTCGTGATAGGCACTGCTGCTGGTGTACGAGATTTTGTCTTCGTCCGGGTTGCCTTCTTCTCAGTTAGGAATCGCGTAAAAGCCCGGACTGTGAGCGCCGGGATTCAAACCTGGTCTTGAACGTTCGTAACCAGTTGCGCAAACCACAGCTCTGCCGTCGTCTGGCCGAGGATAGGGTCTTTGTGTAGCAATCCGTTGGAAAGTTTGCTGTCGAGTGCCGCTACAGGATCAACCTGTATCGTCCATACAATATCCTCATTATTTATTGACAAATTGGATTTTCGTCGAGCACCTCGAAATATCGACGATGTTATTGATCAGCTGAAGACATCTGTCGGACGTGCATCTGTCATCGAATTGAGCCGAATTTACGTGGTTTCAATTTGGCGGAACACGACGAACGAACGATGCCTGCTCGTACTCGCCTGATCGGCGCAAGAAACGAGGACGAAGACAGCGTCGATCCACTGTGTTCCTGCAAAGTGAAAGAACATAAATTCGGCTATGACATCGCCGGTAACACGTTGCAACTATAAAGAACGTAGCGATCGAGGACGAAAGCGTGACATTTTAATAACGCGACAAAATGAATCCTGCTAGTCGTAGATGGATCATCCAGCAGACCAAATGTCTTGCGCGTCTACGAAGCGACTCTGATGGACACGACGTTCCGCTGACGTTCGTGGACAGCGAGCCTAAGAGTTTGTAACAAGATTCCTCGGAACTTCACGATTTGTTATTCGGTTTTCTTGATATTCTATGAACGAAGATGTAAATAAACTTGCTGAAACATACCCGAAAACGATACAAAAAGGAAATATTTCAAACAAGACGGAGGCTCCTATTGGCAAATGCTTCTCCTCGCGTGTCATAGTCAACGAGGCTTGGGTAAAAGCTCTGTTATCAAAGGTGAGCTGAAAAGTGACGTGCACGGTGTCGAATAGAATCTCCTCGCGCACCAGCTGGATCTGTAATTCCTTGTGATAAAAGTGTCGGGCCACCTCTCTTATCTGACCCATCGTGTAATAAACGAATCCGCGTCGTTTGCTCCTGTAATGGAGGGTCAGGCCTGCAATGCACGTAATGAAAGTAAATGTAGACCACGAATTCTATTCTTAGCCGATGATATTACGAATAGTCTGTTTTTTCTATTTTAACGCTTCGTAATTATAGACCAGTGAGACTGGGAGTAACGAGGATGACAGTTGATGATGAAAGAAGTACTTTTTGGCTAATAGACGCGTGCTCGATGCTGCTTTGTTCTTTCGCTGGTAAAAATGTAAAATCTACACACTCGCAGGGGTCACACCGATCGACTCGGAAAATTGAAAATTGGGCAAAAATTACTTCTTGACGTTAAAAGCGCTATTTTTTGTAAACTTGCGGAAACGAGTGGTTCGTCTTTATGGAATTAAACGTTCTTCGTTCTAGCTGGACCAATGGCGTCGCAAAGCTTATTATAAGAAATGCGATTGATCGTTTTACTTTCTGAGATGATCGTGTGAAATGACGAATCGCGTAATTTCGCGGTACATGCGATTCATTTGGAAGTTTTTTACCTTGCCGCGTCTCGTTCTCGCAAATAAACGAAGGCGCTCTCATCCTAGGGTAGGAGAATTTCAGATATTCGTGTAAATTGTCCAATCCATTAAGGAAATCTCTTACGTGACGCCCAAGTACTGAAAGCACACGATCATAACCGTACTGGCCAACGAATCCTACGAAGTGTACACCCATCTGATCGAAAAATTCTTTTTCCGTTACGCCAAGTACCTGCAGTACAAGTTAGAAATGTATTCGATTGAATTAAACGATATCAATACACAGGGTATACAGTATAAAGGTACGTAAGTGATAAGGTAGAGTAAAGCTTTTCTAATTAACCCATTAAAAAACCAGACAGTGAAATAGCACGTGATAGTCACGTAAATGTAACATTAGCGAGGAAACGTAGAAAGAAAGTGGTCTGTGTACTCCTTCAGGCTGCCAATGTGCAGAGTGAGTCACCTAAGAGTTTAAACTGAAATGTTCTCGATATTATTATAACCGATTAGCTGTTTTCGACGAGTATACTCGTCACGAAGAAACGGCAATGTTTCGTGTTGTAGCGAGCCCTGTAATTCAGTAATAAAATTAAAAAACAGTCGTTTTATTACAATTCTTAATTCTTAATTCCATGTTATAACAGCCACGCGTACTCTGCGTTTGACGAGTATACTCGTCATCGCTTACCTTTTGCGACATATTTTAGGTGCAGAGTTTTCAAAGAAGTCGAAACAGCTAACTGGTTAATTATATCGGAAAATGTATCGGATAAAAGTCGAATGGCTTCAAGGGAAGCATTTTTCTTTCGACGAAACCTTTTATTTGCACGTGTTCTTTTCTTCAAATTTGTTCTTTTAAACAACGCGTGTCTCACCTATACGTGTCTCCCTTCGTCTCTTAAATGAAAACTTTTAATCTTAATGATATTCATTAACTATGCCGAATATGCCGAGATAAATTAATCCTACGGACAACTTGTTCGAAAAGCGAGTAGTTTTGAAAAGCAAATGTGAACTTGACCATCGAAAAATAGCCATGTTGATTTCATCTTCCTTTCATTGTACAAGAAAGAACATTTATTTATGTATTATCGTTTGTTTCCAATTTAAATCCAAATGAAAAATAAGATAAAACAATAAATTATCTCTGGCGTCGTTCAAACGACTTTTGTTTAAATAAGAAATCTTATTCGAGATTAAAATATTGTTTCATTATGTTATTTATTATTTACTTGGTAAATAGGACCTTGACCAACACTGACTATAACGATATACATATATCGAAATAACTTAAGTACCTAGCACAAGTATTAAGTACATAGCATTAGTATTAGTCTGATTAAACTTCATCGATACCTACTTCCACTAAATGTCCACTTATTTTTGTCTCCGACTACTGTAAGTCATGTGTTCCTTTTACAATCGATCATTAATCATGCACTTGCGTAACGAAATTAACAAACACATACGTGAATAGCCTTCTTCGCTAATCTCGGTATAAGGTTCTCAGGGTAGACCTGATGAACGCTGAAACTAGGTTGATCTACGGATGCTTGTCGTCGGATCTCCTCCCATCTATCTTCCCCGTACACCTGTCGTATGTACTCGGACATGTTTTCCAGAATTAGGCCGTACATCTTCGCTAATTTTCACTCGTTTTCTACTATAAACAGAAGAAGAAGAAAAAGTATAGAGAATGTAAAAAAAACGAAGAGTTTGATAGCTTGAGGTTCTTATTTCATTTTCTACGCATCGATCTTTCCGTTAACATCAAATGATGGGATAAAATTGGATTTCCAGTCAAGTTATACGATTTATCTTGTAATTCGCCAATTCCTGTTACGAACGATGCTTACTATTCGATGTAACGAAGTACAAGTTGGAAACTTGTTATTAGTGGCACGATAAATAGTACAATATTAGATTGCCACAAAAGTTCTTTTCGTTTTATATGGAAATAATGGATGCACAACATTCTGTGTTTTATATTATTTTATTGAATCATGTGTGGTCCATTTTATAGTAGTAGAACAAAGTAATAGAAGTACAACATTTTATGCTTTATATTATCTTATTGAATTGTGTAGGATCCTTTGTGTAGTAATAGAACAAAGTAATAGAAGTACAACATTTCATGTTTTATAGTATTTCACTACATCATGTGTGGTCCATTTTATAATAGTAGAACAAAGTAATAGAAGCACAACATTTTATGTTTCATATTATTTCACTATATCATGTATGGTCCATTTTATAATAATAGAACAAAGTAATAGAAGTACAACATTTTATGCTTTATATTATCTTATTGAATTGTGTAGGATCCTTTGTGTAGTAATAGAACAAAGTAATAGAAGTACAACATTTCATGTTTTATAGTATTTCACTGAATCATGTATAGTCCATTTTGTAGTACTAGAACAAAATAATAGAAGCACAACATTTTATGTTTCATATTATTTCACTACATCATGTATGGTCCATTTTATAATAATAGAACAACATAATAGAAGCACAACATTTTATGTTTTATGTTATTTCACTGAATCTTGTGTGGTCCATTCTGTAGTAGTAGAACAAAACAATAGAAACACAACATTTTTTGTTTTATATTACCTTATTGAATTGTGTAGGATCCTTTGTGTAGTACTAGAACAAAGTAATAGAAGTACAACATTTTATGTTTTGTATTATTTCATTGAATTATGTAGGTCCATTTTGTAATAATAGAACAAAATAATAGAAACACAACATTTTATGTTTTATACTATTTCACTGAATCATGTATGGTCCATTTAATAGAAGTAGAACAAAATAATAGAAGCACAACATTTTATGTTTCATATTGTTTCACTACATCATGTATGGTCCATTTTGTAGTAGTAGAACAAACTAATAGAAGCACAACATTTTATCCGAATTTTCGATTATCCGAGGTAAGCGCCGATCCTCACCACGCCGTTTTCTTAAAAACGAAAAGATCGATTATGATCGTGAAAACCGATACGATGATTAGTCAAACTGTTGACGTAAAATATCGATCAATTGTTATATTGATCGCTACAGATGTAACATAATATAGATAGGATACAATATAAAGTTTGAAGTGGTTGCCCGTAAAATATTTTTCATCCGAAGACGAAGAGTCTTCTGCGAATGGGCCATGCAAGATTTATGACACAAAGCTCGTAATATTTCACCACTTTACATCTGTATAATGATTCAGCATGGAATTAAAATGAAATGCTTGTCAGATATGAGCGGAGTGCATTTGATTTATTTCCGAAATGCTTTACATTTCAAATGTTTCAACTTAATCTTCTTAAAATAGTCGATGCACCGTGTACAGAAAGAAGCAGAAATCCGAGAACGAAGACACGTTGAAACAAAGAACGATATATTTGTAAAAGGAAAGATCACATGGGGGCAACAAAATCGTAAAAGTTGTAAGAAGTTAACTTTGTGTCGCGTACAGTTGTAACGTTACAATTGAATCCGATAATAATCAATCTCGTGCCTCGGTGATGCACCGTAAAACGAAAACTAGAGGAAATGTTAGAAAATACTTTATTATTGAGAAAGAAAATACCTCGATATCAGCGTAAATTTCGTATTTCTTAAATTACTTCTTAAATTTTTATTCTGTGCTTTACTGTGTATTTTAATTGTGACGAATTAATGTGTATTTTAGTTGTAACGATAGAAAACCATTTGATCATAGAGTTATCAATGATATGTCAAATACATGATACATACATGACATTAAGTTTAGAAAATTTCTTAAATTTTCTAAAACCATAAGCTTCTTGAAACTTAACGCAACGACAACAAAATAATTTAACAACAAACGAGATCTGTGAAGTGCGGAATGTAATAATACGTATTCTGATTTATATTTAACTAATGATATTGTTATATATACAATATATCTGCATATACAGTATATCATAATACCCTACACGTTTCAAATTAATTTCCAATTTTCAATTTTATTACGTACATTTAATACGATTAATATTCGACGTGTGAAAAACCGAGAGATTTGTTTCCAGAATTTGCTTCTTCCAAGAAGATAGTGTAAATTATCCTCCACATTTCGATTCATGAAATTACCAAAATATCTTTTGTGATATCTGTTCTATGGTTTCATTTCTAACTTTCTACCGTTCTATCAGATACACTTGTCAGATAACTGTCGATGACTATGTGCATAAGTAGATCGCTTGCGATATCTCGATAAAAGCGATGCTCTTAGAAACTTGACTTAACTTACATTTAATTATCCCGTTTCGAAAATAGATACAGCCGCTCGCAAAAGTGTTCGAACACTTAGCACGATAAATTTTTATCAACACGTTGTGCGCACTACGCGAAACATTCGGAAATTTCGTTGCCAGTGTAACGAGCCACTGCCATCGTCATTATAACATCGTGATTTATAATTGTAAACTTTGAAACAAATTTTTAAAAAATAATAGTAAACCATAGAAATTACGACAAATTTATTACCAATTTTTTTACACCTGGTCAGAAATTGGTACGTGGCAATTAATACAATTAATGATAAAGATGATAATCATTCAGATATCGTGGCTTATTAATATAGCGAATGACCGACTGTTCAAATACTTTGGTCGTCTTTGCAAGGTATAATACGTACGTCCAATAGATATCTTCTAACGTTGATATAAAATTTCACATTCGTTTCAATTATTACGACTATGATCGAGATGGTCGTGTTCCGTTACAGTGAACTTTATATTTGAATGAAAATGTTTTGTACAGGGTGGTTGGTAACTCGTGGTACAAGCGGAAAGGGGGTGATTCTACGCGAAAAAGGAAGTCGAAAATATAGAATACAAATTTTTCGTTCGAGGCTTTGTTTTCGAGAAAATCGACTTTGAATTTTCGCTCGGTACGCGTGCGGTACGTTATAACAGTCTCAATGGAAAAATTAAAAAAAAAAAAATTTTTATTCTATATTTTCGATTTCTTTTTTCGCGTAGAATCATCCCCTTTCCGCTTGTACCACCAGTTACCAACCACCCTGTATATAAAAAAGTTTCTAAAGGATCGCATATTTCAATTAATTTCAAGCGATCTTCTAGCCTAATTACGTTTAATGATTTTTAGACGATTTCCAATCCTTGTCATAAGAATAGATACGTTGCAAACGTTCCATCGATTATTCTTTATCTCGCTTGTATCAACTGCTGACAAATAAAACACAGTAAATAAAAATATAAATATAAATGTCACAAAGTAGTTGTAGTAAGGTAAAAAAAGTGTCATAAAAGTTACAATAAATATAAATGTTACGTGTGATTCCTTCAAGATTCCAATAATTACAGACGATACTTACAGAGTTTACAGAATATTACGAACTGTCTATATTTCATTGAAAAGATCGTACATTTAGAACTTATCGGAATCGTGTTAATCATTGGATGCTTAAGTCGATGTGCCGTCAAAGATACGAATGGTAATGCTATTTTATATTCGTCATAGTAATATAGTATGTCTAAATTTATTTTTAAGTAATTAAGTAATTTATTTTTAACTTTTAAAATTATTACTCTGAATTGACCGGTCAATATGTCGATTCGATAACACGGAAATTTTTATATCGTTACGTACGTTGACATGGGACCAATAATACGGTTAAAAAATTAAAAAAAAAAACTATGCAATCCAAATGTAAAAAATTTCTAATCCGGAAAGAAAGGACCGAAGCGATGATAAATCAGGAAGAAATATAAAAAGTTTGGAAGAGCGAGTTGGGAATACTTTCGCGAGCCAGCTGTATGCAAATATCCGACGCAATCCGATTCACTTAACTCAACTATGTTAAGCAAACTGTTTATTACATCGCTTCTTGGCATTGATACCAGGTCGGATAATAAAAAAAAGCTGGATTTTATATTTATTGCACAAAATAAACTTTAGAAATCTTCTCACTTGTCGCGATTTATTCTGGCCCGTTGCTGTCGCTGGACCAAGTCCTTTTACCATAACCGACGAAAATAACTGAAGATCAAGGAATTCGCGTTGGAACGATATTTCCCGAGCGATACGCGGGACGATTTTGACCGCTTTCGGATGCTCCTCGCGTTTTTCGATTATGATGATCACTGACCCCGCGCACCAAAGGACGAGGTCTGGCCGACGGTTTAGCTTGAATTAAAATCAAGCGTCCATATAAGTAAGAGCCTGGTTATTATTAGACCGTTCACAATTTCGCTCACGTATGCACCTTTACCGATGGATATACGCGGATAGGTTCGCCCGCGGATGAAAAACGAGAGTCCACCTTCCTTTGTGGCCGAGCGTAGCTGCACGATTTTTCAGCGATCGCTTTTACTTTTCCTAGCGTGGCAGAATTTACCGAACGTCGATCGGACGAATTTTCAAGTTGCGATAAATAAATAAAAAAGAAGAAGTTTGACTTTGAGTAATTACTTTATCGATCATCGTATTTTTAATATTTACTTTTTTATTTTGTTATTGATCACTGTTTATATGGTAATTCTATTTCGCGTAAATTATTTCTTTTTTCTTTTTCTTTTTTTTTTTTTTTATCGTATTCCACGTGTTATTTCGTTGAGCTACGATTTACAGCGTCTGACATTTTTAACGACAACACGTAGTGTTAAAAGTTTTATCGTTTCGGTAAATATAGAAAATAATCGAATTTGCTTCGGAATTTTACTTTCGCGTGTTATTTCAATTTTAATTGCGTTTAAACTTCATCGGTCGATCACTTTAACTTTCAATCGCGGTTAAATTTTTAGCATTTCGTTAAACCTTTGCGCTGCGAGTTATTTCTCGCGAAATAATTACGATGGAATTTGTAGAGATTTTGCTTTGCAATAATTAAATGAACAGGCGAGTTTTACATTCTGCGCGTACAGAAAACGAAACGATTTCAATGTTAGCATAAATAACGACGTATGATCAAACGT
Organism: Bombus vosnesenskii; assembly: GCF_011952255.1. Lineage (NCBI taxonomy): Eukaryota > Metazoa > Arthropoda > Insecta > Hymenoptera > Apidae > Bombus > Bombus vosnesenskii. The sequence continues at coordinate 1,081,290 of NW_022882972.1, read as the reverse complement.
CGCGGTTCTAGATCGTAGAGACGATATTACACAATTTCCAAAAATATACAGTTATTACATTATCTACTAATTTAACTCGTCCCATGCAATTACGTGTTTCCACGAAACCAGCTGAGAAATATTCACGCTTAATATTTATTCTGTTAACATTGGAGATGAACCAAAGGATCAATTGGGTCACGTTGACCTATTAAAAAATCAGCAAGGGTCGTTAATGCCACCGATAATTAGAAAAATGTTCATTTTCATTTCGACATTCACAGCAACATTAGCTATTTATGACTTTAATAACTGACTTTTCAAAATAGAAGAAAAGATGCTTAGAAACATTTCGAACTTTAAAATGCCGCTTCTAACTAAATACTTTGTTAAAGAATATGTGCTAATTGTTCCCGATTTAGAAGATTTCGTGGAAAATAATTCGATTAAATTAAATTCTTCAAAATTTCATCAATCCCTCGTTGAATGTGCTTTTATAAATAACAACAGCTATCGAGCTTTTCCAACGCCTACTTTCATTCCTATTAACTCTAAGGGACCATTTCTCTTCTGCTCTCAAATTTCTTCTACTCCGATCTTTCGTCAACGTTGCGTAAAAAAGGAAAGAACGTCTTTCCCCAAAAACCGTCTGTTCGAAAAATTACTTACGATCGTTCAGGTTCAGTCGATCTTAACGAGCAAATCACAGCACCGTGGAATTCAAAGAAATTGTCAATTATCGTACATTATCCTACAGATTATTAGAAAAGTGGACGAAATTGAAAAACAACGTCACCAATGCGAAATGTTCAAAACTAGTTTTATTACCAAAGAACAAAATTTCACTCGCGTTTCGATTATTTGCCGATGAAATTATACCGTTCACGATGCAAAACTATATCGCTCGAATTTCGTAATACCATCGATATTCTCTCTCTCTCTCTTTCTCTCTTTCTTTCTTTCTTTTTCTCGCGATAAATTTCGAACGATCAATGGAAGCACACATATCTGGCAGCCGCATCTGCAACTTCTATTTATATGATGGACTAGCGGAGGACCGCGGAGTCACTAGAAAAATATCCTGAAATAAACACCCTCCCTATTAATGATTTTACTTTAACGAGCAATTTCTGTTGTGAACGCCGACTACGATCGGTTCAACTTTTATCCGAGGCTTCTTACGGCTTTCGATGGAAAAGAAATTTTCACGCGTAGGATCGTTTATGCGTGTACCATTCGATGGAAATACACATTGGCAATTTTCTGCAGATTTTCTTCTCTACGTCGTTCCAACGTATAGAGTTACGAACAAATTGTAGGACTTTGATACGTTTAAAAAAAAAAACAATTTCATTGGTTTCGCGACTCTTTGGAATTTCGGATAAAGAAGAAACTTCCCCGTGTAAGATAATTTATTATACAGTGTAATTTATTATAATTTACACCACTCGGATTCAAATACCACACATTTTCTTGAAAGCTCGCTGCTACCTGATTTATTGGATTTTACTCGGTTCCCGTTATTTTGCGTGGGTATTTTTTAACGCGTGCTTAGTATCGTTGAAAAATTCTAGGATTTCGAGAAATTTTGCAAAAAATTGCCAGGTAGTTCGTACTCTGGTATTTGGCGAAAACTTTGCGAATTATCTTGAAATTTCAGCGATAGAGAACTTTGCACGTGTTTAATATGCGCATATTTAATGCACAAGTTTAACGCTCGCGGGAGACATCTGCTTCAAGAGAAAGAGACTGCACGACTACTTTAGGTAATTGTAAGGACCTTTTCTTTTAAAGATTCGCGGATTTTATTCCTTTGTTAGTCAGAAATATTTTAACGGCCGGTCTACGATTCCGCGACGCTCATTTTCTTGCATGCTCAATGATACACCGCCGCGACATTTCGTTCTCGTTGTATTTACGTTTTTGCATTTCGCGTAATAAATGCATGCATGTCTTGAATACTTGTTTTTGTTTCAAGCACACGTCATGAACATGCTACGACGATTTTCATCTTTTAACCTCGAGTAAACGATATCGAAATAGTAATCCGTTCTCGTGTTTCGTCTATCAAAACACTGAACTATCGTTGCGTTAAGAAGCTTCTGTTCTCGTTAGAAATTTTCTAGAACCGAGAGGCGAACATTCAAACTAGACAGTCGTTGAATCGACGCGTTTTGTGTTTCGAATAATTCCACTTTTGGCGTTCTGTTGCTTTCAACGTTACTTAGTGCGATAATTATAGTTGAAGGATATTCGACGAATAATTTTTTTCAATTATTTCATACGATATCAAGTAGTTCCAATTGTTTGTTATTACAATTTTGATCATATCACATCGAGTTTCGTTCGAGACGAAATTTTTACGAACGTCAATTATCAATACTTTGAATTTGAAAATTACAAAAAAGATAGTATTCTAATGACTGAACTGGGCAAAATTATAATATCTTCGGAGTGATAGTTATTTAAAGATCAATTTCTTTGATACACCTCATTAAGGAGCTCTGTTCCACGCGAACAAATATATTCGCGGTTTAACTTTTACACGAATATTTAAGAACAAAATACCTGTTTGGTAATCTCGATATTGTTGTATCGAAGCGGACGATTAATCGATGAAATCTTGTTGGGAGGCGTTACGTTGAAATTTGTGAAACCTGAATATTCGTAAATGCATGGTATTCTTTCACAAGTTGTTCGAATAAATATACTTAGACAGTCAAATGTCCATGTATCGATTATATAATATAACGATACACACGTAGCCACGTATTTAAATAGAATTAGACATGACATAATGAATATGAATTAAAAACCTTTAATATTCGTAACGCACGTTACACATGTCCCATGTGATTCTCCAATTAGAACTATGAACACTGCTAAGTGTATCGGTTGGGAAATATCGTGTTTTCTCCAAACATTATTAAAAAATAGCGGAATGTGTGTTTATGAGAAATGTTACTGATCGTAGAGTCAACTACAATGCGCAGTTATACGTCGAGATCATCGTTATTTCATGTAGCAACGTAACGACAAAATCTTAAGAACCGACAGTGTATCAAATAGCAATCGTTTGATCTGCCGATAATGCGCTACTCTTCTCTTGCTTTTACGAAACAGGCTGGAAAAATAATTGAAAGATACGTGCACAGATAGACGTTTGAAAAAAAGCGATCTCGTCGCTCGAATTAAATTTGACCACGTAATTGCAAGATCTAAAGAATCGACGATGTATCAGATAACTATTACTCGACTTTTCAACTTCTTTTTCTTCTTTCCTGGCTCCTTTTTCGAGAGGTTTCGATAGGAAAATACCGTGTTTCGATAAAAAGCAATCGGCACCACTCGCAGGAAATTTGGCCGAGTAATTGGAAAATCTAAAGAACCGACGGTGTATCGAACGATCTCATCGTTTCCTTTTTCAAAATAATTCTAATGTAAAATAGAGAACGAGAAGAGCGTACGATATGAAACATATCGGTAAGAAGCGAGAAGCAACGATTATTGAAAATAATTTTATATACGCGTCACTCGTATCGAATTTCGCTATGTGTATAATTCGCGAATATCGCAAAAGCAAACGTATGAAATAGCTATTACACGATCTCTTAGGAAGTTGGAAGAAAATCCTGGACGAAGAAACATTTTGATAAAAAGCAATCGAGTCACTGTCACGAAACTTCGCCAAGTACAGTCGCAAATCCTTAAACATTCCGACAGCGTAACAGCGCGATCTCTTAACCGATTCGTTCGCTTCTCCCTTCGATTCGAACGTAGCGACAAAAAGAAGCGTCCGCGCGAAGATACAAAGTTTTGGTAAAAAGCATTCGCCTCACTTACGTGAACTGGTTTCGACGGTAGAATCGAAAGGTCGCAAGCCCAGAACCGGAAACACGGGTGTAAGAAGCGGTAAATAGCGACCGTTTGGGGGAGATTCTTTCTGCGGGACGGTTCTCGACCGTGCGATCTATCGACTGTGTGTCACTTCACTTGCGTCACTCGTTCTGGAAGTTGCGGCCGGAAAGAAGACGCGGCGTTACCCGCGCGCACGAAAGGAATCGTCGTTAAAACTGTGGTGGAAAATTCGCGCGGCCGTGCGCCTCGTCGGCCAGGGAAACCGAAAGGGAGATCCTCTCGAGTTGGTTAGAGCGGCGCGTTACACATTTCGTGAAAGCGTCGATTCACGTGTCCTGCGGGACTGTGTGCCGTGTACGGAATAGTCGGCCGGCCAGGAACTCCCTCTTTTTCCGTCTTATCCTACTCATCCCCCTCTCACCCTGCTCCCACCTTTTCTTCCTTCCGTCGTCGACTCGTCAAGACTACAGCGACGTCAGAAGCTGCGGATCTCCACCGCCTTTTAGGAAACGAAATCCACCTTCGCTTCCGGGACAACTCCCTCGCCTGCTGGAATTGAACGATCGCTATCAAGGGTCCTTCTGTATACTATATATTGTATACGTTAACGCGACTCGTATGGTAGATAGAATTTGACGATGCAGGTGTCATGTCAACGACGAAATCGACTATACGACGTGCTCACCGCGTCGTTTCATAGTAATTTTTCTCTTGTTTTTCTTTTTTGTTAGCAGGTTTTTTTAGGGAATGGAGTAGAAGACGAAGATTCTTTGGCGATTTTATGTGTGCTATGACTAACGATAGGTGTGTTCATGATGTCAATTATCAGGGATATTTTATTTCGTAAGTGGATTTGTAAGGAATGGAGAAGAAACTTTCTTGAATATGAATAACTTTTTAGGATTTTAATATTTGTTACGAGTAATTATAGGTGTGTTCACGATATCAGTTGTCAGGGATATTTTATTTCGTAAGTAGATTTGTAAGGAATGGAGGAGAAACTTTCTTGAATTAGAATATTTCTTGCACATTTTATACGTACTATAAATAAAAATTTATGTGTTCATGCTATCAATTATCAGAGATATTTTATTTCGTAAGTAGATTTGTAAGGAATGGAGAAGAAACTTTCTTGAATTAGAATATTTTTTTGCACATTTTATACGTATTATAAGTAAAGATATATGTGTTCATGATGTCAATTATCGGGGATATTTTATTTCGTAAGTGGATTTGTAAAGAATGGAGAAGAAACTTTCTTGAATATGAATAACTTTTTAGGATTGTAATATTTGTTACGAGTAACTATAAGTGTATTCACGATATCAGTTGTCAGAGATATTTTATTTCGTAAGTAGATTTGTAAGGAATGGAGAAGGAACTTTCTTGAATTAGAATATTTCTTGCACATTTTATACGTATCATAAATAAAAATTTATGTGTTCATGCTATCAATTATCAGGAATATTTTATTTCGTAAATAGATTTGTAAAGAATGGAGAAGAAACCTTTTCGAATAGAAATATTTTTTGAAGATTTTGTATATGTTACGAGTAACGATAGGTGTGTTCATGATATCAATCGCTAGAAACTAGTTTCTTTAGTAAGTAGACTGGTAATATTCTTCTAGTAGACTTCTTATATTTTATGTATGTACATAAGTAACAATTGATTAATATGGAATCACCACTTTTAACACGTAACAAGTGTAATTCGTACGAGTGTATTTAAAGAAATCAAGGATCGAAGTAAGAAAAATTTCTACCTTTAATATACATTTCTTTAACATCAAAAATTCGATTAGATGAAGACGACTGGTGAAGAAATCGACAGGAGTTATTATTTTCGCTAATAATCATAGACATTTCTATGTAATATTTCATTTTTATTTTAACTATTCTTCACGAGATTTTACTACACTTTTCTTCGTCATAGACATTTTTAGAAGAATTAAAACAGAATTTTTGAATCGAACCAAATTAACGATATGAATATTACGTACGCGTAACTCTACAAGGACTTTTGAAATACTTTTTTCATTAAACGCATTACGAACTCGTACAATTTTCATTTCTGATACATTCTTACTGAATAATTTTGAAAACATTTCAAAGTGAAATATCGAAGCTCCAATCTGCCAACAGGAAACTTTCGTCATATGAAAGTTTCTGTAAATACGAGTCTCAGACAATCTCATAGCATCTGTCACCGCTGTACAATACCTAACTTTGGTTATGCAGTAATTTTGCCCTACACTCGTTACGAATAATTAGTCCCTCCGAAAATCTTTTTCATGCGCATTTCTATGGATTTATGAGTTCTTTGCAACCAAATTTCCTCCTCCCTTCAAACTTACAAATTAATACGAACCGTCCTCCCTTCCCCTCGATGATACGTTAAAACAGTTTTATGATTCCTATTAGAATTTTTTCACCATTATTCGCGTTTCTCTCGGAGAAGGGAAGTCGATGAAAAGAATACAAACAGCGTTAAAAACGTACCGTTTCGCGCGACGAATTCCACCACGATTAATTTACGCAATTTCGCAACTCGATTAACACGATTCGTCAATTATAAAAAATATATATAAACGAACACGTAACAAAGAATATAAGTGACATTTTAAGACGATAAGTGGACGTAAAGCCGAACTGAAAGGACGAGACAAACAATCCGAAGACACCTAAATTATCTAAAGCTCGCCAAACCGTACAACAAACTGTGAACTTGCTTCTTAAGCTCCGTTCACACCAGCGATTACGGTACGATCACACCAATCAGACACCCGTCAACGCCAAAATTCCTTACACGTAATCCAACGAGAAGGATTTGCCGTAAGCGATTCGGCTAAGTCAAATGAAAATCTATCTAATGAAAAGAAATTCGAAGCGCTAACATTTAATCGAATTTAGACGAAACTACAGCGAAGTAGATGATTTCGGTCATTAAAGATATTGCGACGAATCTCGCAAAATGAAATCGAAATTAGCATTCGATCGTTTCTCGTCGTTTAGTGCGAATGCCTCGATAAAATCACAGGTTTTGATTGATCGTGACGAACTCTGGCCGCTAGTGTGAATCGAGCTTTACGTCGCTGATAATAAACCGTAAGCGGTTGATGCGACGCTAAATAATTAAAAACAGAAAGAAGGAATTGCTTTCGATTTATCGCTCGAAATAAGCGTAAAAACGTGATACAGATACATACATATTGTATATCATACGTTAATTCGTCGTGATGTCACAGTTGCTGAAAAATGAATTCGAGTTATTCGGACTGACGTGTAATTGGAAAATTTCGAGAATTTTCATCGTGCGATTTTCGTTGCAGATTTGTACGAACGTACGTGTCTAATATTCTTCTTGTTTCTCGTTTTTTCATCGTTGTTCGTACTTCTTGAAAATCCAGAATTTAGCGCGTCTTGTTAGCTAATAAGATCCTTAAGGGCGCGTGTTGCAACCATTTGACCGACTCGTGCGACCTCGTCATTATTGGATACGGTTATAATTGTCCAGATATACTTAACGAACGTTCAAGCAAATTACACGGCATCGAAATACTCCCTGTATTGTGCTCTAAATTGATATTAAGTCTAATGGGAGAGAGGGCTGCCGTTTCTGGATGTGCCTCTGCCATGTGAACGCAGAGGGAAACGTTCTACTTTCCGTAGCGTCCATAATTTACGAACTTGCTTCGAAAAGGCGAGTGAAAAAGTACATCGACCACGTTGACAGTTCAGGAAAAAGTTTCCAAATTACGTATATGTATATATATATATATATATATCCTTTATTCTTCTTTATTCTTCTGCTATTTTCTGTTATTTGTAATCCTCGATATAGTACGTTCTCGTTTAAAAGGAAAACTGAATTAAAATTGAAACGGAGAATTTATTCCAATTTGAATAAAATTGGAAAGAAAAATTGGGAACCTACGAACAATTTACGCTTATTGCCAATTAATCCTCCATCTATTGTATATACCGAGTCGACCAGTAGTTTCTCATTTTCTCTGTATTTTTTCTTCAAGCTTTGCTTTTTTCTCAAAACGATTAAAGTAAAGCGTAGCAATAGAATCTGTTGGACGATATTATAGAAACTTGGAAGAGTATTATTCAAGAAGTTTCAGGGATTCGTCGAAGCACGAAAATCTGAGAAACTGCCCTTAAAAAACACCCACTTAAACGATCCAATATGCAGACGACGTCAGTGAAAATAAGGTAGCAAGCGAAAGGTTGAGAACGATTTTTAAAAAAGAAATACGCCATTCGATCTAACGAGACATGATCCAAGTATCGACTTGTCTGTAAAAGAGAAAATCCACCAACTTATCAACAGAATATGCATCATCCTGCGATGAAAGAAATATTCGTCCTAAGAACAAGAAATTTCAATATAAAATATTCCTCGTATCGATCGTTAATGACGTTAATTGGTAGTATACGTTCTATTAGCTGTAGCTAATATACTGTTTGTACGAACGTTTAATGGAACATTTATTTGCAATAAATAAATAAACGTGCGTATATATCGAGCATACCAAATAAAGTTTACAATTTGCGAATCGATTTATATAAAAGACCACTTTTTTATGCTGATGATTAAATATAAAAAATTACCGAGTATAATAAGCCGCGCTTAATTAATTAATCACAGTCTTTCGAGATCCTGACATTAAAGAAATTAGCTTCATACATTTTTATTACGTGTATCGCGTGATGATCATGAAACGTTCGTATTTATGATAACATAATTATAATTTAATTGTTATATTTTAGTGAGGAGTATAAGACTGGTAATAATTACATGTATGACTATAATTATAGCATATATTCGATCATTAACCATGGAATTATTTCATCGTAAAAAGATACCTCGCCATCAATTGATCTCATTTAACAATTTCGTCAATAACTTCTCGCTTAATTGCTTTTTAATTACGATTTCATTATTTCTCATTCGATTAACATACCGAATATCGAATGCTTATAATCGCGTTCCTACTGACGTATTATCAATTGGAAACGTCAAATAACATCGTAGTTGAATATTATTATTATATTTAGGCGAACACAAATGTACAGCGATATATATGTATCGAACGCTTAATTAGACTCGATACAGAACAAAATTATTCTGCGAATTCTCTCAGAATTAACGAACCTCTCTGTTCGACGATCGAAAGAATCATTTCCATGGTCTACGTATAAACGTTACAGCCATTTACGATCTTTTTTCGAAAAACATGAGAAATCACATTTTCCATGATCTTTGCATAAAACGATAATTGTTTAATTCGTTGCGTTTAGTTCGTTACGTCGATTCTAATTTAGTTCGATTTTTCTTTGAGTACCTCAAAAATATGAATACCGTTTAATCACGCGGACTAATATCGATCAATTTAATTAAAACAACACCTAAGCGAAACATCATAGAAATTTTGTCGTATCTTAAAAATGTTCATTGCCCCTCGACTATCTCGTATCCGCCAAAATACTTCGATAATCGTACAAAAGGTCAACAAAAATGGACTAATCGTATTCATTTGGCTCGATGTTCCTTTATTATCCCGCTCGTGGAATCTCGAACATCTCTTATATGTTGTATTATGCGTGATGAAAAGGTAATACGAACACGTGTACGTAGGATCGTGAACGCTTGACTGTTGGGAAATGCCTGCCAAGCACATTTACCCTACGTATCTTGGAATCGCGGAAACTACATTTGCGCGGCTGCAATGGCAGTTCTTATTCTCTACGATGTTTATCTGACCGTGCGCTCTGTTATACGAACCATCAGCTGATTCACATGACTCGAACGCGACGAGAGGATCAGGGGATGCAGCAGGTGTTACAACGAGTCCACCTCCACAGAACAGGAACACACTCACGTTAACCTAGCTATTTTCCTGTGTGTGAACATTATACTAACAACGAGCCGAGGCGCACACTCGGGATCAATCACGAAGGGAAGTCGTGCGCGGACATGAATTTCGTGGATGCGCGCCATCCACGCGACTCTTCCGGCTACGATCGAACTTCCTTCGTGCGACCACGCTTGTCAGCACCGAAAACCGCCGTACCGAATTCTTCGTCGTTTTTCTTCTCTTCTTTTTTCTCTTCTCTTGCAATTTCCTTTTATTTGCTGTTTTTTACCAGGAAGTTTCGAAACTTTCAGGATGCGGTCAGATTATCTTCGATATACAGGGTGTTGCATACTTGAGTCGTCGAACAGCAAGGGCTTAGCTAAGAGGGAAGAATGTTACGGGAAGTTCGTCGATAAACGCTGCGTTACAGAGTTACAAAGGAGTAATCGTACGTATGAAGTAGACGGCGATCGATTTTTCATTACAGCGCACGAAAGTCGACCGTGTTATGGTGTGGGTGTAGTCGCGCGTCTTTCTATCACATGGTAGCACTTACATGTCGTTCATAGTTCTGACAATAAACGTGGCAGGACTCGAAGCTTCATATCGATAACGATGGAATTAGCATATCACGGGCCCTGAGAATTTCGTTGAATTTCAAGGATTGCGTCTTTTATTCCTCGCGTGAATTCTTCGTGCAAAGTCACTTGCGTAGAATGAACCTTTCGTTTTACGGTTGCTAAAAGTCAAGGGGTGTAAGGTCCGGTGACCTTGCAGACCGATGAATTGGTCCACCATGACCTATCGGTGTACTTGAACAAAGAACTAGCGCAAAGAACAAAAAAGCAGCAGTTTTTGACATTTTTGTACTATAATAAGACAATAGAAAATGATCAGCTAGTATTTTTAGTTGCTCGTTCGAAGATGTTCTTGCGTCCGGGCACGAGCTTCGCGTCGATGAACAACGGAATGCTAACATCTCGCAATTTCTAAGGATTCTCTTGAGTTTCAAAAATTGCGTCTTTTATTCTTTGTGTTAATTCTGCCAAGTACGTACAATTCTGCCGAGTATAGTGAAAGATGGATAGAAAATTGTTATGGACCAATTTTTCGACCTCCAAGGTCACCGTTTGATTTTTACTCCCGGCGAACTATAAAAGAAAAGTTTCATTTCACGGGAGCGAGTTTGCGCGAAGAAGTAGCGCGAGGAATAGAAAAGCGCAGTTCTTGAAAGTCGACAAAATTCTCAGAAGCTGCGAGACGTTATTTTAACTCCATTGTTCATCTTCATTAATTTATCGTTGTGAAGCTCGTGTCCGAGTGCAAGAACGACGTTTTCAAACGAGAAACTAAAAACACTAGCTAATCACTTTTTATTGCATCATTATCATGACCGTTAACCACACGAAACACCGCACAATGGAAAACGTGTAACTACACAAGGATATAGGTAACTTTTGTGCGCCGATAAAAAGTACGTCGTTGTCTGTTTCATACGTACGATCGTTATTTGCTTATAATTCTCTAACGAAGCGTTTATCCACAAGCGTTATACGATATATTCTTTTCCTTCTTAATTTCGATAGATTAAGCCCTTGCGCTTTAAGTTTGGGACACCCTGTATATTGTCAATAGAATGGAACTCCATTCGTAAGAACGAAATGTTAGTAATGGCCGATCTGGTCGAATCAACAGTTTCAAAATTTGTTTTTACTTTCGTTCATCTAACTTTATGCGATCCCTTTATTATTCCTACATTGTCTGATCGATCAATTTGTCAATTTTTGTTAATATAAGAATTTACGTGAACTTCGACGAATGTACGATTTTAAATTAAATCGTGAAACTGCTCGTACGACCGGGTCTGGTAAGGTTAGTGTTAACCGAACTTTAACTGTGCTCCTATTACCAACGAACCGCTTTTACGAACGTCACTAACATGTAAACAGTAGAGGCACGCGTTGTACGACTACTGTGACACGCTATAACGCCTTGCAGTCGATACAAGTCCGCGACATTGTTATCCGTTTAAAGAGGAAATGTTTCGTGAAATCCTCTCATACGTAAGTGAACTGCTATCAATTGAACGAAACATCGTAAGTGGTGAAGAGGAATAGGTGGACTCCTGTCATATGAACGACGTGGTTACATCGTGTGGATGATTATAAAAATGGCTTAAGCCGTTTACTTTTCGTTTCGAGATATTTACAGCTTTGCGTTTGAGGAAAGAAATGAATTCTGTTCAACGGGCGCGAAACGATCGTCTTCTGCAAAACCGACTCGATCCTACGACTCGACTTCTACTACTCTACAAAGATGGTTTCGGATTATAGGGTAACGTAAATAAACGCAACGTGAAATAAGCGATAAACTCATTTATGCTAGATTCTTGACTCTGGCCACTTTTCGTAATCGTCGACACATACGAATCGACTCTTTCCCCGGTTGGACAGGTTCGTATAAACGAATTTCTACCGTATTCGATATTCTTAACCTAAAAGGATCGATACACGCGTATGTATCATCGATATTGTCAATATTTATCGACGAATTATCTTCGTTGAAAACCTTGAAATATTGACGATATTAGCGATCGTCTGAAGGCATCCTTGGGTGTACACATATTTTCTTCGAAGGAAAAAGAATGATATTAATTTTGATGGAAGAAAGATATTAATTTTATTTTGTCACGTTGCCTCAAGTCAATTAACCTGTTGAATTACGATAGCCAGTCACAGTTTCGTGACGTAAATCACGGACCAAATGTGTCGGTCGTGAATCATGCTTCTTTTATGTTTTGCAACATTAATTTAAGAAAGTAGAAATTTTGTCGCATTTTCGTTAAGATAAATATGGAATCCGTAATATCATAGTATAATGCGAAATACAAGTATCGGGTTATGTTTCCGTTGCATGAAAATTCTTTCCATGCCTTTTTCGTTATATACATTTATATACAATATGAAATAGAACTCGTACGATTTTCATTTATTTGAATTAATGATAATATGGTATTGCGATGCGAAATAGAAATTCCGCGGAGTGTAAAACATTCATGCGACAGGTTTTATATGGGAAAGGGGAATAGAAAGTTACAGGAGTTTCATATTGTTCTCAAGCTTTTAGCACAGGATCGTATAAAATGTCTTCTTCACGGGAGAGAAACGATGTTTTTGTTAGTCACGTTTTAAAAACAGAATTTTAAATCAAGATTGATCATGGTAACAAAAATATCCGATATTTTCAAACTTTTAAGAATAAAATTCTCTCCATTGAACGATACTGATGACAATATACAATATACGACACAGTTACTTAGAAAGAGACAGATTTTATTTCGATACCTTTTACAGAGCCAGTTTTCTCAAATTACCTGGATCGCTAGAAACGTTCTCAGAATTGAATGGAAAGACAGTGTACCTCCCAAATTATTTTTATTTCTCAACGTAACTTTAACATTGATATATTTGAACCAACGATGCTTCAAGATCGTTTCATCAAAATATTTACCAATAATTGCCAATACAAGCCGTCTTAACTCCCGTGTCTGACAAGAATTTCCTTCGGCCAAGTACTTTTGCAGTCGTGGAGATCGATGAAAATCGCGAAGTCAAAGATTGAAATTAAAATGGAATTTAATGAATACGCTAGATGCGGTAATAAATGGTATCTTAATTAGACAATAATTAATTATTTATTTTTGCTCACACAAGCTTCACTTATAAGTGGTAAATGACTCATTTTTACCGAACCTATGAAGGAACCATGAAGGATCCTTTCATGCACCAAATAAAAATTTGGCGAGCTGAAATTTCCAATAATACTGCTATAATTTGCGCTTCGTTCCAAGTTCTTTTTTGTCAAACGACAAAGCCGTACATTTTCAAACGCAAACGAAAACTACGAAATTTACTTACGATCATCGATATCTTTTAATTTAACGCGAAATAAACAAAATATCGAATTTTGTTCCAACAATAGCCAGTAATACGTCGCTTCGTTCAATACATCGGAACGCTTGAGACACGAACAAACCTGATAACACCAACGCAAATCATCAACAAATAACTCGAGGATTTCATTGGATGGAAAATCGAACGAGACACACTTACCTCGTGCCATCTTCTTCTTTAGACCGTTCCTCGGCAATGAGGCTATCAAAGCAGCTAAAGAAATTATTGAAATTTCCAACACACTGCAAACAATTACCCTGCTTGCTCAAGGTAGCACAAATGAAACACGCGTTGCTACGAAAATCATTTACATCGTATCGTGCCGAAACTTGCAAAACTCAAGAAACTCGCGTCACTGGCGCTTTTTCTACTAATACGAGACGTACAATTAAGCTGCTAATTTGTCACGCTGCTCGATGAGATTACCAACAGACAAAGAGAAGAGCAATATTTCGAACGTTTCTGTAATTTAACGAACGTAACGAGATCTGTCGTGGAGATCGAAAAATAATTGAACGTTCGTCGATTTAGCGTGCAAAATCATAGAGTACCGGGTGCCCGTCAAACAATCGGACACTTTACTGGCCACCACATACCCAGACATGCTACTGTCTACTAAATAGAAGGTCACTGTTTCCTGTTATTAGTCGGCAAACTCGATCAGAAAGTCAAGCGATGATGTACGTCGTTCATATAATAAGCCGATACCAAGAGCGACTACTAACGAGCCATCGCAGACGTAAATCGCAAGGGAACCGCAGCCAGTTGCCAAGAGAATATTGCATTTGCATGCTGTGTAACGTGGCCCCCGTAGAAAGTAAAATGGTAATCACCTTTGGTTATTCTTAATAGCGCGGATCCGAGGCGAGCGCGCACACACGCTCCGCATCATACGAAGAGCGTGTCGGTCATTGAGAAATATACGTTTATTAGTAGACATACAATTGAATTTACGTAATGAATTCAATGGAAGAAGAAACGCACCTCTGTTAGCGGAGTCGGTAACCGTGACTTTCAGGAGAATAATAAAGATAAGATAAGATTTATTACGCTACAGATTGATCGTTACGATCATTACACGTATCTAAGGAATAGTAGAAAATAGTGATTTTAAAAGATAAATCGTTTTTAAAAATACGGCTGAACCACTTACTTGCCAGATCGATTAACTCTACAAGATAACAAGTAGAGGGAATTGATGAAATTACGTAACCAATGAATCGTTTGGGCAATCAAACGGTTGGCTAAAATTTAACAAGAAGCGGAGTTAACCATTTTGACCTGTGAACAGTTAAAATGATAAGATTGAAAGACTCGTAGCAAAAGCGATCCTTGTTATATTCAAAATTTGTTTGTTTTTTTTTTTTCATTTAAAATATTCTAATGAAATGATTGTCCGGTTAGTTAAACGAATAATAGGAAACGTTCAGTTATTGCGATTGAACTAGAAATAAATTGATTCTTCATGGTTAATAACGAAGAGTTATCGCATGTAGTCACTTACCAAAATCTACCATCATTTGGAGCATTGTTATTCAATTGAAAAGATCTTCCTGTTTTAAATATAACGTACAACTGAATGAATAACAGGGGAGAGATCTCTCCCCTTTTTGCGTACCACGTACTATTAATACATGTACAAAGAATGGATTTTTATAGAAAGTTTAAATGTGTAACTAGAAATAAGATATAAAAGTATAATATCGCTTAATAATCTGTGGATACTAAAAGTAATATAGACTTGGAGAAGATTTTAACCATATTTTGTACAATATCGACAATGGAAACCTCTGTACGCTGGAAATTCATGTACCGTAAATGTTTTACTTAAGCTTAAAGTATTGTTTAAAGATTATGCGATTAAAAGATATATCTAACTGATTAATTAAATATGTTACTCTGATAAAATTATAAACTTCACGATCGCAACCATCATATTAAACACGATTATATATAATATTGTGCATTTCAATTCTGAAGAGAAGTTACTTTGTAGCGTAGAATATGAAGATTGCTAAATATAAATATATAACCGATGATTTAGAAGATAGAAGCATTTATAAATTTGTCAACTGTTTTAATAGCTGACAAAGTACTCCGACTATAACCGTCTAAGTATTATTCCGCCGTAAAACTTCCGCAATGTACACAAATTCTGATTAACTTTCAATTATTTGATTCCTATATGTATATTCTAATATGTCTTAAATTATGCTAATATGTATTTTACGGCACATTGAAGATTGGTGACTTGATTTATCGTGTCACGTTAATTGTACAAATTAATCTGGTAAAGATTACGAGTAAAAATAACAGCATTAAACAAAGTCTTAGCCTATATAGAGATTTTTACGCTCGAGAATATTCAGGATCTAAAAAAATGTATGTTTCATTAGAAAATTCGTCGTTTAATAAGAATCGTCTAGATATAACAATTAACATCAATGGCTATCGGCGTTAATTATTATCCAATTCATATTTGTAGACCTTATTTTAGTTGCTAATTTGTAGGCGTGTAGAAAAATTGTAACAGTTGGAGGCACAAGACATCCTACACAGTTCCAATATTTACAATATCACTTTTCTTAATCCTTCTTTTCTTGGCTGGAAGCTTTGTCTTTCGATTTCGATGGATATATCACGAACAGGGACAATTGCGCCACAGACAAAACAAAACCAACCGAGTTCTGAAACTTTAAAAATACATAATACATTAGCGAGTGATAATCTGCGAATTTTGTAGTAATTTAGATAGTACGAAGGAATAAGAAATAGAAAATCTACTTACGATAATGAAGACGTTATTAATTATAATCCCGTACAATAGCCATAAAGATATAACAATAGTGCCCATAAATATCAGTGGGAACGGAAGGATATCCGTGTTTTTCGTCCTTATGATCTCCCTCTGATGAATCAAAAAACAAAAGATTATTGCAATCGTATAAACAAATTTCGTAAATACAGTTAATTCAGACAATCTAAATATCATTAAAGATAATGTCTAGCGTTTAAAAAATTATTAACGAAACTTCTGATTCGTATTATTTGTTTCGTGCGAACCATAATAGCAGTGTTTCTTAAACATTATGTTTGAGAATATCAGAGTATGTTTTTCTAACTCGCTCTTGTGCCGCATTCGTTCGAAATAGAAATACGTTTAACAAAGAAATCACTCACTAACTAAATTGATTCTTCGTTCGAAGTCAAGTAAAAGTACGAAGAGATATATTTAGAACTGTTTGTATGAATAAATTGGATACTAAGATGTATAATATCTCAGGAAAGTACACAGAAACTGCTACACGTTTGAAAATGAATCTCATCTGGTAAAATACTGTTACGCTCGATGGCGTGCAAAGAACATCTCGATCAACGAGAAATTGAGGCAATACGTAACGGAACTACAATAATACGGCTGTTAGATATATCCTAATTTAGCCGAGAAAATTTGAAGAACATAAAATCAACGTTAAATTCTTTAAAACATCGCAATCGTGATTAAAGAAGCTCGATAAATTTCATCGAAATCTTACCGAAGGCAATAAAATTTTACGATAACAATATCTGAAAGTTTCCAATCCAGTTGCGCTATTTCTATTTGGATGATTACACGATTTCGCATTTCGTTTGTTACGGCTCACAACTTCTTACAACTTCTTGTCGCAACGCAGAAATGTTACTCAACGATTGCAAAATTTCTCATCGATTATTGCATAAAAAAAAAAAAAATAGCTAACTATTTGAAAAGAGACATTGTATCATCGACAGAACTACATTGATAAGATAAAACATTCATATAACATATATACATGCAATGATCTTTCAATAATTATTTTTAACATTTAACATATTTATCGAAATTTGAAGAACTGAATAAAAATCTAGAGTAAAATGCTAAGGATGTAAAATAAGTAAAGAAAGATTTATGCAAACGAATAATAATGCTTGTATTATTCGTTTCGTGGGTATTAAGTTTGTTAGAGCTCTTAGCTACGTTCGTGGAATTTTACTTACAATATGTAGAAGAGGAGACGCTATTAAGAGGAAAAATAATCCTGTCACAATCAAACCGAATCTGAACTCGAGCTTCTCGGGATCTTCCACTTGTGCATACGCGAGGAAGGCCGCTACAAAGGCTGCTACCTTGCCTATTAAAGCACGTGTATCCTTCTAAAAATGCGGAAGACGATGTAAAATATTTATTCAGACATTGATACGGTTAGAAATATTTGTTCAAAGTTTCTTCGCAAAACACCAACTTAGGTTCTACGTAAAGTCTTAATTTTGCCTGACTATCGATACACAGGGTGTCCGATAACTGATAGTACAACCGGACAGGGGGTGGTTCTACATGAAAAAATAAGATAATTATATTTATAGGTACACCAACTTCACCGATTTCCATGATTTTTGAGCATATTGTAGAAATCAACATACTCTTCTTATTGTGACGTTAAATTTAAAATCCTTTGGCGACTACCAAATCGCACTCGCCTAATTATACTTGTAGCAACAGCTCATAGACGATAACGACATTTGATTGTAGTAGTAAGCGTATATGATACACTGTAGCCATTCTCCTATGTTAATGTTAAAGCATAATTCCAAGTTAAGTGGATACGAGTCTTGTTATCATCTTTGACAATGTAGCCATTGTTTGTGTACAGTATAGCATCTGTCACAGTCATCAGAAATTTTCTTAAAGGCAGATATAGATTACACTTTGATTGAAACTGTTTTTGAAATCAAAGCACGAAAGATTGGAAAGTTCTAGCGTTCAGAGGAAAAATTTACTTTTTTTCTATTGTTTAAAAAGATATTGTTAATAAGTAAATAATCAACTATTTGAATTTGAGGTTCAACCCTTGGTCAAATTTAAATCAACTTTGTCCTAAATTGAGTAATCAGTCAGTTTCTCAGTTTAAAAAGTTACCAAACGTGGCAATTTAAAAATTTAATAAACGATAAGAAGAATTGATATAAAAGAGATTACGTTTGTACTTGAAGACTGTATTTGCATCCCGAAAACGTCTAGTTCCATATAATTAGTAGTTAGTCTACAAAAAGATTTACAAAAATCATTTCCTTCTATTGTTGTCACACGAGAATTCCCCTTCAAAGGCCTCGTGCACAACTGCACACGCGAGGCTGCAAGAAATGCCAGTTATAATTCAATTAAGAACACCAATCTACATATTAGGTTTTCGCTTCGCGTTAGTCCTTTGAATCTGGCTACCGTGAGGCGGCTGGCAACGCTTACGTGAAACGATAAGAAATTAATTATAAAAATAGCAGGCGAATGAATAATTGATGTTATTTTACGAAAAGAATAATTGTTATTATCTTCATTCGTTACAGAACTAACTCAAGCCCAAATCCAATACATTGTAAGTTATAACACATATTTTTTACAATCTCGCATATGCAGTTGTGCACGGACCTTTAGCCAAACTCGCCAAAATCTCGTTTATACGTACCAGAAATAAAAGATAAGAGCTAGTTTTCGCTTGGGTCATTATACCTGCTCGCCGCAAGGCTGCTGTCAGCCAATACTAACGCATAGGCCATTACCAAGGCACAATTATAAACAAAATAAATTTTTGGCCAATATCTTAAAAACTATGACCGAGCGAGGGTTATATATGTACATAGAAAACAGTTGCTCAACATTTGGATTTCTACAATATATTCAGAAATCTTTTCTATCATTCTTGCACTATTTCCACACTCATGCAATATACACTTTCTTTCATCCTGTGCCCTCAACATTCAAGTCATCTGAAATTGTTAACTATTATTAGAAACGTTTAGTAATATGGATGAAGATAGCCTACAGTAAAATCCGCTGAGCTGGGTTAAACGTACGTGTACCGCAAACATTTTCAAACTTGATTTTCTCAAAAGCGAAGGGTGAAATGAAACAATTTTAGTCTTTCTTTTCGACTTACTTTTTCATGCGGGATCAGCCACTGGACGGTTATACTACCAGCTATCGGATATCCTGTGTTTTTATTTTATTACAATTGTTTGTAATTCAATAAAGACAATGTCTCGTTATATATTCAGCCGCGTATCTATCGGCTGTGCAACAGATTAGCAAATAGTAAATACACGTACACGTTATCTTGAAAATGTTACAAGTGTTTGCGAATGTTTGTCGCGCCTTTTGCACTACTGATGGATACATGACTTTGCTAGATGTAGCTACATTTTGGTTTCGCAAAAAAGAGAAAAAGAAATCCAACAAACTGAAAATATTATAATTTTGTATACAGGGCGGGACAGATAAAGTGTTAGGGGCTGTTCCCTCCGAAGCCATTGTAAATACTAACTTGAAATTTTTAGGTATTGAAGGGTAGAGGCACCAACATTTTAGGGATGTAAAATATTGTGGGATATATGATGCTATCCTCGTTCTTTCTTAATCAGCTATTAATTTTTCGATATTAGAGCTCATGTTATCAAACTTAACAACTTTTATCTAAAGCATTTTTTCGCGAAGTTTCGCAAAGCTATTATCACAAGAATAAATGCGTGTTTGGAAGCGAATGGGGAACTCTTTGAACATTTAACAAAATAATTCTCAAAGCAATATACATTTCTTTTGATATCTTTCGACATCTTCGCGGAGCTCCACTTATGCAAGTTATTTTCCGCTATAATTCCTTAACTATACAAAATTGAAACAGTGCCTTAGATAAAAGTTGTTAGGTTTGATAACATCTGCCCGAATATCGAAAAATTAATATGTCATCTTATTTGATAAAAAAGTAGGCGTAGCACCCTTTCCAGTCCTAAAACACTCATGCTCTCAATATCTTACAATCTAAAATTGTAGCCTCTCTGCACCATTTAACATCTAAAAATTTCAGGTTGATATCTGCAATAGCTTCGGAGAAAACAACTTGTAATATTTTACTTCTGCCTCATCCTGTATGATGCATGATGTATGATACAATAAGGAAAATTGCAATATATACAAAAATTAAAGCTACATGCTTCTAAGAGTCTTTTAGTTTCTTAAAATTTAGCAGCAAAATATACAACTTCATCTATGGTGTATATCGTAACAGAATATTAATTCAAACGTTCAAACATGGAAACTAAAAAGGGAAATAATTTACAAAGAAAGAAAGTAACATGCCAGAAAGTAACACATCATGCATTTGAATTTAGAAATATAAACTCGTACCGTGTGTGGTGAGTAATAATAATATACAGCCATGTATGCTGTATTTGTGAGTAATCCAAAAACATTAACATTAATCATTGCAGGATCCCTCACAATCCATGCATATTGAAGCATCAAGATGCACCTATAAAAAGTTTTTGATTCACTATATGTCTATCTGAATAGTCTGTATATATGAATTTCCTTCTTATACTATGATCTATAATACTTTTTTCACAGTTATGAACAGAAAACAACGTGAAATATTTCTATTATAAGCAAAAGTATTAATACTGTATTTAGATATCTTTACTTCACAAGAACAGAACAACCAGTAATATGTTTTAAATAACATTACACACTGCGTATTTATCTTTATGTCATCTATGTTAAGTAATAATGCACTTACATTCCTATGCCACCCAAAAAAGGCATGGGATCAAATCCTTTAGACGAGCCCTTTTGATAAATATCCTTACATATCAATCTACAATTAAATGACAATCAAAAATGTTATTTTTTATTACTTAATATACTTCAAATTGATAGTAATAATGTAAACAGCTAGTATGTAAAATCACACATACAATTTTTGACTTATATCTTTACAATATTTTGAAGTCACATTGATAAAATACAAAAATTTAATATTTCAAATGACCTATAAATCTACATATGATAGATATAATATATTATATATACAATTTGCTTATACAAATTGGTATATTATATTTCTATTATATAAACTATATGCTATTAGATAACTTCATATATTCATGAATCATGTTATGTCAGCACTTTTCTTTAAAATTATTATTAGGTATAGGTACAAATAACGAGAATGAAATTTGCAAAGTTTATGTATAAATATTTACGATTAATCATATAAAAAGTAATTATTTGTTAATTTTAGTTACTAATTAGTTACTAGTTATAAATTTCTTTAATCCTAATTGCTCAATTTCATACATATCTCACATGTTATAAATACATAAAAAATATCAAATAGATGTTTTTATTGTACATCAATAATAGTTCAAACATATAATTAATACTATCATTTTTGGTATTTTAATTTACAAAGATCAATGTGAAACATATATAAAAATTTCGTATGTAATATACCTAATTATTCTTATGATAAGTTTATAAAAACATATATACATATTTGTTACATTATAATTAGTCATTTAAAAAAATGGGCGACACATACGCATATTCGCAAATAAACTGGTTTAAATATTTTAATACCGTAATAATGAAAAAAAAATGATGTGGCACTTCTAAAAGAAACATACATTTACGATTTAAATTATATCATAACATTCAGGACTTTACTAGTACATATATACATATTTTTTAAATTTTATAACTTATAATTGATGGCTTTATATCAAAGTAACACAACTTCTCTCAATTTTGCCGCAATGCATGAAAAAAACAAAGAAATCTATTGTTCGGCGTATCACGTGGAATATTAAAAAAGTAGTTTGAATATAAATGTCAATGTCAAAGAACAGTTACACGCTCACGTAGTTTGTAATACACTTCTATTCCAAAACGTATAGTTTGTAATAGAAATCGAACGTTGTATTTCAGAAAAAACATAAATCGAAATTTTTTTATTTCCTCAACTTACGTGCCAGCTGACATTTGGGCCATTGTACAAATTGAGGCACATGATGCCACAAGTTCTTTGTAATCCTCCAAACCCATCGCGTTTTAACAGTTATCTTCCTTAATACTCAATGACTACTATGAGACTACGACTACGAATCACTTCATCATTACGAAACTGAATGTCCCCACCATAAACGGGGAGATTGGGGAAAAAAGTACCTAATGATTGGTTATTCCATTTACGACATTGGTGTGTTGCCCCTCGCCCCACTACGATGCGACACACCGGTAAGCGCACTCTTACACTCGTTTGCTTATCAACACGAATTCCAATTTTAATTTTAATTTCTGATGAATTGAACTATCAACGGTGAAACGTAATATTTACGATTACCTATGTTGCGTCACGTGAAAAAAAGGATACAAGGAATTTTCCGTTGTACACGATAAAGTAATCGAATATATACTTAGTTATATATATCTTTAATGTCTTAAAAGTGTTGGTAATTCGTATACCTGATAACGTTAAATTATACGATATCAATCATTAATTTACAGATTTGAAATTTATGCTTTTCGGTTTACACAGTACTTTCTGTGATATAATTTTATTATACAGCAGTGGATGTACATTCATACATACACGTATAACAAAGAGTAGGGGTATGCATGGATACAATAGTTGTATCCCTACTCTTTGCTTATAATAGTATTTTATACCTAAAAGTACATACAAGATAGTAAATTAATGTTAAGTATCTATCAGTGGTCAGCGCAATCTAGTGATATAACGAAGATTTAACTTTCTTTAGCGCAAATTTTGAATGCCTATGATGATTTGACGATTTCGAGAAATTCAATTACTTATATTTTTTCCTTAACAAAATATATAATTACAATACATTTATTTAATTTATATTATGTATATCTATTTAATCTATATTACGATATATGTATTTAAAAGATTAAAATAATTATATTATCTTCATCGGGCCAGCTTTATTATTTATTGTTATTATTAATATCATATAATCAGTTTCAATTAAGAGAACTGGTTAAATTATAGATACTTTTTTAAAGTCAAGTGCAATAATTTTCAAACCAAGTGCTATACTCCCTATATTACTTATTTTAAGCATTTTTTATGACATTTTTAGTATATGATGAAGAATACTATTATAGAATCAATATCTTTTTATAAAATTTACTATTCACTTATAGGAAAATACGTGAGGAACGATAATTTAATTTCTTTATATTAAAATAAATTTATTATAATGATTTATAGAATTCTTCTTCTGAGTCAAAGTTGGTAGCTTTGAACTTTTATTTCATGCTCGATCGTCTTTTATGCAGCAAGGAAAGTCTCTAGAAGATTCAAACGTGTTCTGTCTCTACCTCCGTAAGTGACATATTCACGTGATAATTATAAAATTTCACAATGTCAGAAAACAAGAACGATAAAGCAAAGGTTGATCTCGGATTATTAGAGGAAGATGATGAATTTGAGGAGTTCCCTGCAGAAGGTACAATAATTTAATGCTATACACTTATTATAATTGTTAAAATGGTTCGTACAGTATTCTAACCTCAATTTGACTGAATGACTTGATAGATTGGACTGCAGTTGATGAAGACAATGAAGATATTAGTGTTTGGGAAGACAACTGGGATGACGATGATGTAGAAGATGATTTTAATCAACAATTAAGGTAATTTTTATCATAACACTGTTTTAAGAAGCACATGGCTTTCAGGTTTATAAACCATCAAATAATAAACAATTCAATCTCATTAGTATGATATTTTTACTGCAATACTATTGTAATTTATAGCAATATTGTTTAATACTGAAAAATATAAATTCCTTTAAAATATTAAGAACATTATGAGCGGTTAAAAAATTGTCAAATCATATAATTTTTTAAAATACAATTATTTGTTTCAGGGCACAATTAGAAAAACAAAAGGGTCACAACAAAGGGAAGGATTCTTAATTAAATTATAAATTAGATGTTATTATTCATAAGAATAAATATGTATTAATTTCCTAAGATTTTGCATACATGTAAGTTTCATTTGATGTATATTGATAGACTTTTATTAATTGTGAAATATAATGATTTTTCATAAATATTTGTACAAAACTTAAACATTAAATACAAATGTACAATTTAAATGCATATAGTACCTAATATGCGTGAATTACATCATACAACTCATAAAGAGTCTTGTATTAATGAAAAAAATACTTGGCATCCTTAGTTTATATAATCAGGTACATAGTCTGTTTTTGAAAATTTTATATAATTCTACATTATTAAATCAACAAATTTAGTTACATATGGCACATCAATTCCTTTCGACTAAAACATATTTTAAACATATTTTAAAACATAATTAGCAACTCCTAAGACCTGTAACTTGATCAATGGTTAAATAAAATTGAGAAAAGGAATTGAATCAACCTTTTGTTATTGAATTAAAATAAAATTAAATTATTAAAGAGTTGTACTATGTTTTGACCTACATGTACTTAATAGCTGTGATGCTAGAACATCTAATATTTGTAGGTTTAAGTCTACATTAATCTTCTTTATTTCATAAGAATCAAGTAAATACTTTAAAATATTTAACGTGTCATCTTCGCCAAATACTAATTTTACATCATTTGGAAGTTTATCTAATAGTTCTTGCAACAGTCTTTTTTTTAATAGTTCCAGTGGTTCCTCAGAAAGTTTATTTTGGACGTTATGAAGTGATATATTACCCAATTGATCAAAAATTTGTAAAGTAACAGTCTGTAATTATAAGAAATTCATAACTGAACATAAAAATAATAGTACTTCTTATAACAATAAAAAATAATAAATAAATATGAATTATTACTTGTAATATAGGTTCAGTAACATTTCCAAAGAGTAGCTTTGCCCATCGAACAACTGCCTCTTGCTGCAAGGCATTATTACTTCCAACTCCTGCCAATAATTCACAAATAAGATCGACAGCAACACATGTTAATATTAGATGTGAATCCAAATCATCAAGGTCCTCTGAAAATAAAAGTAAAAGAAAAGAAACATTTTATAACATACTCAATAATTTTTATAATACATTATATTTACCTTCATAAGAACTTTTTACAGTTTCCCACCAATGAGTTAATAATGCAGAATCATTAGCACTCTCCATTGAATCAACAGCTTCGTAAGCAGAATCCACGCAAGAATATTCAGTTCTTTCAGTTATTAATTGTTGAAGTTCAGCTGCTAGACTTTTCTATTATAATAAGAGAGGTGAAATTTTATATATAATGATATGATTTATAAATTTCATTTAATTTGAAATATTTTGTCCATTAAAATTTACATTTAGTTACCGATTTAATATTCTCGACGAATCTCCACGGAATATCAGCTAAAGGCATTAATGTTGGTAACGGAACACTTTCTTCTTCTTGTTCAATTTCAAAACCTGGAACGACTGTTCTTAAAGTATTAAAAACACCACTTACTGTTTTGACTAAAAACTTGTCAAATCGAGGTGCAACCACATCTGCTTTTTTATTAGCGTTACTACTTGGACGTAAAAAATGTCGCAATTGCGGTGGACATTCACTAGCCAAGCGTGTAGTTAAAGTTTTCAAATAATTCTCTAATTCAAGACGACCGCCTTTTGGTAATACCAAATTTGACATAATAGATGCTAATTCTGGAATCTATATATTTTACATTGCACAAAATAAATCAAAAAGTACCATAAAACAGTTAATAGGTATAAAATGTTAAATTCACCTCTTGTAGACTAGTATGTAACTGAGCAAAATCGCGATATTGTCTTCTAACAGTAGCAGTTGTAGTTTCAAATAGATCAACCCCCCGTTGTTCTATATCATCAAATTGAATACAATAAAGTAATTGTTGTGATCCATCAAGAGCTGTATGAAATTCTGTCCAAGGAATTGACAAATTTGTAAATTGACTACCTTCATATACTACATAAGATTTTTCTTCCACATGTCTGAAAAATATAATATAGATATATATTTGATTTATTAAATTATTTATTAAAATTGAAAAATATTAATACCCACAATGGTGTATTTACAGTTGACTTTTGCTGCAATACATTTCTAAGTCTAGCAATTGTTGTAGCAAAATCTGTAGGTTCCTCATATACAGGAGATATTTTATCCCCTTCTATTTCAGCATCTATCTCTACTATACTTTGACCCCATAGACCTCTATGTTCTGTACCTAAGTTATGTAAATGTAAAGTAGGTCTCTTATCATTTATAGATACTGAGGTATTCTCGTGTTTAATTAAAGGTTTAGTAGATGATTCAGATTTTGGTTTTGGTAGTGATCGTGGAATCACAGCTGCTGTTGCAGATGTTATACCATCTTCTAGAGCATTGGATATAACTTTCTGAAATAGTTCTTTTATTAGTTTGTAATAATCAATGATAAGTAAAATAAGCATTATAGAATTCTGCACATACTTTGACATGTGGAATATTCTCTTCCTGTTTACTTTGAACTTTGGCAACATTTTTTGGTGTTTGTTGCAGTAAAAAGTCAGATAAATTTTGAAATAACCAATTTGGAGAACTTACTGTTTCAACAACTATTAATAATCTTTTTGCTAAGATAGATAGTAACAGTTTACATGGTAATGAACTTGTTAACTCCCATTGTAAAAATTCTTGTGCTAGGATAGTAACCATTCGATGAAGCATATGTTCTAACGCTGGCATATTACGAGAACCAGGATGTAAATATCTAAATGCTTCTTCAATATTTGGTGCAGTTCCTTTCTCAACCCGTCGTAATGCTCTACAATATAATATAATTAGTTTGAATAATTTATATTATAAACATATATATAAAACATCGTACCTTTGATATTCTTTTAAATGTAATAAGAACACATTAAACAGCTTATGAGTAAGCTTTATTTTGTCTATTAAACTGATCTTATGAAACAGTTTGGTCAGTAATTTTTTTAGCAATTCTTGTGCTTCATTAGGGAATGATTTATCATCACTGATAGATTTATACCAAACCTTTATGCATTTTAAATTTATTTCTGTTACTAAATTATATATTTCTACTGCTCTCTTTCTTTTTAAAGAAGTATCTTTTCCACTAGATCTAATTACTACTTTTTCCTTTCGCTTTTCTTTAGATACTTGTGTTGAATTTGTGTTTTTATTTGTTCTTACTTCATTCTCATATTTACTAATACATTCACTCTTTTCTTTGGAATCAATTTGTAATTTCAAATTATTTACAAATTTGTTATATAACCAATTATTAACAAATCTTATATTAAGTGGTCTATTAGCTTTTAATGCAACTTGAAATAAAAAACAACTGAGCCACACTGATAATATTATAATAAAAATAGCCCATGAAATAGAAATATATAATGGTGTCAGACCAGCCCATTCTTGTATAATTACAGATAACAATGTAACTAATATACTTAAAATCAACAATATCTGGTTCAACCAGCTCATTGGTATAACTTCCTTCATTGTAAACATAATATAAGAATACTACTTTTAATATTACATTTTGTGCCAATATAATATAAATCTGCAAAAAAAAAAATAAATATTTTTATTCCTTTACAAACTTACCATATTGTTCAGATATAAATACAAAAATGCTATTCATATAATAATTTTAATACTGGGAACATAAAAAGCTTTCCTTTCAGTAAGCATTAATTAACATAACATTGTTGCATAAAAAATTCACTGTATCATTTAAAATTATGTCGTTAGAAAATCAAATATTTTTGTAATTATTAAATCATTTTTTAAATTAAACTTATTTCCTATTAAAATGACTTTAATAATTTATGAAATTTACCTTATGTATCTAAAACATTCCTATATTACTTGTATTGACATATTGATGTTTTATACTGCAACCTCGGCATGTTTTATTCTCGTTCGAATTGGATCATAAAATTCCTTAACGAACGTAACTCGTTTCACAGATACACATCAATAATCACAGATCATTAACTTAATCCCTTTATACTTAAATACATCTGAATTTCTATCAACATTTTATTTTCTTTCGTGACTATACGATGAGACATAGATTACATTTTAGAAAGAATGGCGATCTTTGTCATCGCTTGATTATTCTCGTTTTAATAGAATAGGATACAAGATACACATGACAGTAATAATCACTGTAACTATTTCACAAATAAACGATACTTTATACAAACAAGATATATTGTTAAATTGTATTTAAATAAAGTCCTTAGATAATAAAACGTACCTGGTACTGTATCTCGAATTCGAGGTTACGAAAGTAATTGTTTTTCGCTTTTTGTTGATAAAGAACCACGTTACATATGTATGCGCCGTTGCAAGTGTTGTGACACATGCGTACTTAAATATGTAGAACGTAGAAGATAACTGAATACAGAGTGCATAGATATAAGTTTAGTATTTTTTTATTTTATCATAAAATCTAGGAAAGTATTTGAATCGTACACGTAATATCACTATTTAAATCAGGATTTTCATACCTATTTAATACAAATTGAATTTGAAAATTGATAAATGTTAAAACTATACTCCAAAATCCGCAGTCTAATTATGATATTACAAAACAATATGTTATGTGTTATATTACCATATATATGTATTATCTCAACATATTATCATTAAAATTATTTATCGACATACCTAAAAAAATATTTAGAAATTAATAATGATAATACAAGTTATAATTGAACAATTAATTAACATTATTTAAGATTCCAATAATATATTTATTATTTATTTATAAGTATGACATGTATAAGGTACAAATTTATCAAAGATATTTGTGTATAGGAAAATGTTTCATATATTTTATTAAAAGCGAAATTCCAATTAAAAAGAGGAAATATTTATAGTATACGATTCAAATCACTTAATTATTATTACTTACAATTATTAGGTATATACGTGTAATATGTACCTGTGTTTAGAAGATCAAGATAATTTCATTATAATCATCGAGAAACTAATAATTTTCTGTCCGTTCTCGATGAACATAATTTATCTATAACCTAAACCACGATCATTATATCTATATTATCACATAACTAGAAAAGAAAACTGTTCGTTAACTTATCTAATAAATCTTATTTATGACGCTTGATAATAAATTTTTAAATTTTCTTTCAGCCAAAGTCAGTAATTAACGACTCTATCTTTGAAAAAATAAATTATCAATTCTTTCCTTCTGCATCTATTCCGTTACACGTATAATAGACCGAAGAATTATGCCGTACAGTCGTTTTTCACGTTTCACTATTTCATACAAAGACAAGTCATACGATACGGTAATAATTTAAGTGGTAAAGAGCAACGATTCGTAATACATACGAATTACTCGTCGAGCTTGCTCGTAAAGCTATCCGTTTTCTAGCATTAGCATTTTCAACACGTGGCTGTCTCGTGAAGAGGCACGGAGTGTGATAAAGTCATCCTAAACTGGAGCACCTCCACCCCATGCAGGTGCACGCACGTATGCATACACGTCCCAAAACTCCCAAAGAGTGCGGGCTCTAATTTTAGTTGGTGAAGCGTCAAAATAAGCGTAAGTCACCCGGGGGCCTTGTAAGGCTAGGGAGGCAATCCCGGGGACCCCCGGCATGCACTCCCCGACAGCCACGGCATCCACGTACCGACAACTCTATTTTTGTTATTTCTTTATTTGTAGCGCAGTTTTATCGCTCGTCTTGGGTTACGGATTTTCCTTCGAACAAGAGTCTATAATCGACCGTCTTCGAACTCGAAAGATGTGAGAGATGTTTTTGTTGTGGGATTAAAGTACGATCATTGATGCTGGAGATAATTACTTTGACTGATGTCGAAACGAGTAATAGATAAATATTAGGTAATTTAGATAATTATATCCAGAAAGATAAATGGACAAGGAAATAAATGAGATGTTTCGTTTTACGATGAAATTAAATTTCACGAATAAATCGTACGGAGAATTGATAAATTTAATTATTTCTATTTTAAAGGATTTGCTGTGATCTTCTAATTGGCTCGTAATGTCTTCGTAAATTGTTATGGCTGAACAGGTGTAGCCTGTAGATCTATTTCTGGATCGAAGTATCGTCGGTTCTTAATATAGAGTAACTAATCCTCTTGAAGATTTAACGCTTACATTATATCTAATTCTCAGTGTCATATAAATAATAATAATAATAATGATAAGCGAACAGAGAATTATTCATAATTTTTCTTAATTACTGTGTAACTCTATAGTCTGTTGAAAGAAATGAAAATATGTATAGTCACTTAAAGTTGCACACAAACTGGCCAGCTGCCAGAGCACACTGTAGTTAAATGTCATGAGAACCCAAAACACAATAATTCTCTTGAACTTTATCTATAAAATCGTAATTTGTACCCGTCCATTATGTCATTGTTTTGAGTAACCGCCAGAAATATCACGTACGATAAGGTTCACATAATCCGACATTGAATTATTATATAATACAGTTTTATTATCATCAATTATATGATATAATAAGAACAATACGCCAGGCAGCAATATGAGCCGACGTTGATGCGCCTGGTCATGGTTTCCCATATCATATACTTCACTCTCGTCGATTACCACCCCGTGCGTATCGCAAATGCCAAATTACGTGCGCTTACGATTTCAAGAAAGCCTTTGTATCTGTATGTGTATGTGTGCGTGTCTGTACGATACATGTAAGTCAGCGTATACATAATGACAAGGCCGAGAAGGGCTTGTTGCAATGGCCGAGGAGATTATTATCAATAAATTAATTAACGTTAAAATAACAAACAGTCATGTTGTACAAACTAAAAAGTAAAGTACAGTCTGATAAATGTGTAGAATAAAGGCACTTCAGTAATTTTCCTTTCCCAAATCTCGTTTTCCCCCATTCTACCTTCTTCTCTCTTTCTTCCCCTTGGCATCGGTGAATCCATATGTGAAAGGGTCACAGCTCGAGCACGAATAGAAAAAAAAGAAAAGAAAGCAGGTGAAAATCATGAACCCCTGTGATCGGTGCACCACCTTAGAAGCACTTGCGGTGCACGATGCCAGGTCCGGACTCGTCGTACTCCTGCTTGGAGATCCACATCTGTTGGAAGGTGGACAGTGAGGCCAAGATGGATCCACCGATCCACACGGAGTACTTCCTCTCGGGGGGAGCGATGATCTTGATCTTGATGGTCGATGGAGCCAGGGCAGTGATTTCTTTCTGCATACGGTCGGCAATACCGGGGTACATGGTGGTACCGCCAGAGAGTACGGTGTTGGCGTACAGATCCTTACGGATGTCGACGTCGCACTTCATGATGGAGTTGTAGACGGTTTCATGGATACCGCAGGATTCCATACCCAGGAAGGAAGGTTGGAACAGGGCTTCTGGGCAACGGAACCTCTCGTTACCGATGGTGATCACCTGTCCATCGGGCAACTCGTAGCTCTTCTCGAGGGAGGTGCTGGCAGCAGCGGTGGCCATTTCCTGTTCGAAGTCCAGGGCGACATAGCAAAGTTTCTCCTTGATGTCGCGCACGATTTCTCGTTCAGCCGTGGTCGTGAAGCTGTAACCTCTCTCGGTGAGGATCTTCATGAGGTAGTCGGTCAAATCGCGACCGGCCAAGTCCAGTCGGAGGATGGCGTGAGGAAGGGCGTAACCTTCGTAGATGGGTACGGTGTGCGAGACACCATCTCCCGAGTCCAAGACGATACCGGTGGTACGACCGGAAGCGTACAGGGAGAGCACGGCCTGGATGGCGACGTACATGGCCGGGCTGTTGAAGGTTTCGAACATGATCTGGGTCATCTTTTCGCGGTTAGCTTTCGGATTCAGAGGGGCTTCGGTGAGAAGGACTGGATGTTCCTCAGGAGCAACTCGCAATTCATTGTAGAAGGTGTGGTGCCAGATCTTCTCCATATCATCCCAATTGGTAATGATACCGTGTTCTATAGGATACTTTAAGGTAAGTATACCTCTTTTACTTTGGGCCTCGTCTCCTACGTAGCTGTCTTTCTGACCCATACCGACCATCACACCCTGCGATAATTATTAACAGTGTTAGCGAGACATGGTAACAAAAAAATGGCGTACATATTGGAATTTCATGGTAATTTTCAAAATTTCCATACCTGATGACGTGGGCGGCCAACAATGCTGGGGAAGACAGCACGCGGTGCGTCATCTCCAGCGAATCCCGCCTTGCACATACCGGACCCATTGTCCACGACTAGTGCCGCAACATCATCGTCACACATCTTGTTTGATTATTAGTGTTACCTACTGTAGAAATGAAATTTGAAATGCATATGAACCTGTATTTCGTGCGTTTGTTTGCGATCATATTTTTTTTTTATTAGGTGGTTAATAGTTAGATATTGATATTTTAATGCGATTTTTACTTCTTCGCAGGCATCTTGATAAGAGGTTTGAGAATTAGGGGTTTGAATCAGTAAAAGGACGAAAATCATACGATTTTTTATGGAGCAAATGCGCGGTATTAAAAATAGGTAGAAGAAATCCGTTTCAATCACTAGAATTTGAATTGCGAAAAAGAATGTTTGGTATAATCAATAAAATATCGAGAATTTCATTAGATACTACTTACAAGCAGAATAAATATCAAAATAAATATCGTTAGCAATTTTAACAAGAGATACTAAAAAGGAACTGATAATTTAAACTAAATATTTGTCACAAGAATTAGTCGACATACTGCAGCTATCTAATCGTTGATTATTAAAATACTACCATATTTGTACGATCGAATAATTATCATCGTTAAACGTTTGCTACTCGTTGTTTTAAAAGAAGAGCGTCTAATCGTATACCAATCGAACAAAGAATCGCCTATTAAAGCCAACGGTAGCAACGTATACTAAAAAGAGCACAGGCATTGGTATCACATTTGCGGAACATCACTTCACAATGAGGATTCGATGACATGCAAGGATCCTGCAACGATCGACTGCGTTCGGTCCTCGTACACTCTCTTGGCAAGGTCGATACTGATTTCCGGTGCGAAGTCACTGAAACGACGCGAATTACACCTTGCAAAAAACCTCGTTTCTACACACTACTGTTTCCTGTTCTCCAAGGCACGAGGACCGAGCCGATCGTCCGCGATTATCATGCGTGCAACCCTCGTCTCGATCCAACGATCAAGAAGAAAGCTCACCGGTTACACACCAGCACGCTGTTTCAGCGGATGCAAACTAACGGAACACTCGTTCGATTTACCGTTCGCTAATGAGTCGAGAGATCGGCAATGGTCGCTTAGGGCGTACGTCGTGCAAGAGACCGAGAGCGGCGAGTGGCACAGTGCCGGCTCTGTGGGGTCCCTTTATCCATATCGGTTCGCAGCCGAAAATAGCGATCCGCCCCTTAGATGGAAATCTATCGTGCATTAACACTCGTCTCGGCCCGCCGCCACCGCCTAGTCCTTAGCCGCCCTAACCGTGACGCCGAGAAGGAGAGACGCCGTGCGTCGCGACGAGGCGGCGGCCGACGGCCCCCCAATCCAAATAAGGACTCGTCACGCGCCAGGGCCGTCTTCCGTTAGGCGCTAATCGGCCGAGGGTCGAAGGGCACCAGCGTCCAATCTGATTCATCCTCCAATTTATGTGCCGTCATATTCATTAACCGGAAGGTAGACACAGAGCACATGTACAGCTTGTTCTTCTTACCTAACGTGTCCTGTATCTGACGTTTCTTCATTTTTCAAAATACGTTGGAACATTCGAGGTACCTGGTACGTTTTAAATAAAGTTACGTTATAGACAAAGGCTGTAAGAAAATGACAAAATATTTTCGATCGAAGAACAACGGAGATGATTTAAAGTAGACGACGAAGTTTAGTTTCCTTTCAACTTAAATGTAGATAGAACATTTGATTTCCATCGTCGAAGAAAGGAAGAGGCGATCTCCGAACCACTATAGACTATGACGTTCCTGCATTTATGGCAGGATCAAAGGTGCAAAAATGTATATAAAATGTCCGAAGTTTATGATATTTGGCGGGTGTTTTGTTTAGATTCTATTTCTTTAGTTGTCTTAAATATGAATCTACGTGTATTTGCGTATTTGTATCTGGTAATGCGATTACGAGTGTATAAATACTTGCTGCTGTATTTAACCGGAAAATTAGGATTTACGTGTAAGTTGAATTTAATTAATTAAAAGTAAAAGAAAAATTTATGTGTGTATTAGCAGTAGTAATAGTCTATAAATATAGAGCTTAGTGAAGCTTATGGGATCTTGAGATTGCAATGTTTTTGAATGAAAAGTTTAGATCGGTGTGTCGGTAGCTTTTAATAGACATGAAAGTTTATGAGGTTCGGACGAAACGTGCTTCGTGAAAGGAAGATTCAACAAAGTGGATTTCGATGTTTACGATACGTAGTAAATGAATGTTTATCAATTAATGAACGTTTCGTTTAGGATTGCGTTATTTTCGAATTCAAGTTAGGAAGATACGCATCCGGTTAATAAGAAGGGATAAACCCAAAGAGAAACCTGGAATAAATTTCTTAAATACGAGATGATCTCTCGACAAAAGAAATCTTTCAATAAACACGTTATAGTTAAAATTTAATCGCTAGATACGTGTAACTGAAATTAAGTTGAATTTTGCGTGCCTTGCGAAATATATTTCGTGCGTTCTCCTCCGACTGAATCGACAATATCTCGGAACTATCCGTAACAAATTTAAAAAATTTGTACAAAAATTTCCACGCAGAATTTACGGTACAACGATAAAACTGTAAAAAAGTGTCGGATCGAAATAAATAAAAAGATCGATCTGCTTAAAATCTACGAAAAGTAAAATACTAAAACAACGAAAAGCATAAAAGCAAAAGCGTAACAGCCGTAGAAGTAGCATAATAGAAATTTAAATATTATCCCTCTAAAACGAACGTATTAGCCCAACCGATTATCGTTCTAATTTCACCGATTGACGTTCGATTTCTCTGATTTCGTAATTTCGAACTTTCATAAATTCGGAACTTTTCTCTTGAAATATTAAATTTTTAAGGCCGCTGATCTCTAAAATGTTCACGACAAGCGCATTATTTCGCGGCTGTCGTTCATACTCGTAAACGAATAATATATGACTTGATATGACCGCAGCGTGCCAACAATAATAATCCGAATTACAGTTGGGACGCGACGCCATTTTCGATGCTAAACGATCCGTATATTATGGTTGCGTGCAACGCCGGGTGTAAATGGCTCAATCAGCCATTTACGGCCGATGAAATGCATATAGAATCGAATTATTGGACGATTAGGCTGCTTTCTATAATTGGGAGTGCACGGGGCGACCACGTAGCTCGAGCCACCACCGATCCCCTCCACCTTTTTGCAAGAGCCACCGTCGAACCGTGCGACCGATTCGCAGATTCGCATTGCCGTGTTTCAACCCCGAAACGGCACGTCTTTATCGCAAACGAACTTCCACACGGAATCCCCTTGTACGCATACAGACGGTGATTCGATCGATCGACCAACAAGTTTCCAAGTTTCGTGACCGTGCAAGAAGATGACAATGTTCGGTGGAATGTTCGAAGGTGATGAGATTTTCATTTATATAAGAATATCGGTAGAGATTGAGGGGCTCGTGACAAAGACGACCCTTGCCAAGCCTTTTCGCTATTTAGATAGTAACGCGTTTCAGAAAATTCACGACTTAGCGGAATCGGTATTACGAAAAATGATCTATGCCCTGATCTATCGTCGAACGAAAATCGAACAGTTGTGCCAAAATTTTATAATTGAATTAGATATAGCTGTTGGATATAGCTCGATATACTTAGAGACACGCTCGTAGTTATAATGCGATACGATGAATATTTCGTTAAGAGAAATTGTAATGTACGAAAGACGCTGCGGGGTATTCTTTGAATTTCCTGAGAAAAGACAAACATAAACAAGAGTCGTTTTTGCTATCTGGCCTTTGATTAAAGTATAGCTTTCGCGGAGAATTAAGTACGTTAAAGTACTTTATCAATGTACGTTGTCAGTGATGTAATTATCGGATAAAGAAAGATATCGACGATAATAATTGTTATTTAACTTAAGTGCTGATATCTTTCATCGTAACCGTAGAGTATATTATAGAGTTGTAAAGAATTCGAGTTGCACGTAGAATTGCAAGAATCGCAATTGCAAGAGAGAGGAAACTTTATAGAAGTATGGAGGAATTTTGAAGAACCAAATTCTTCTTTTCATGCATGTGCGCTTAGTGTGTAATTCGACAATTTTAAGGAAGTAAGAAGACGGCAAAATAATTCTACGTATAAGGATATTCGGACTACCTTTTGTATAAATATCACAATTTGAGCAATTGATTAGCGTGATGAATGCAAATTTGCAGATACTGCGATGCGAAAGACACAAACAGGACAAGCACTCAATGTATGGACTACGCTAAAGGAGAAAGCCAGCATTAAAGGGGAGCGTGTTCCTGGATGAGGGCGCGTCTATCCTTAACAAATTGGCGACGAAGCTTACGATAACGTAAAGAAGTCCGTTTGGATACCCCGGTAATTTTGATAGAAGCAATGAGTTACTCCTTCGCGTAATTCAATCCATGCATGGTAGATGACGATACGTATATTACTGTCCCTTCCAAAATGTTATTTATGTTGAATACGAGTGTTGAGATTTGAATAAATATATTTTTCTAGAAATTCTAGAAATTTTAAGTTTGTTAAGCCGACATTTTACCCAGTTTTTATTGATGTATGCAAAACTTTTTTCTAGTACAGCCTATCAATACGAACGTATAGTAATTGATGGCTAGCCCCTTCCTTTCAATTTGATCCTAATATTTGCAGTGTCTCCCCCCATTGCAAATGCACGATTCTAATGAGAAATTATCCGGTTTGTATCTCATTGTAACATATTTAATCGTAATGTAGTGTGAAATAATGTTTTGATCAAACAAAGATGAAATATTTTTCGATTGGATCAGAAGAATAGATACTTCATGATTGAAGAATAATGTGCGGAAGATATAATAGAATTGAAAATAAATCGATTATTAAACAGCAATTGATATTCAGGGAATCGTAAAATGAAAAGCTACGTTTTGATTAGTTGTAAGAATATAAGACTGATTTATTCCGTAGATGTAAACTTATATACAAAAGATGACGTGTATGTTCAGACCATGTTCGTCGGAAAAAATCTCACCGCCACGTAGAAACAGTGCCGATAGAATTGAACTAACGGAGTCGCAGCTAGACGAAGCGGTACGGCAGTGAACGGTGTGTTTGGGGAAAAGGTGTAGCAATAACAATATCGATAGTAATAATAATTTGAATCGAGCATAACTGCTTAGAAGCACTTGCGGTGAACGATGCCAGGGCCGGACTCGTCGTACTCCTGCTTGGAGATCCACATCTGTTGGAAGGTGGACAGGGAGGCCAAGATGGATCCACCGATCCATACGGAGTATTTCCTCTCGGGGGGAGCGATGATCTTGATCTTGATGGTCGATGGGGCCAGAGCAGTGATTTCTTTCTGCATACGGTCGGCAATACCGGGGTACATGGTGGTACCGCCAGAGAGTACGTTGTTGGCGTACAGATCCTTACGGATGTCGACGTCGCACTTCATGATGGAGTTGTAGACGGTTTCATGGATACCGCAGGATTCCATACCCAGGAAGGAAGGTTGGAACAGGGCTTCTGGGCAACGGAACCTCTCGTTACCGATGGTGATCACCTGTCCATCGGGCAACTCGTAGCTCTTCTCGAGGGAGGTGCTGGCAGCAGCGGTGGCCATTTCCTGTTCGAAGTCCAGGGCGACATAGCAAAGTTTCTCCTTGATGTCGCGCACGATTTCTCGCTCAGCCGTGGTCGTGAAGCTGTAACCTCTCTCGGTGAGGATCTTCATGAGGTAGTCGGTCAAATCGCGACCGGCCAAGTCCAGACGGAGGATGGCGTGAGGAAGGGCGTAACCTTCGTAGATGGGTACGGTGTGCGAGACACCATCTCCGGAGTCCAAGACGATACCGGTGGTACGACCGGAAGCGTACAGGGAGAGCACGGCCTGGATGGCGACGTACATGGCCGGGCTGTTGAAGGTTTCGAACATGATCTGGGTCATCTTTTCGCGGTTAGCTTTTGGGTTCAGGGGAGCCTCGGTGAGGAGGACTGGGTGTTCCTCAGGGGCAACACGCAATTCGTTGTAGAAGGTGTGATGCCAGATCTTCTCCATATCATCCCAGTTGGTGATGATGCCGTGCTCGATCGGGTATTTCAAGGTGAGAATACCTCTCTTGCTCTGTGCCTCGTCGCCGACATAGCTGTCTTTCTGACCCATACCGACCATCACACCCTGATGTCTGGGGCGACCTACGATCGAGGGGAATACGGCACGGGGAGCGTCGTCTCCGGCGAAACCGGCCTTGCACATACCGGATCCATTGTCGACAACAAGGGCTGCTACTTCGTCGTCGCACATTTTGCTTTTTCTTCGATTTTAAGTGTCTGTAACAGAAATCGCAGTCGTTCTTAATTTCACATCGTTACTTTCTTTATATGACCGTTTGATAACATTGGTGTCTAGTATCATCAAATATTTGATTTTATCAAATACATATCTGTTTCCAATGTTATCGTAGCGAGTAAATCTATTTCCGTAGATTTTGCACTGATTTATTGCGAAAACCTGTCGGAGATTTGTGACGTATGGCACTGATACTTGATGGGTTGTAAAATTCGCTCGACAATCGTGTTTATATCAGGAAAAAAATGTGAGCAAAATCGTAAGAAATGTACGTGTAGCTGAAAGGGCTAGGAGTAAAATTCTATCATCATTTTCAGCAACTCAATAATTTCGAGAGAAAGAATTCTCGTACAAAATCCCGATTCTTCTATTTTAACTCAACAACGCAGAAAATGATTTTTATAACTTGCAAAATCCTACTTTACGTTATATTTAATTTACTAAACGAAAATCTAAGAGTCAGTTTTTAAGTAGCAAAAATATTCTCACGAAACAAAATGAAAACAAAAAGAAGAATTCAAAATAATTCTCCAACGAAAGAAAAAACAATCGTTCGCTCGATAAATATCGTTCAGTTAGAAGATATATGTACGCAAAAGTGTAGGAAGCTAGTGAAACGGTATAGGCATCGTGCAGCGCGATGAAGTTTTCGCGGAAAGCATCGACGCTCGCCAGAATTGACCCAGTTGCCTATAAAACGATAGGCAAGCGGCCCCGGCGTCGCGGCACTATTTCGGGGCGCCGCGACGCTAACTTTAGACGTACGACCGACGGACGATCCCTAATAAGTGCAAGCGACGATTATGGTGGGTAACATCGTCTCTGCTCGCCGCGACTTCGCTCGGACCACGAAAGATACAGCATAACGACGTGGCTCGCGCGTGCCAAAATTATGCTCTGCTCGCAAAAGGACTAACTTCGCACACGGGCAAAGACCTCGAATATGCCTAAACATGACGATAGAGTCGGCCATTCGCCCCGCGCAGGTATTTTTGGCACTCGTGATTAGCTGGTTAGAAGAATTTCGATATCGAGAGAAGAAATTCGCGCGTAAAATGACGATACACCAGCGAGGAAATTTTTAAAACGATTGAAAATTCGTCGATGACAGCTGTCTTTTGTAATCAGAGCGAGTATTCTTTCGAGTATACAGTTATATGTAATTTTGCAAGCAGAAAGCAGTTAGTTTGAGGTTTTAGGTTTCGATATCTTTTCATATCGTTAAGTGGATTTTGCGTTGCCGTAAATGGGATAGTAATTTATGATTTTACCGTTGGATAGGTGTTAGCAAGATGCGATGATTTTAAAGTAGATATTTTGTGAGTGCAGAGAACAGATGTAATTTGTAGAACTTGCTGTTTAATGATCTCAAATTTACTAAGATAAATGTTATCAAATAATTCAAAGACGACTTGGACCAATTTAAAGGTTCTCGTATGTCAAAATTAAACGATAGCGTGATAATATTAAATTTCATATATATCTTTCTTTTTTTAAAAATTCGAACGACAAGCGAGAAAATCTACTCTAAAAATAGTATTTCTAACTATTCTCGGTAACTTAATAAGGCCAGCGAAATCGTGTACACAAAACGTATAGAACGAATAAAAAGTTTCAATGGTGCCGTATGATTGATTCAAATCGACGATAAGAAATAAAAATTCCTTTAGAAAATAAATATCCCCAATATAATATTCGTTGATGCGTAATTTACAAATGGATATGAAATTTAAACACTAACCTGATTTAGTATTTCAAATATTACGATAAAAATATATAAAATATTAGCAAAAAAATAGATATCTAGTGTTGGATACTTTCGATTGCAAGAACGAATTTTCCTAAAGAGATCGTATTACTTGTTGCGTTTAAAACAAAGGTAGATATCAAAAGATCGAATAAAACAATTGCTTCGACATTTGACGGAAAGAAAATCTAAAACCAATTATTATTATCCGAACTTTTCGATAAAAGCCAAGATTCTATATCGCATTAATAAGCTGCAAACAAATATCGAAATACGATTTAACGTACACGATGCAGCTGAGGGAACTCTTTTAAAATTAAGCTATCGTACAAATCTAAATCGTAAATAATCGATCGTTTTCTATAAAAAAAAAATTAATCAGTTAAGTGATTTCTATTACACAAATGCTAGAAAATTACTTCTGGTTCTCAGAACACACGCAATTAACCCTCGATGCTATTTCAGATGCGAGATACCGGAAGGAAACTCGACCACTCCCTTAAAAGTCTAACAGCGTACCGCTACGCCTCCAACTATGGCTCTCTTCTATCCAAAGGATCGGTTGAAAAATCCTACGACCCGATCGATATAACAAAATCAATCGCAGGAATCGATCGGCTTCCGGTATCTTCGATGGTGTCGAGGGTTCTTGGTGGTAGCCGATAGCGTCCGTGATAAATGAAATATCGTTTCCAGAGAACAGTTTCTACGTACCGTGCACGGGACAGAGTTGGAGTGGCGTCTGTGCCTCGGGAGCGTCCCGACGTCGAATATATGCTCTCGTCAGAACGCCCCCGCATTCTCGTGGGATGCTTCTTGCCCGACAGGCACGAAAAAGGCTTGCCTCGCGTGGCGTCGCGACGCTCGCCGAACTAGGCGGCCCCAGGCCCTAAGCGGACCGAGGAAAATGCGCCGCTTTGAAAATTCACACTATCGTCTCTTCCTATGCTTCTACCATCTTTCGTTCTTGTTTTACTCTATAACGCTTCGTTTCTTCTCTTGGCCCTTCTTCGTATCCGAAGGATATCTTTTCCGAAACACGGCGTCCAAGTTTCCATCGATACCGTTTCTTCTTTCTGGTTTCTTTCCTAAATATCTTTTCTCTTATCTAAATAATTTTTTCGAAACAGTTTCGAGAAGGATTTCCACGCATACCGTTTCTCCTTCTGTTTTCTTCTTTACTTTCGTATTTGAAATACGATTTCTTCGAAAAAATGTCTAAAAGAAAGTTCCCGTAAATATCGTTTCCTCTTCCGTTGCTTTTCTTCGAATCTATGGAATAATTTTCCTGAAATAGTTTCGAAAGAAGTTTTCATAGATACCGTTCCGTCTCATTTGCGTCTTTTCTTCGTATCTGAAGAATAATTTTTCTAAGGGAGCTTCGTCAAGCATCGTTTCTTCTCCCATTTCGGGAAGAAACGGCGAACCGCTGATCTTAAGATCGCGAATCGTTTATTCTAAGAATTAACTGAAACAAACGGAGAATTTTATCGAACGGATTATCAGAGAATTTGTGCCCGAGCTTGCGTTTAGTAGCCTGTTTTGTTTCAACATGTTCCATGAAAGCTAAGTTAAACTTAGGGGCTAAGGTGTACGCTACTAGTTCTCCAAGTCACCAGTTAGGTTTTCATCTTGTTTTATTACGGAAGTCGGCTTTCGTGCCTCTATCGTTTTGCTTAAAGTGCCATGTAATGTAAGAGCTGGCTGCGCTTTGCTTGCACGGAGTATGATGTATATAGAAAGCGGGAGCACTGATTTATCTCATGTACAAATAGAGTTCCGCGTAAATTCTCCAAGTACTTATGCTAGACTTAATATCGTACTTCAGAAAGATGCAAATTGGCTGTTAACTGTTAATGTTTCAATGTCTGGAAATTGTCTCGACTCGTTGTTAAACGAGACTTTTCCATGGAGAAGTAAGAGGCAATCGTAGTTTCAGTTACGTAAATGTGGCACGTAACTGAAGCATATTTTCAAATTTTTGTTTATTTCTGTGGGTATGAACAAGTGCTAGAAATTTCATGTCGTTTCTCTCTAAGAAAAAGACAGCTTTTCCGCTTGATTTGGAGTGAAATTCACCGCAAAATACGATCACCGTCTAGAAATATAGGACACGACGAACGCTAAGAATTTTCAATACCACAAAGACCAAATGTGCTGTTGTGAATTTTGTTTGTACTTCGTGTCACCATCTTTCGTGAATTTTACTTTAAATTGTAAATTGAAAAGTTATCTTCCATGCTAATCACTTACTTTTATCTTTCATAAAATAGAAAATAGTATATTTGTTGCATGTCTCATTCCTACGAATTAAAATTTGTCTAACTCCAAACGTTATCATAGTTATCAGACAGTGTCAAAAGTCTAATGTTTAATAAACTCTTGTAAGATTATGTTTTGTCAGCACGTACAGACTTTAATCCATATTCATTTAACGTTTAAATTATTAATACATTTCCACAAACATTTTCCCTGAGCCAAACCTAACGTTTACTATAATCCTTATCGATCTTTTCATAAAAAGTACATGATGGGTCATGAAATTTAAATTATTTTTCGATTTTACTAGGGAATCGTTCAGTGCTAAAATTACATAAAATACAAACAACGGATTGCTACAGAAAATATAGACGTCTCGATGGATCAACACATTAGCTGCCACTGACATGGCCAATTGTTAATCACTAAGAAAGCAAGAATTTCAATTCTTATCGTAACTATAGAAATTATTTAAGAAATTAATTGTAGCAACCAGTGACCTTAATTGCCATTTTCTGCTTTGAGATTCTCGTAAAATTATCAGCTGCAAATGTGTTGAGCAGATCGTTTCTTCAATACGAACAAATTTAGTTTTACTCGTAGGCTGACAACGGATCGAGCTTGATCCCTGCGCGATACGTGCTCTCCTCTTTCCCCCAGATATCACAGTAGGAGGAATATTTCGAGATTACGCACCGGGACGAAAATAAATCGCAGGATCCGTAGCTCTTTTATCGGCCATCGTATTCGCTTATCGACGGAAAAGGCTTTCGGTGAACGAAGCGGGCAAAATTACGAAAATGACCAAACTCCTGGCACGTTGCACGGTTACCAAACGGCTGAGTAAAAAAAGAAAGTTTGAATTTTTCTAGTGAATATTTCCGTGGATTTAGAAAAATATATAGTAAAGG
The DNA here is from genome assembly GCF_011952255.1 of Bombus vosnesenskii. NCBI lineage: Eukaryota > Metazoa > Arthropoda > Insecta > Hymenoptera > Apidae > Bombus > Bombus vosnesenskii. The sequence continues at coordinate 1,037,360 of NW_022882972.1, read as the reverse complement.
GGACCGTGCAGGAGTAGATTAGTCATTTTAGGCCAAGGTCATTCGTTAAGTCCACGTCACAACAATAGTTATTTTAAAACCACTCGAACGCCGACTTTACCCTGCTCTCGCAGACATATTCGGACTTGAGCATCGCGAAGAAAAGAGCAATTCTTTTCTACATAAATTCCTGTATATCAGATACATGTACGATGAAACACGTGTATAACAGATACACATACGACACGTGCAGCATCGGATGCTGATAATATGTAGCGAATAAAAATTCCTATGTAAATATTTGGCGAACGGATAATAGACATGTGGAATTATAATTAAACGAGAGTTGTGTTTGTTGTGTTTGTGTTTGAGATGTATTTCCGTATTTGATCGCTTATCCTCTAAACTTAGTTCTGAATAATTTAAATTCAGCAACGCCGATATGCGATACGTTGCTCGGAGTGAACGCGAAAGGATATCGAAATCTAGGGAAAAGTCAATGTCTAGTTAATCCTATTAGGGTCGAGCTTTTTGAATAAGTGTATATATTTTTATGTAACAATTTACGTTACAGGTGTTTCACCGACAAAGTCGACAAGAATCGCAGACTTACGAGAGACGGAACAACATTCTTAAGGAGATCGAACGCGAACATTTCCCAAAAGAGTTTCTGCTCTCGAGCAAGGACATCGTACATTTTAGGTACGTATTAAGGAAAGCAAATACGCCGAATGTAACAAAGCATAATTAACGCATCGAAGTTGAAAGATATGACTAATGATATGAGAGAATGTATATTTAATTTGACTTTTTGATATATCGTATAACAATATAGCAATATAATGTATAATATTTACAAAATAAATTAAAATAGAAGTATATATCGATGGTGAATTCGCTTCAATTAGCAGGCTAGGTAGAAGTAGGATTTGAGAAATTTGTTGAAGGTGCAGGGATCTCGCGTAACAGTGAGACAAGCGCAGCTTCCCTCGTAGTTGGTCCAATTCTCTCGAAGATCCTGTTTTCTTCTTGCGTGTCCAGAATGTCCCTTTCATAATCGAAAGATGCATTTGGTAGGTAGGTCAGCCGATCTGGCATCGTTCATGGGCCTCGTTTTGATACTAGACGAGGAATGGCCATCCGCGAGTGAGCTCTGTATCGAGAACCAACACCTTTGCCGGGTTCCTCGGTCATGATGAAACAACGGATGAGTGTGACTTTGACAGCCCGTTAAAGAGTTGTAGAGTCAACATATATATGATCAGCCAGGTTGTCGCATCTTACAGAGCGACACAGATGACCACAATAATGAACATTCGATGAGATCTGGTGATGATCTGGATATTGTGATATTTTGATAAAATTTCTTTATCGCAGCATGTGAGTTGCTTAAAGGAAACCGATGGATCGTATTCTCGATTTCCCCGAAGTCGATCGATGTTTCTTCGACGTTCGTGCGACGTTGCTGAATCGTCAGCAATGCGCTTAGAAGCACTTGCGGTGGACAATGCCAGGGCCGGACTCGTCGTACTCCTGCTTGGAGATCCACATCTGTTGGAAGGTGGACAGGGAGGCCAAGATGGATCCACCGATCCATACGGAGTATTTCCTCTCGGGGGGAGCGATGATCTTGATCTTGATGGTCGATGGGGCCAGGGCAGTGATTTCTTTCTGCATACGGTCGGCAATACCGGGGTACATGGTGGTACCGCCAGAGAGTACGTTGTTGGCGTACAGATCCTTACGGATGTCGACGTCGCACTTCATGATGGAGTTGTAGACGGTTTCATGGATACCGCAGGATTCCATACCCAGGAAGGAAGGTTGGAACAGGGCTTCTGGGCAACGGAACCTCTCGTTACCGATGGTGATCACCTGTCCATCGGGCAACTCGTAGCTCTTCTCGAGGGAGGTGCTGGCAGCAGCGGTAGCCATTTCCTGTTCGAAGTCCAGGGCGACATAGCAAAGTTTCTCCTTGATGTCGCGCACGATTTCTCGCTCAGCCGTGGTCGTAAAGCTGTAACCTCTCTCGGTGAGGATCTTCATGAGGTAGTCGGTCAAATCGCGACCGGCCAAGTCCAGACGGAGGATGGCGTGAGGAAGGGCGTAACCTTCGTAGATGGGTACGGTGTGCGAGACACCATCTCCGGAGTCCAAGACGATACCAGTGGTACGACCGGAAGCATACAGGGAGAGCACGGCCTGGATGGCGACGTACATGGCCGGGCTGTTGAAGGTTTCGAACATGATCTGGGTCATCTTTTCGCGGTTAGCTTTTGGGTTCAGGGGAGCCTCGGTGAGGAGGACTGGGTGTTCCTCAGGGGCAACACGCAATTCGTTGTAGAAGGTGTGATGCCAGATCTTCTCCATATCATCCCAGTTGGTGATGATGCCGTGCTCGATCGGGTATTTCAAGGTGAGAATACCTCTCTTGCTCTGTGCCTCGTCGCCGACATAGCTGTCTTTCTGTCCCATACCGACCATCACACCCTGATGTCTGGGGCGACCTACGATCGAGGGGAATACGGCACGGGGAGCGTCGTCTCCGGCGAAACCGGCCTTGCACATACCGGATCCATTGTCGACAACAAGGGCTGCTACTTCGTCGTCGCACATTTTGCTGCTTTTTTAGTGTCTCTGAAAAAGAATTTATCGTCGGTTATGCAACCAATTCTGCTGCTATATTTCCTTTCTTCATAACTAAACTTCAATCGTAACATTTATAAATCATCCAACAGCTACTGAGTCTAAGATTAAAGAGTTAGAAATTTTGTACTAAAGGTGAATTGAATTTGAATTTGTTGCTTACGAATTTATTAATCATTGCAAGAAATATGACACTTTTTCGTAAGGAAGGAGTTTTATAAGAGAAGCTTCTATTACCGATCATTCTTGAATGTACCAATTCTATCGATTTAACAATTAATTTTTACTTCTAAATCTTTTTAGTGTTTCAAAAGAATTATTGTCTACTTCAAAATCTTTATCGATATCTCAAAATAGTTGAATCGTAGGACGATGCCAGTTTCACTTTTCGTCCAAGTTTGTCTACTTCGTCCAACCCTTGTAACAATTTTCCACACTCGATAAAATGTATCCGTGCACCTATTTCCACATGACAATTGTGAAATCCTATTAATCGATTCCCTAGTTGATCACTTGCGTCACCACAAAGCACCGATCGTCCAAGACGAGCGCTACACTACACAACCTTCTTCGATACTTCTTTTCGATATACGAAAGAGAGAAAAAAAAAATGTAATGTGGAGGCTTGGCAGAATTACTAACCGTGGGGGTGAGTTGTGAATCGACGGGCGACTGAGGAGCGGCTGAGGCTCGAGGGCGCCGCGACGCCAGATATAACATCCGCAGCGTACGCGACGCTACCGAAGATGGGCACGCGGGACGCCTCCAGGGCTGGCCAGTGCGTCTGCCCACGCGAAAGCTTCGTGTGACGATGTCTGCGGACCAGACACGCTACGAACCAGGAAATTAGTATAGCGCTCGGCGTTGGAATCTCGGTAGAGGGTGGACAGTAATACGAATTTGGACGGCCCTGGCCGTCCGAGAACAGCGGGGAGAATTATGCGGCTGCCTCCCACCGGCTCCCCAACCTTATCCAAGTAGCGCATAATCTTGGCTAGAATTAGTTTTTGCATTGAACCATCGGTATTTGCGATTTTTCAACGTTAGCACGCTGCTCGAACAAATCGTCGCTTCCTACGTGATATGGCTATGTAAATCGATCAACGTTCAGGATAATTTGATATTTTATTCGGAACTCAAACGTTGCTTGTGTATCATCATCAAACGTTTCGCGATGGCTAATTGATTTTATCAGAGAGTAAGGTTTCATCGATATTTCCATGTTTATTACTAAGTTAATGATAGAAATCAGAAGGTGATTCCGCATTGGTAATGTGTTTGAGCTAATTCGTATTTCTTACGCTTTTCTATGCAGATTTGAAACGTTCTTATAGCTTGCCGGTAATTCAACAGGTCACTGGCTCGACTTGAGCGCGTGTGTAACCAAATCAAGGCACTGACGGCACCGGAGACAAGTATTAATCATTATTTTGAATCTTTCCAGCTTTTATCAGATTGATTTTATGTAGATTAGTCGATTTTAGATTCCGTCTAAAATTTAGCTATCAACTCTAAAATTGTATCTGCAAATTGAACCAGGCACAGATGATAATTTATTAAATTAATACGAGGCTTTTGTCACTTTTATCAGAATCTATGATAATCAAAGTTAATAATCAAGGATTATTTCATGACGATTTAATCAGTTTTTCAATGATAATTTTTTTAATTTACTATAATTTCATACGACTTCTTTTTTATGAAATGATGTATGTCTAATGTACAAGAAAATTTGGTATTTTGAAGAATATCGCAAATTGTAGGAAGTGTGGTTGTTTATCGTGTTAAATTTGTTACACTCGTCACACCGATATTGTGCACGAAAATATGCGCGTGGAGTATATTCGCTGCGTCATTACGTAAGATTACTCTGTCTTCCAAATCAGCAAATTTTCTGATAATTCCAATAAACAGTTGTATTCTTTTTAAAATTAACCGATGAACTTCATTATCGCAAATATTTTCATTCCTTTAATTAAAATTACTACATTTTCTTTTCCCTACTCTTGTAAGAGAACAGTCTTTGCCGATACGATGAGCTTTATGTTAGCAGAGTGTATCTTAATTATTTACAAATTATAGAATTATAATTTTACATTTTGGCGCTAAACTGTTTTTTATTTAAATACATCACTTTCCTCACATTACCATATTTTCACAGTTGTTAATATATTTTTTACTAACGGTTGCTCATTATTTACAAACGATAAGTATTTCAAACTATAAATAATAGTGGGTAGAGTGCGAATTCATTTCAATTTATGCAAATTCATATTTTTAAGCTAAACAGAAGATAACCAAAGGTCCGTTTCACCGAATATTACAGGTTATAACAGGTACTATACTTTGGATATTTTATATAGTTTTGTACACGTCTATTCTGCGCATTTCTACACTTTCAAATACATAAACATCCGCGGTCTAATAATGAGGTTCACTATTATCGTGTCTGACTCATGAAGGATGCATTTCACTTACTTTCAACATTCAATGAGTATGGTCAAGCTTCCGTACACGAGTATTCAGAATATTTTTCATTCGTGTTACCTTCTAATTTTCTTTAAAAAATGACGCCAATTTCTCTAAGTAAAAATAGCGTTAAATTCGATTTCTCAGGTTATATTCTCATACAATTGCTTTCGTCTTTTTATTTTTTGTCATACACCTATCTTATCTTTCTTTAATATCATTTTTTAATACAGTATAACGTGAATTATGATTTTCAATCAATTAGAATTGCTTCTTCTTCTCGAAATAAAAGTTTCGAATTATTAAATCGTATACTTCTAAAAATATCAATGCTTGGAAAAAATTGCTGAAAAAATTTAATCAAATAAAAAGCCTTATGGCTTTCGTAATTACCGTTAACCGCGCATAAGTTGCATTTAATATTAATTATTGTGAATTCGACTGGAATTTCGATCTGAAACAGGTGAATATATTTCCTTTAAAAGCCAGTTGTATTCGCAAACATGTGAGTAATTTCGTGAATAATGCCTTTACTATGTCGAGGGTGCTATTTTAAACTTTATGTAGATCTTGTATGTAGATATATGAGGAATACAGTTGCAGCACAGCACCCTTCTAATTTATTTCATCCAGATCAATTTATCGAACTAAAAATGGAATTTAACTATTCGTATACATTAACACGTTTTTACCGATGACATGCGTATTTTCTTATCTAAGTAACCAATCTCTTAACTGGTTTTGATAGTAGCTACTACTATTTTTATCGCGTGTATTCTCTTGTTCAAAAATTTGATTCTTTCGTACTTTATTTATTTCTCAAAACCAAGAATATAGCGAAAATATTAAGAATAAAATTTCACAATTATATAATTTGTTACTGTTCTTCGTTGAATATAATCTCGAGCGACGAATTCCTTATCGGAACAATTCCATTGAATATCTTGTCGACATCTAATTATAAAAATCAACGACATCATGATCAGATATCTTACATATTATTCGTATAAAAGAAGATGGAATTATTGAAGTTATTTATAATGATATATGTAACAAGTTTTATTGTACAATTTTTTAAATAAAAATATAAAGTTCGTTAATAAGGAAATTCTATAGAAACGTTTTTTCATAAAATATCTTATTTCTATTTTTGATTGAACATAAGCAGATATAATTATATATACAGGTCATTTTTATATTCTAAATAATATTGGGTGCCGTTACTACGAATATACATTGTAAATTCATTTTAATCTGCTATAGTGAGTTGTGGAAAAATATTGTTGATACATTAAGCAGACAACTAGAAACTGTGCACGTGCATATGGATCATCGATCACAAGAACAAACAATTTTAAGTTATGCGTTGATAATCATATGTGCACAGATGATAGAAGAGAGTCTGCTTGCTAAACGTTAATAGTTGCTTTCCAAAGTAATAATAATAGCGAGGCAAACAATTTTTTCGAAATTACGTTGAATGTTTTCGAGAAATATATTGGAGTATTGATATCAATTTACCGGCCACTACGTGGTATCGTATAATTTCGTGTTGTAAAAAAAGAAAGAATCGAAGAAGGCCTAGAAATTCTGTAAAAAAGATGAAGTCGACCTTGAAATCCTCCTTATGCCTACAGTTGCAAGAAAAAATCTATCGTTACCGTATTCTGACCTTCTTCGCGATATAAAATATCTGTCTGCAATTTTTTAACACGTTCAAGATATTTCAGTAATATTTCACATGAATAAAATTATTATTTCATATGAAAAAAAATTGAAGTATACGACGAAAAGGAAATCTTGAAAGCCATTTCACAAAATCATAATCTTTCTCCCATAAGTCTCAATTTTTCATGGTATATTTAATTCGTAAATTGTACGATATGATAAGTGGTCGGTCCTGACTATGAAGTAGCATAAATCAAGCATTTTTTGTTATTGTAATAATAAGAACGATAGCTTCTTCAAGAAAGTTATTTTTCATTTCGAGCAAAAAAACAGCTGATGCTGAGAGATAAAACTTATTTCGTGGACTGCAGTTGCATACAAGTTAGATGACGATGAAACTCGAGACTGGTTCCATTTTGGTTTATGAGGTTGTTGTTGTTATAGCCGCCAATAATAATGTTCAAAATAACATTCAGCAATTTAGGGAATTTATTTCTCCGCAAAATTGAATTCTTTTAATTCGGATACTGTAAATTCTAGATAAACTTTGACAGTGTTTTCTACAGAGAATTATTTTGTATTCTGTCGTTATTTATAATTAGGAAAATTATTATACAGAATCGCTGCATTTCACGATCAAGTAATAAATTCATCCACTTACGTTTAAATTTTTTAATTTCGTCCACTTTCTCCTATTCTTCTAAATCTTCTTTCTTAGTCTTAAAGTGACATCAAAATAAAAATATCAACAAAAACATATCACATTTTCCGTCATATTACAAATAAATAAAATCTTCTAAATCTTCTTTCTTAGTCTTAAAGTGACATCAAAATAAAAATATCAACAAAAACATATCACATTTTCCGTCATATTACGAATAAATAAAATCTTCTAAATCTTCTTTTTTAGTCTTAAAGTGACATCAAAATAAAAATATCAACAAAAACATGTCACATTTTCCATCATATTACAAATAAATAAAATAAATAAAAAAATATTACAAATTCCCTTCACAAAAGGGAAGTCAACCTGCAAATTTTTAATCATTCCCAAATACTCTATCAATCACGTTCTTACCAATTTCCTAAAATACAGTAGCTGCTGAAATGAATTTTCAAATCGGTATACCATGAATTTTAGCAACTTCTGCATGAAAAATGTTTTACCATATTGGCAGTAGCCATCTATTCTACGGTGTACGTTACATTCACTCATCGATCTTATTGAATATTAAATCGTCGTCGTGTCTTTTTGTGTCTCTTATTTCGTAAGCTTCCTTTTGTCCGCCACTATAGTTCGAACTACAGCGGTTGCTACTGATCTCACAACGATCCTCATAAATGCAATCGTCGTACAAGCGGCATGAGACTTTTTGCATTCAATTGCCGTAAGAGGAGCCCTTGAAATGAGCATGATCATCGAGAAGTACAATGATGATCGTGCGTACGCGAGCGAACATTAAAAAAGAAACCGGAGAACATTACAGTGTAAACAGGCAAGGACATTCGACCCTACGAATCAGGAATGTTAAACTGGTCGTTTGAGATGTCTGAACAGCCAGTTGATAATATTAAGCAACCGGCTCGTTAGTTTCGACTAGGGATAAACGATAAAAATGAATCCGCAAGACCTTGCGGAAAGTCGAGATACGGTTCTGTGCGCTCAACGATGCAACGTGTTCTTTCAAGGTTTTCCAAACGCTACGGTCGCGGCCGTTCCTTCAACTGTTCGCGTTTATGGGTTCATCCGAAGGATCAACTACGATGACGATAACACATTCCTGAATGTATTATTACTTTGCCAGCGTCGAACTAGACAATTTTGATTTTGTTTTATGTCTCGATAAACCAATCGACTGTTCGTCGGAGTCAGAACTCGATGAAATTTAAAGGAAAAATATTTGACACACTGAATGATAATTTTCTTGGATAGTTCAGAGAAAATAACATTTTAGGTGGTAAGTGAAAGTTCGACAAATGAAACGGTTTTATTTCGGTCGCATAATAAATAAAATATTTCAACTTTGCATTCTAACTGTGCATATGAAGTAGAATGATTGTTCAAACACGTCCGATCGGAAGGCATGGATTTGTTATATCCAGGGAGGGAAAGGGGAAAGAATAAAAATAAATGACGCGAAAACGTGCAAGCTACGTGATATATGGAGAAGAGAAACCCTGAAATATTTTATACCAATATGTCGCCAATATCAGAAATACGAGGTGCAAGAAGAGAGAAGAGAAAACTTCTGCCAGGTACTAACCATTGAGAGCAGAGAGTTTGTAAAAAAACATCTTGAATTACGTGCAATCAGCCATAAAGGCCAGAACACTATACTTAGACGAATAATAAACTGTACTTTTAAAAGAATATACCTTTATATAGAAATATAAATGTAAAAACTAATAACACGACTACACTACATTAAGATAGATAAGTACTAATCGATAAGAAAGAGTTAGGCAATGATATTAACAATATAACGTAGTAACTGAGAGAGAAATATAAGAATATAATACGATGCGAGAAATTAGAAATAAGAACCCAACAACCTCCTTAATATAATCTACGAGTCTAAAATACAAATAAATACATTATTATTATTTTAGCTATGCATTCGAAATGTTTCAATGTAGATCGAGGATAGAGATAATATTAAAACGCAAATATCCGCGAAGTAAATTTCCTATGTTTCTAAGTACGACCATTCGCGAGCAAAAAAGTACATCGCTCAAAGCCTTCATCAGCCAGGCTACTCTACTCTCTCATGGACAGAGAATCGATCTAATGAAGATAAACAAATCTTGCAACGTGTAGCAGATCATGGAATCGACATACAGTACATTGAAAGTAACTGCTCTATAATAAAAGCCGAAAAGAAGGATCGAGAGTAAAATTCCCATTACAATGTAAGACGATGGGTCCGTCAATATTAGCAGAACAGGTCCGCCGCGAATAATGTCGCGTTTGTTCATAGTGAGGAAAACATTACACCGGCAGAGAGTGGGGACGGTGCATAAAAGTTGGCGTATCTCGTGGTTCGACATCATTCGATGTGTGTTCGCCAGAGAGTGTTACACAAGGCAACGGGGATTTTGTTAGACTCGTGAAAGTTGCTCCTTAATCGAACGTAATCGTCGGTCAACTGTTCCGTTGATTCATCCAACTTCAACGCGAGCTACGAAAGGAAATGCTGCGCCCGTGAGTATCTGCTATATTTCGTACAAGCCAAAGACAAAATGATCGTTCGATCGCTTAAACTCCAACTTGGACGGTTCTAGCAACTGTTATTGGATTTTCGACCAGCCATCAACAAGTATTCGCTGTTTTCCTGTAGTTCGTTACAACACTGGTAAATACATAACAGACGTTTGCTCGCTATCTACGTTTCGTAACGAAAATCCAATCGTATCGTGATCGAACTTTTCATAATTATCAGATTATGCAGTTGTCGACGTGATACGAAATGATATGGTGTACGATCAGAACGCACTGCTATTTCTCTTTCTTTTTCCTACTCGCTGCAGCAATTGTAATTTGATTTTGAAACAATATTTTCTTCTATTAAATAGAAATGCAAAACGACGCGAGCAATGTGCACGAGTTAGATTAATTTGGACGTACGTATTTAAGGAAAAGCGAAATTTGTAAGTGGTATGGAAAATTTGATATACGAATATCTGATGTATGTAGCAAAAAAATTGAACAAATTCAGTCTCGAGAAAGTAGAGTAAACCACATGTAATGCGTATGTTAGATTGCTATGAAATTAGATGATATTTAGTATCGTGGAATTTGCTTCAGAATTAATACCTGTAGTAATTTTAAGTTAATAACAAATTAATGAATGAGATAGATTATCGTATAGGATTATGTAATGTTTATTTACTTTTGTAGATATTTTGTTTCGTAATAGTATAATGAAATTCATGTTTCAACTAGGAAATTTCACGTATACAATATTCATAAAAAAATACGTGTATTTTATGGAAACATTTTTATCAGTTACATTTAAGCTGTGTAAATATCAAATTTGATTTTATATTCGTTTCATATATCTCTTTACATTATTGTACTTTATTATTATTGAACATGGATAAATATAATTTTTTAATATTCACGGATAGAAGCAAAGCTCGAGATATGTTATAAACATTTTTGAGCAAAATTAATAGAATCTGATAAGCATTTATAGAGTAACGATCAAGTTTCGATAGATTCCAACGCGTGTTGTCTTTTATCGTTGGCTTCACGATCAAATAGAAATATAATTACATCCTGTTAATTTGTTTAAACGGACACAGATATGAACGAAACTATCGCACTTGTCTAATTAAACTATCAAGCATAGTATTTCTATAAATTTGAAAACTATCGCGCAATAAATACAAAGTACGAAACTTTTGATACAATTATCGATATTAGTAATTTTGATCGTAGTAGCTATTAGTAAATTAAAAAGTTACAAGTTACAGGTCACAGACTTCTCTTTTACCATTTCATAATTTTACATCGAATAGGTAGATTTGTGTCTTATTATAATTTATAAAATTAACTTTACGATAAAATAAAGCAAAGTTTCATTTGTTTCGTTTTACCAAACTTCCTACTGTTACGCAAAGGTATTTGTTACCGCTAATAACTTGTAATTTGTGACTTGTAGAGTTTCGCTAATAATATTAATCCGATTGTACAACGACCAACTTGGATTATAACATTTTCCTTTACGTGACTAGTCAATCCAAACATTAGAATTCTCACGAATCCTCATGAATCTGTCTGTAACAGTGATAAATTTAGTTAGACTCGTTTGCTTACGTGCTTTTAAATAAAGAACAGATTTGTTAGAAGATTTATTCCTTTATTCCTATCGCGTTGTAACATTACACGGTTGGTTGTTAGGAGCAGTTATCTTATTTTAGTCGATTGAAAAATACAAAGACCGCGGATGATTAAAGCACTATGGCCACGCGATATTATAATTTAACGCGCTTACTCTCATGAATGTACTATACTATCAGAACTCGTTACTTATCGCCTATATATGTGTGTAAAATAAATATCCTACAGTATATCTTTTTTACCAAGTTTCCCATTCAATTTCATTCAATTCTTTTACCTTACTTTGCATATTACACTCGAATGTATATCTTTTAAAACTATTAGGGCCAGCTACATAATCGTAATAGTCGTAATAGTCGTGTCTCATTCTCGATGCTAGCGATCAGACTGCGGAATTTTATGCGTTTATGAGAAGTTCGAAGATGTAAAAGCGCAGAGAACGCATATAATATGCAAATATGTATGAAATATCCAAAGCAAAATATTTGTTATAATATTTCGTAAATGAAACAAATTTCTATTTCGATTCGATTTCTTTTTTCTTTTTTTTTTTTTTATTAGTTATATTCATAAAAATACGAAAGCTATCGATCTAAGCTAAATACGAATCTATTAAGGATATTTCAAAATGTTTTATATAACACAGGCGATGTATCCTACTGTACGAGTTAGAGTATTTGTTGTATATCAGTAAATGTAAAACGTATTTCGAACTCGTTAAAGGCCTTCGGATACTAGTCATAAAATTTCACTATAATGATATCTCGAAGGACGATTTCTACATACTCTTTGGACCATGATCCGTTTTCGATCGTTTCAATGCATGATAGGAATGCAACAATGTGGCAATTCGTTAGAAGGATACGGACGAACCAAATGAAAAATATTCTAACGAGTTCTTCGACGATGTAGACTTTCAAATCGTTGAACCAAACGACTATCCTCGACCTCGTCGCTATTTGAGAATCTAACGTCGCACATGGCCGAGTATAAAACGAGAAAAATAGATAACAACGTTCCTAAATGATCAATTTATAGTGAAACGTCTTAGACGTGTTTTTCTGTCTCCTTCTCTTCTGTCGACGTATGTTTGGATTAGAGATAATATTATTAGTTTTAGGCGTAAAATTTTCATAATTGCGTTGTGAGGAAATACAAGGACAAGTCAAAAGGTACGAAGAGATTTGAGAAATTAAAACAGTTTAATATTTCATTTTTCTATATAAATCCTGCCACAAGTTTCGATCAAAATATGAAACTACTTCTATCGCTATATTTATTATATAATTTCTCACTTTAGCATGAAGTTAATGATTTCCCAAGAATATTAAAAATCAGAATTTTATATTTGCGAAAACGAGGGCTAAATTGAAATATAAAAATATAAAAATTACACCAGGACTGACGAGCCTTCGAGTACTTGGCTCAAATATTTCATAATTTTATAACGTTCCGCTCTGTTGTTAGATTCAGAAAAGATCTGCTGTTAGATTTAGAAAAATCCTATCTTTAGATTTTCGACATTCACAAATTATTTATTGAAACGTTCATTAAAATATCTATCGAACGTTACGAAATTTATGTAAAAATTCGCAGACTATTAGTGGCAGCCCTGGTGACGCTGGCACTGGGCATACCAACGTCCCAGGATGTCGACAACGTTGCAGTAGATTCGGAAGCAGATCTGCTAAAGGCCAAACAATTTCTCGAAAAGATCAACAACGAACACGCGCAATGGAGCAACAAGTATACGCTGGCCGATTGGGACTACGCGTCGAATTTGACTTCAGAAAATTTAGCAAACAAACTGAACACGTCCACAGAAGCGGCACAGTACTTCAAATCCGCCTGGAAGAAAGTGAACGAGTATCCTTGGAGCGACATTAAGGACTCAAATGTCAGACGGCAATTCAAGAAGTTCAGCGTTTTAGGACGTTCAGCGCTTCCCGAAGATGTAACGATTCAATTATTATCAAGCTACAGCATATTGACTTTCAAGTACACTGACTCGCGAAAGTATTTAAACGCTCGCTACACAAAATTGTACGATTATCGTGATCACATTGGTAAAATTTGAAATCGATCAGAGAATGTGTATAGAAGTTACAAGACATTTATTGCGAACATATATTTGATACAAAAATTAGTATACCGCGTGAATAATGGTCTTGAAGATGTAATTAGTACTAAAAATTATCTCATTAAATTTAAATTGTTTAAATTAATACTATCGTTGGTGATCGTTGCGAAGATTTGCAAAGATTCGTTCGAAATTCTACCAATATAAAGACGATAGTCGCTTCTCATCGCAATATCAGCGAAATTTCAAAATGTTTTGTATAAGAAATTTCTGTGAGCGTTGGGATATATTCGAGAGCCGCTGTACGTACAGCCGAGGAAACCGGAGATGAAAAGTGCTGGATGATAATCGATCGAACGTTTGCTACAGAGCTACCAAGAATACGAGAAAATTGTAAGTGACATGGAGAACATCTATAGCACCGCGAAAATCTGCGATTACAAGAACCGAAGTAAATGCGATCTCGCTTTGGAACCGGAGCTCACGGAGATTCTGATGAAGAGCCACGATCCGGAGGAATTGAAGTACATTTGGGTCGAATGGAGGAAAGCAACTGGCGAAAAGATGAAACCATTGTATGAAAGATACGTTGAACTGAGCAACTTAGCTGCTACATTAAACAATTATTCCGACAACGCGGCTTACTGGCTGAAGGATTACGAGGCTGATGACTTCCCCGAGCAAATTGGTAAGTTAAACATTGAGAGATGATATATCAGTAATACAGCGTATTCTACAAGAGAAAATAAGAAATAAATATCACATAAGCCATAGATCTACAATTTCATTAAAAAGTTGGAACAAAAATAGGAAATAACAGCAGATTGGTTTTTAATATTATAATATTAGAATTTAAACTATAATTTGATAAAAATTTAAAGGAGATTTAATATCTTTTTAATATTAAGAGAAATATACAGCTCTAAACGACTCTCTCATAAATTTATCGTTAGAAACATTTCTACTATAATTAATATCTCATAAAAGATTCATTTACAGAAGTAGCGACTTTTGTAAGAAATATTTCTAGCAAGTTTTAATTAAAATATAAATATTTCTGTCGATGATAACAAGTGAAACGTGGAATGATGTTTTATAAATATTCTATAAACACTTTATTGCGGGAAAACACAAATATTTCGTAAAGAAGCGTAGAAAGTTTACAGGAGAATGTTTAGTAATCGTTTCGAAATTGTTCAAACAGAAAAAGATGAAAAAAAAGTATCTAGTCCTTAACATAAATACTTAATGAGTTAGAAAATATTCAGAAACGAAATACGTATCGCGTCTCATGCATCGATATATGAACTGTGATGAATTAATATTTTCGTTACATAACGTGATTGTTAAAATTAATATTTCTTTTTTAATTTTAATACAATACATTATATTTTTCAAGGAAATATACTTCTCTCGTTAAATTCAATCCTTGTCGTTAAAAGACAATATTATCAAAAGTAAAATTAATATATCTCTACGAAAAGTATTGTGTGCTTAAAAATCGAAGACAAAAGAAAATAAATTCTAATTGTCACTGAATATTAGACTTCCAATGATGAAACCAACAACTATTTCCATTCTATTTGAAGAAACTGTAAAGTCATAAATGGTCCTTACATCGACATATGAGACGTGAAATTTCTATTACCAAGTATCTGATAAACTATCTAAATGTATTTATGTAAATATACATAATACATATAACATTTTATTTTATTGAAACGCTTACTAGCTTAATAATCATCTTGCTTCCAAAACGAAAATATTTTTTCTTTGACTTCGATAATACTTATGAAAATAGAAGTTCAAAAATGTTTCAGTGACACTGTTTAACATCTAATTCTCAACATAAGTCCGAATAAATATTACTGAAATGCTACATTCATTTGTAATAAAATATTTTCAGAGGCACTCTGGCAACAACTGAAACCTCTCTATTTGCAATTGCACGCATACGTTCGCCGAGAACTTCGGAAAAAATACGGTGAGGATATCGTTTCGAAAGATGGTCCCATCCCAGCACATTTATTGGGCAATATGTGGGCGCAAACTTGGGCGAACGTCGCAGAGTTCGCTATTCCATATCCGGGAAAACAAATGCCAGATGTCACCAATGCAATGATTAAACAAGGTTTGATTAGCATTTAGACGTCAATTAATAACATACATATACATACATATAGTAAAATTTATTTCGTAAAGAAAAAATTGGCAACAGAAATTGTATAACTCACTCTCTATAACGTTAGAATCTGTAATTTCATATTAATTATGAATGTATAAACGAATTTATTGTGCTATATTCTAATTTATATGAATTCGTTTCGATGCCCGGCGTACATTATGCTGGTGTTTATATTATGTCTGTAAATTTTACATTTAGATATAAAATCTCTGATCCTGATAGTACAAAATTATTTGAAACATTTTGAAATGTTTACTTTATAATTCTGACGAGTTGTTCAAAGGTCGCTAATTTATTTTTATATTTCGATTTTGTAGTCAATATGTAGAGATTAAATTAAGTGGAGAAAATCCACAAATATTAACAACACAGGAGAAATATTATGTCGATGTAGGATATAAAGAATACAATAATATTAATTATTATAGAGGACTAAAATCCTTAAAAGATTAATAGACAATATGTTTAAAAAAGAACTTCTCGTATGATGATCAAAATAATGGTAAATACTAATATGCATAAATAGTAATATACAAAAAATATTTGTAAAATAGGAAACTATAGTATAGTATATTTTTAATTATAAGTATAATATACTGAAATACTAATAGATATATCAATCAATAACATATGCCTTAAAATATTTAGAGATCATTTGATAATTAAAAAAAAATAATATTTAGAAATTACTTCTAGTATGTAAATCTAACGTATCTTTTCAGTTTTTGATATACAATTTTTCTTCAAATACGAGATTTTTTTCATTATGTTGATCAATGTATCAAGCTAAGAAGTTAGAAGTCAAACTTACAGATAGATTCCTGTATTCTTTATATAATCGTTCTCAGGATACAACGCAACAACTATTTTCCGTGTTGCTGAAGATTTCTTCACCTCAATCAATCTCACCGCAATGCCAGATCTGTTCTGGGAACGATCGATATTAGAAAAGCCAAAGGATCGCGAACTGATCTGTCACGCGAGCGCTTGGGACTTCTATGATGGCAAGGACTTTAGAATTAAACAGTGTACCAGAGTTAACATGGAAGATCTGTTGACCGCGCATCACGAGATGGGTCACGTGGAATATTTTTTGCAATACAAAAATCAACCCAACATTTTCAAGGAGGGTGCGAATCCTGGATTCCATGAAGCTGTCGGCGACGTTATATCGCTTAGCGCATCTACTCCGAGTCACCTGAAAACCATTAAGTAAATGATATTAATTATACATACTTTACAAAATATTAATTTATATATTTTGAACTTCAAACTTTGATTAGTTCATCTATAAAGTGTATATAATGAATTCAAATACTGAAATAATTTGTATACATTTAATTTAATGAGGTATTAATACAACTACATATATGTGCAATCTTTTCAGTAGGGACGTAATCTTTATATAAATTAATTCCTTGTATCATAGTGTATGAAAATATAAAAATTTGATAATTAAAAACTGAATATTTTATAATGGAAATACATTTTATTATATCTTAGATTATTGGATGATGATTCAACCGACATGGAGACCAATATCAATCACCTTTTCCTGAAAGGCCTTGAAAAAATTGTCTTCTTACCATTTGCATACATGATGGACAAATGGCGCTGGAATGTATTCCAGGGACGAGTCACACCAGATAATTATAATTGTAACTGGTTAGTACTGTCTCTGAGTTATTAATATATAAATTACAATAATTAAAATTTGGAGAGATTACAAAGAGAAAGAGACAAACGAAAAATTGCAAATTCTATTGACTAAAATAATTTAATTATTATAGATTAATGTAATTATTAAATTTAATTTATCATATATCTCCTTTGATATACAACGATTTTATAATGCTGATGTATTCTTTTTAACTTGAAATTCATAAATTTTTAATTATTAATAATTAGGTGGGATCTTGCTGAAGAATTTCAAGGTATTGAACCACCAGTGGATCGATCAGAAGATGATTTTGACCCTGGTGCGAAATATCATATAATAGCAGATGTTGAGTATTTGAGATATTTCGTAAGCTTTGTGGTGCAATTCCAATTCCATAAAGCACTTTGTACAGAAGCAAAACAATACGATCCACAAAATCCAAATTCAAAACTACTACATGAATGTGATATTTATAATAACAAAGCAGCAGGAAACTTATTAAAGTAAGTTTCCACTTTTCCAATTTTATAATTCACTTGATATAAAATGACTTAGAATTTATGGAAATTTATTATTGGAATATAGGTCCATGTTGGAACTGGGAGCCTCGAAACCTTGGCAAGATGCAATGGAAAAAATTACAGGCCAGAAAAACATGGACTCTGCTGGACTCTTGGAATACTTCAAACCACTGACAGATTGGCTCACAGAAGAAAACAAGAAAACTAATGAATATATTGGATGGAAACCTAGAGCAAGACGTATGTATTCTTACAATAAAATATGATTCATATATATAATACAATACAATTCAATTTAAATACAACTACACTACACAAAATACACGACTACACAAATACAGCAATACAAAAATGTGTAGTAATTTATCAAAATTTATTTGCTCCAGAATGTGTACAAACCAGATCAGAACTTGCAGCTGTTGAAACAACTGAAGCATTAGAGTAAAAAATACATTCTTCTGAATAGTATCTCATTGAATACTCCAAAAAAATTATTTCTCCGTTTTGACATAAAAGACGCATCAAATAATAGTTTATGGCATTATTTCTTGCAGAATAAAAGACAAAAATATGTAAGTATCCAGTGATAAATAAGTACATTACGAAATCGTAAATTCTTACTTTTTCCAAATAAAAATCACGTTCCAATTTTACGATGTTTGTGTTATTTTGCTTTCCCCCGTCCTCTTCCACGTTTATTAGACTTATCACTACTATTTTTGCCTTTCTTCTCAGTTTTATCAGTACTTTTACCCTTTGATTCAGTATTCTTGTTTATACCAGCTTTCTTTGCCTGAAATGCATTCTAATCAATAAATAATATCGTAATAAACATATAATTTCAATAATGTAAACTATTTTCCAATAAACCTTAATCATCTTATCTGCATCAAGGTTATCGTCGTTTTGATCAGAGTCAATTTCTTCTTCCTCCTCTTCTAAGAAACCTTCTTCTTGTATACTTGATGTTACTTTTTTCTTTGATGTTCCACTCACTATATAAGGTAGAGCCACAGAACTTTTATTATATGCTCTTGTAAAAGCAGCTTTCACCTATAAAATGAGTTTTTATTATACTTTTCTATACATCACTATGTCAAAATGATTAAAAATTATCTGGAATTTATAACATACCTTACTATCTATAATTTGAAACGGATCACGATCACCAGGCCATAGAGAAATTTCTACCAATGAATCTAGATCTTCTCTATTAACAATAAAAAATAATAAAGTTTAATACTATAAAAACTCTAATTTTTATATAACTGATCTTAATGAAATATTAACCTGAGTAAATGATAGTGGTTCATAACATCAATTGCTGTATCTACATTTTCAATACCTCCAACTGCTAAAGGTCTGAGAATAGTATTTCTAAGAGGTCTAATGTAGTCCAAGTTTATAGCCTCCTTACTTGCACCCGTAGCCAAACGTGCATGTAAAGTGATTTCCTGCATTAAGCTATAAATCATATCATTAAAAACTTCACATACAAAATATAATAATAAATGAAAAAGCTAATAATTATGACATTACCGATTAAGTTTACCAGTTTTTGAATTACGTCCAAGCCAAGCTGGAAAATTAATTTGACCACCAATGTGACCAGACATTGCTGTTCCAGGTATTACAGAAGAATAATAAGCTTGTATTGGTAAAAGAGACCAAGCATTATTACTTCTTATGGATTTTTCAACTACATCTCCTAATGCTATACTTTCAGCACTTTCTGCTACCCTTCCTAACAATTCATTTCTATATAAAAATATAAAAATAACGTTAAATACAAACAATGCTAAAATCAATATAAAGAATGAGGCATTTAACTAATATTGATTTTTTTTAATATTCCATAGATAACAACTTCTTATTAAATGAATTTAATTCTTTTTATAATATAATTCATTTTCTTGTGTATCTTTTTATAATTTCTGGTATGTAAGACGACAGACTCTAAATTACGTAATCCACCTTGCACATATAGAAGAAAAAAAGAATAAATACATTATTTTACTGAAATACATACTTTGGCACTTGAGGTATAACCATCAAGTAATTTTCTTGTACAAATAATGGTGCTATATTGTAATCATGGAAAAATAAGTTACTTTTGTCACTTATACTCATATGTTTATGTTCTTCTACGGAAAATACTTTTTTTACAACATCCCAAGGACCTAATCTCAAATCCTTATTTATATGTTTCTTTTCATTTTTTTCCTGAGAACCAGTTTGTCCAACAAATAATGCCAAATGATTTATAACTTGACGAATATCCTGATTAGTTGATTCAATTAAACGATCGAGATCTTCATTCGAAATTTGAATATTTTCTTTAAAACACATAGATTTCATCGCACCCTGCATGAAAAGAAAGAAGTCAAATAATGTGAATAACCATTAAACATAGTTGAATTCAATATTGTTTTACCCTAATTTGTTCCAATCTAGGTTTTTGAAATCGAAGATCAAATGTATAATTAGAAAGTGTTCTCATTTTAGGATTATTTCGATCATTGCAAATACAAACAATAGGTATATCAGTTGATTTGATCAAAGTAATTAATTCCTGTAGACCACCGCGATCCTCGTTACCAGCCATTCCATCTACTTCATCCATTAACAATACGTGTTTCGATGATGGTTTGCTTTTAACATCTATAATATAGAGCATTTAAAAATAACAATGTAATTTTGTTTAAATTTATAAACTTGATATTTTTAGCGCATTTGATTATACTTTAGTAGTGTATTTTATTAATTATACTTACAAAAATGCGTTCTATAAGAATTGAAAGAAATAAATACTAATAATATATATACAATAATAACTAAAATTAACTAATCCATAATCCTTTTCTCCACTAAAAAAACATCTCAAATAATTATTCACTGAAGACCAATTATTTGTTTATTAGATTTTTGTGAACACCATCATGTAATTTAAAATATATAAGGATATTTCTATATTCCATATAATAAAGATCACTTTTTTAATTAAACAGTCAACATCTATTTTGTAGTCTAAAGCTTTAAATTATTTGTTGAAATAAAATATTTATAGATTTACATTTTTTCACTAGTATAATTAGTAAAATACGGATTAATAAGAATTAATTAGTTATTTCAAACTAACTTAGAAAATATGTTAATAAATAGATATACCTTTAAAATAATTTTTTATTGTGGTATTAGATAAAAGTTCTGATACTTCTTCTTGCAGAAGTTTTTTGCTTCTGGTATTTGATGCATTAAATTCTATAAGATCAAAACCTAATGCATTACAGACAACTTGGACAGTTGTGGTTTTCCCAATTCCAGGAGGACCAGATAACAAAGCAGCTTTGAAAAAAGCTCCATTATCATCTTTTGCCCAAGGACCTAACAAACAAAATTAATAAAGGTTTAAATTGTATTAAGCATATACCAAAAATATTTTACACATGAAGAATAAAATAGTTACTAGGTCTTGTATGTTTCACTTGACCACTTTGATTTTTATGCCAATTCATTAACCAAGTGTGTATTTTCTTAGCATTACTTTTGTCCCCTTGTTGCCCCAAAATTTGTTTCATAGTTTTTGGCCTATATTTTTCAACCAATGCCTGCACTGGTATGTTCCCACTTATCTAAAAGAAAAATCTAAACAATATAAAACTGATAAAAAGGACTAATATTATTACTATTGTACTTATTTATTATTTCTTACATCTTGCAAAGTATTCATTTGTATTTTTATATCTTTCACATCAATTATTTCTTTTTTATCCTGTACAAGCGATTCTTTATATTCATTCTGTTTCTTTTCAATTGAAGATTTTATTTTTTCATCCTTATTATAAAGTTCTTGTTTTAATGAGTCCTCAATTTCTCTTTTACTACTTTCGGTTTTATGTGGTGAATGTACTTTTGCTGCTTTTTTCGTTTCCTCGTTTACAGTAATTTTTTTCTTCTTTGGTGTTGACTCTTCGCTAGATTCTGCAAATTTTCTCTTTGATCTTTCTTTTGATTTTGTACGAGGTTGTGTTACATTATCACTTTGACCTGCAGGCCTTGTACGTATCAGCTCAAGCAAATCATCTTCTGATATTTTTTTTATGTTTAAGTTGGTAGCCTAAAGAATTTATAATATACAATATAATAAGTCTAAATAAGATTTAAATATATATTGTTAATCAATATTACCTTTGACAGTTTTGCAGGACCAGCTTGGTCACCTACTATAACATAGTCAGTCTTTTTTGAAATTTGGTGTAAAATTCGTCCACCATATTGTTTAATAAGTTCTTCAGCTTCTTCTCTTTCTAAAGAATCCAAAACGCCAGTTATTACAAAACTTAATCCTGTTAGACACTGTTCAGCACCCTGAAATTTAGACATTTTTTTTTAGACATATTTTAAATTTTTCTACAAGCGATAATGCTCACTTATTACATACAACAGGGATTTCTTTTGAGCCTGGATTTCTGGCTCCTCCTCTTTGAAGATATTGCTGATACATTGCAGCATTTTGTTTTTTCTTTTCAATCTTTTCCTCATATACATCAGAAGTGTCTATCTTTTTGGGAGAAGTTTCGTTTTTTTCTTTCAGATATTCTACTTCCATCTTAGAAATAGCAGATGAAGTTTTAGAAGATTTCTTTGTATGTTTAAATTTGCTACTATTTTCAGACCCCTTATGCTTAATGTCCTCGTCTAAAATATTATTAGAATGTTTTTTATTCTTTGGTTCGTGTTCTTTATTATCCTTTTCTTGATTTGTTTTATCAGGTCTTGTTTTCTTTTTAATATCCTCTTTATTTTTAATGGGTGTCTTTTCTTTATTTTCAATACTGCTTTCATGTAAACTTGTATCTATAAATACAAACAATTAGTATATTAACACAATATGTTAATAAGTTTGGCATATTGTTTATTACAACTTGTTGATTAATTGATACCTTCATTAACTTTCTCTCTCTCTGTTAAATATCTCTGCTCAATATCAGATGTATCTAACTGACGTAAGGTAGCTTCAAAATCATCATCATTATGACCTTCAGCCTCCTGTAATATTTAATAAAATATGTATATATAATCACTTTGCAACATTATTCAAATATTGTAAATTACCTTCTTTTGTAACTTTTTAGATATCTTAGGTACTTCTTCTGCTTTCTATAATATTTAATAAAATTAATATGTATATAATTACTTTATATTATCATTAAAATATTATAAAGGATGATAAGAAGAAGGATTCAGAAGTTTTAGGAAAATGAAGAAAAAAGCCCTAATAAATGTAAATGGAAAAATTAATATTTTCAGTTATAAAAACTTTTCATTTCAATTAAAACAAATGACCTGCTTGCTTTGAGAACTATTATGCTGGATGAAAATAATGAATTATTTTATTATGATAAAATAAGTGTTTGATTACAGAAGATTTCTACACCCTGTTCCTTCCATATATATGTTTGACAACTTTATACTAGAAATTGTGTATTCTTTCAGAGATTTCTAGACATACTTTAACTATTTCATTGGTAAAATATTTTACTTTCTGACAGAACAGATAATTTATTGTTTTCATGTAGTATGTTAGTAAGTTACTTGTTTTAACCAAGACAAAGAATTATATTGTAACATTGAAAATAATTTTTTGACCTATATTTATTATAACTCTTTTCCTTTATTTGACCGGTATTATTTGTTCTAAAAATTTTGAATCCTTTTCTTATTGTCTTCCATATGTATTACCTGCTTTAATGACTGTCTAGATATCTTAGTTGCTTCTTGTCTGTTTACTGGATTTTTACCAAACATATCAGCAGGAGAAATAATTTTAATATCTTCATTGGAATCAGATTTAATAGCTTTCTTCTCCAATAACTTTGTCTTCTATGACAACCAGAATATATTATATTATATTTATCGACACAAATACCACAATATCCCCATTTTAAAAGTAATGACCAAGATTTGAAACTTTAATAACTTAAACTACGATAAATAATTATATTAAAACCTTGGGCCGTTTACGTGGCGATTGAGATTTGTCCTCATCTTCGTCAGACGAAATAATAATTCGTTTTTTGGTAGCTTTCACTGGAGCAACATTGGAATTTGTTTTAATAGTTTGAAAATAGGATCGTATATCCTAAAATGAAATAACAAAATATTGAGTTATAAAATCTGAATTCTAATTTCAATAAGTATGTAATCCTAAAATGTAGATATACTGATGAAAACAAATGTAGTTAACCTCGATTATTAGTTTTTAATAGAAAATTTCAAAACTTACCCTTGGCATGTTTCAAACGTACTTTAATTTGATAGAGACGCAATATTTAGATCAACCGAATGATATTTTATACGAGAAAAATAAACAGATAATATAATTAAAAGCACACTGGTTTAATGAATGACGCATCAACGCATGCTTTTACGATACATGCTGTTATAGTATTGGTATGTTGGCATCATAATTTTGAACTTCAGTAACGAATCTAAGTCTACTTATAATCTCTATTATATAAAACATAAAAAGATATATAAAATCTGACCTAGTGAGAAAAATATGAATCAATTAATGTTAATATTGCCATAAAGAAGTTTCATTCATATATTATAACATTGCAAGGCGATTGTTTAATTGACATAAGATTGTGGGTAATGCCGTAATGCGACGTGAGACAGCTTGTACAAAACTGTCAAATTCAAGATGGCACCACGAGTAGAGAACAACACGTGTTTAAAGAATTCTCTGAATTCTTTCGGATGTTTAATACATGATCTACGTAAAAGAGTAGTGCATGTTTTACAATAGTTTGAAATTTATTTATTTGATATCGTACAATATTTATAAATAAGCTTATACTATAGATAGCATATATTGAACGAAAGGAAATAAAATATAACCTTCACAATGGTAAAAGAACAATTCAGAGAAACAGACGTAGCTCGCAAAATGTATGTAAATTACTTTAATTTGCTTTTCTAATAGATTTTTTATTATTATTTCCATTATTTTTAATATTAAGTGCTTTTAGAAAAATATATAGATTTGATAATATGAATAACTGAATTTCTTGTTAAATTATTTATCTTTGTATTTATCTAATTGATTAGATCTTTTGGTTAATGGAAAAAGTTAATAATAAAACTGTAATGCTTATCATATGTAACTGATATCTATTACTCTTTATCTACTTTATTCATTCACTTTTTATAATTAATTAGCTCTCATGTATCATTCGGAGTGGATAGCCGCCATAACATGGAAAGGCAAGCCCATATACATATTGTGGCTAAAAATTTATATAATCAGGATGTTGAACATACTCCAGTTCCATATGGAGTTCTTGATAGGAAAATGGTAATTTTTTCATATGTTAATGCTTTCTTTATAAATAATTGTTGATGTTAATTTATAGGGTACTTGTAATAATACTACCAATTGTATATCATGTGGTAAATCTTTAAACGAATGTATTGGACACTTTGGCTACATTGATTTAGAACTGCCTGTTTTTCATGTTGGTTATTTTAGGTCTATTATTGGTATTCTTCAAACTATTTGTAAAGTAATTCATCATTTATTTCATTTAATTTCAAATTAGTTAATAACAGTGATAATAATTGTAATATTTTACTTCATAGAATTGTTCTCATGTTATGCTATCTGAAGCAGACAAAAAGCATTATTTAGCCAGAGTATTAAATCCTAATTTGGGATATTTAACACGTAAAGCATTACGTAAACAGATTCTAGATAAAGCTAAGAAAACTACAGTTTGTCAACATTGTCGGGATCTTAATGGAACTGTTAAAAAAGCCGGTTTACTTAAAATAGTGCATGAAAAGTATAAAGGTAAAAAGAAAATAGATGCTATTGTTCAACAAAAATTAGCAGAATATAACAATGTGCTTGAGGATAATAAAGCATTAGAAGGAGTACTTCAAACTGGTTTGATTAGTGTATTAAATCCTTTGGAGGTAAAAAATAAAATTCATTTATAATATTTTTTTCTATTTACCCCTTTTTGTAAAATTCTGTATTACAGAAACTATGTCATATTTTAAGGTACAAAGCATTTTGGAAAAAATACCAGAAAGTGACATTCCTTTGTTATTGATGAATTCGGAGTATGCATTACCAAAAGACTTAATATTGACAAGAATTCCTGTGCCACCAATTTGTATTAGACCTAGTGTTGTGTCTGATCTAAAAGCTGGTACAACAGAAGATCATTTAACAATGAAATTATCAGAAATAGTTTTTATCAATGATGTTATTCAGAAACATAGACAAAGTGGAGCTAAAGTACAAATGTACAATGAAGATTGGGAATTTCTACAATTGCATTGTGCCCTTTATATAAATAGTGAAATGTCTGGTATACCCCTTAATATGCAAGTATGTTATAAAGAATTATTGAATCTTTTGCTTACTTTAATATTTTAACGATAAATTATTGAACTATTTTAGCCAAAAAAATCTGGTAGAGGATTGGTTCAAAGATTAAAAGGAAAACAGGGTCGTTTTCGAGGAAATTTATCTGGTAAACGTGTAGATTTTTCTAGTCGTACTGTTATTTCACCAGATCCTAATCTGAGGATTGAGCAAGTAAGATTTCATTTAAATAAATTGTTTCAAACATTTAAATAATATATATATTTAGTAATAAAATTGAATATATATATATATATATATATTTTTTACATTTTTTATTAGGTTGGTGTACCTATTCATGTTGCCAAAATTTTAACATATCCTGAAAGAGTAAATCCATCAAATATAGAACTAATGCGAAAACTTGTAAGGAATGGTCCAGATATACATCCAGGTGCAAATTTCATACAACAAGGGAAAACACAATTTAAAAAATTTTTAAAATATGGTAACCGACAAAAAATTGCTCAAGATTTACAGGTAATTTCACGTGTATAAAATGTTGTTATGTACTTTATATGTACAAAATAATTAGTCATAATTAGCCTAAATTATATAGTGCATAGTGGAATATGGTATATTAATGAAAAGCTTAGAAGTAGAGGACTTCAACTAAGAGGGTCTCAACTATTGCAAACCTATTTAGAAAATACAGGCTAAGATGTATAAACCCGACGCTGGTAATATTGTTCCTTCTCGTGAATGTCTTTTTGCCAGTGAAATTGGCATATGTGTATCATCAGTATGTCAGTTACTAGAATGAGTCGATATTGGCTTGGATTAGATAAGGATGGGGCCGCTATTAGACTGTTGCTTGTGTTAGTGCCAAGTTAAAACATTTTAGACTATATTTTCTAAATGGGATATTTGCAGTGGATGTTGGCCGGCATATTATACTGCAGCAAAATAATTATATACATTTTGTTCAATAGTACGGTGATATCGTTGAAAGGCATCTGAGAGACGATGATGTAGTATTATTCAATAGGCAGCCGTCGTTGCATAAATTAAGCATCATGGCACATAAAGCAAAAGTATTAGATCACAGAACATTTAGATTTAATGAGTGTGTTTGTACACCATATAATGCCGATTTTGACGGGGACGAAATGAATTTACACCTTCCCCAAACTGAAGAAGCAAGAGCAGAGGCTTTAATTTTAATGGGGGTAATATGCAAATGTTATATTATTTCCTGCTTAAGGGGTGAATTATATTATGTTCCATATTAACGTGTATATATATATATATATATATATATTATAGTATTATAATAATGATATTATCATTTACTTGCTTATAGAATAAATCAAATTTAGTTACACCTCGCAATGGAGAACTTTTAATAGCTGCAACACAAGATTTCATTACTGGTGGATATCTGCTGACACAAAAGGACATGTTTTTAAATAAAGCTCAAGCAAGTCAACTAGCTGGTTGTCTTCTAGCAGGACCTGATATTGCCATGTCTATAACTCTTCCTGAACCAGCTATTTTAAAGCCAAGCATGTTATGGACAGGGAAACAAATCTTTAGTTTAATTTTAAAACCTAATAGTACTTGTAATATTAAAGCTAATTTAAAAACAAAAGGAAGAGCTTATACTAGCAATCAGGAATTATGTATTAATGATTCTTGTACGTATAATTTTGTAGTATAATTTGTTGCTCTCCTTAAAACTGCAGGAAAATAATGAAAGTGATGAATTGCAGATGTTATTATCCGGAATTCAGAATTATTAGCAGGAACCATGGATAAATCGACTTTAGGTTCAGGATCAAAGCAGAATATATTTTATATTCTATTACGCGACTGGGGCGAAGATATTGCAACAATAGCTATGTGGCGACTAGCAAGAATGGCAAGTTTCTTTCTTATGAATAGAGGTTTTTCTATTGGTATTGGAGATGTTACACCAGGACAAGGACTTCTTAAAGCCAAAGAAAAGCTTTTAAATGCCGGGTAAATGTGCATTTTTTTTGTAAATTATTAAATATCATGAATAAAAGTATCTACGAATAAGGTAGATTTGTTTTTTAACTATGATTTAGGTATTCTAAATGTACAGAATACATTCGTCAAATGGAAGAAGGACGTCTTGTATGTCAACCTGGCTGTTCAGAGGAAGAAACATTAGAAGCAATGATATTGAAAGAACTTTCAGTAATTCGTGATCATGCTGGTAAAGCATGTTTAAAAGAACTCCATCCAAGTAACAGTCCATTAATTATGGCATTGTCTGGCAGTAAAGGAAGCTTTATCAATATTTCTCAAATGATTGGTATGCTTGTCTATATACATATGTGTATATATATACAAAGAATATTTTGTTATGTAATATTTTCATTCTAATTAGCGTGTGTGGGACAACAAGCTATTAGCGGTCATAGAGTTCCAAATGGATTTGAAGACAGAGCTCTACCACACTTTGAAAGACATTCAAAAATCCCTGCAGCTAAAGGTTTCGTAGAAAATTCGTTCTATTCTGGTTTAACGCCAACGGAATTTTTCTTCCACACTATGGGTGGAAGAGAAGGTCTTGTTGATACAGCAGTTAAAACTGCAGAGACTGGTTACATGCAACGACGACTAGTTAAGAGTTTAGAAGATCTGTGCCTTCATTATGATATGACAGTTCGTAATTCAGTGGGGGATATTGTACAAATATTGTATGGTGGCGATGGTCTAGATCCTACATACATGGAAGGTAAGATATTATTTATAATATCGATCACAAAGTAATCAAACAATTATTTTAATAGGAAAAGATTGTCCAGTAGATTATAAGAGAGTATTGGATCACGTAACAGCTAAGTCGCCATGCAAAAATGAAGAACCACTAGACGGTCCTGATCTTATTAAAGCTACAAATGAATTACTAGGTTCCAAAGATTGTGAATGTCTCAGTGAAGAATTTAAACAAGAATTATCGTAAGTATTAAGCATAACTACTGAAAATAAGATATTAAATATTATTTATTTTTGCAGCACATTCCTTAAAGGTGTAGCACGCAAAATAATACACCTACGATATAATGCTCCATCGAATATACCTGTAATTTTCCAACTCGAACGAATCACAGTTTCTCAATTAGTTGAATTTATTCATACCTGTAAAGAAAAATATATGAAAGCAAAAATAGAACCAGGTACCGCTGTAGGTGCACTTGCCGCACAAAGTATTGGAGAACCGGGTACACAAATGACATTAAAAACATTTCACTTCGCCGGTGTAGCATCTATGAATATTACTCAGGGTGTACCGCGTATTAAAGAAATCATTAATGCAAATCCTAAGATTAGTACTCCAATCATCTCAGCAGCTTTAGTAAGTTCTACATTTAAATGCATTATAATGCATCTCAATAGCTATGTGTGTGAAAAAATAAACATGTTATGTTTTATTTATTGATTCATTTACTAGGAAAATGACGTAGATCCGGAATATGCTAGAAGAGTAAAAGGCAGGATTGAAAAAACTACTTTAGGAGAAGTGACAGAATATATTGAAGAAGTTTATTTGCCCGATGATTGTTTCTTATTGGTCAAGTTAGATATTGATAGAATAAAATTATTGAAGTTAGAAGTAGATGTTAACTCCATACGTTATTCGTAAGTGTACAAATTTACAACATAAAATAAAATATATTTTTTGGTAATAAAAATTTACATAAGTATACATTTAATTAATTGACAACTAAATAATTAAATTAATAAATGATAATTCATGTAGGATCTGTACATCAAAATTAAGATTGAATCCAAAATTAGTAAATGTTAGAGGAGATTCTATTATCACTGTAAATCCAAGCAAAAGTAAATACAGCATAAATTATGCCCTCACACAGCTTAAAGAGACAATTCCAAATATTGTTATAAAGGTAAAATGAGAAAATATACATATTAATATACTCATTATGAACAAAAATATACTTCCATAATTTTTAAACTGTATATGTCTTTATGATTATATAATTTATAGGGTTTACCATCAGTTTCTAGAGCTGTAATTCATAACGATGATTCAAGTGGTAAAACAAGGTATAAATTGTTTGTAGAAGGAAACAATATGCGAGAAGTAATGGCAACTCTTGGCGTTCTGGGCAGAAAAACAACTTCAAACAATACTATTGAGGTAAGTATAAAATTCACTTTTATTTACTTATCCATTATATAAATATGATGTTTTAGGTTTTCAAAACTTTAGGAATTGAGGCTGCAAGAGCAACTATAATGACAGAAATCAAATTGGTGATGGAAAATCATGGAATGAGTATTGATCGAAGACATCCAATGCTTGTAGCAGATTTAATGACTAGTAGAGGTGAAGTACTGGGTATTACAAGACAAGGCTTAGCTAAAATGAAAGAATCTGTCTTAAATTTAGCTTCGGTAAAATGTTATATATATTTATACTTTTTTAATATTACATTTAAATATATATTATGTACGTATACAAAAATACTAATAGATGATTGTTTAACAGTTTGAAAAAACATCTGATCATCTATTTGATGCAGCTTATTATGGTCAAAAGGATGTTATTTGTGGAGTGTCTGAATCAATCATAATGGGTATTCCAGTTCCTGTAGGAACAGGAATTTTCAAATTACTTCACAAATATCCTTTTCAAATTCATTTCTTCAAATTTAAAGAGACTAGTCAATTTACTATTTTAATTATTTGTTATATTTTTAATATATTATTTTTCTTAATAATAAAATACAGCTGACAAAGATGAGCCAAGAATAAAGGAGTTGATATTTGACGATCCACAATTCAACAAAACTACAAAAACCACAAAAAAATTGTAAAGTAACTGTTGTATATTTTATAGCAAAATATTTAATGTACATAAATAAAAATATGTATATTAATAGAACTCGTACATTTTTTATATTTAGTAATTTGTTTCATTTAGAACTTATGTTTAAAATAAAAATGTGTTTCTAAATATAGATATACATATGTATAGCTGTATGTAACATATGTAAGTATAGTTGCTAAGAAACATGTTTGATCCATATTTGTTGTACATTAAATTACCATAACGCAATATATCTAGGATGAATCGACGATATTAGTTACGGTGACGTGTTTAGAATTTTAATATTTTCTTCATGAATAAAATTGTATAAGATATTCTACAACATTTCATTTATCAAATCATCTTTTGATTAAACGCGAGAAAAGAATATCGGAATGGTAAATGAAACAAAATTTTGGGATGAAATTCGAAAAGACCTACCACGATATAAAAAGAGAAAACCCAGAGTTGTTCCTGCTTTCACCATTCAAGCTTTACAGGTAACACTTCAATATTCTAAACATTATATTTATGTGAACTGATACTTATATATAATATATTTAGGAAAACACTGTAGTTAAAAAACCTCCTCGATATGAATTGTATAAACCTCAACCACCTAAACCATCAACTTTTCGAAAATTCTATGAATGGGGCGTATTTCCAGTTGCATTGGAAAAGGATAAATATGGGACAAAACTTAGCTGGAAAGTTAACATCGAGGATTTAGATTTTCATCATTATTTACCGTTATTTTTTGATGGGTTAACGGAAACTGAACAACCGATTAAGTTTATAGTAGAACAGGGAATATCTGACATGTTAGAACACGGTGGTCCTAAAATTTTACCTGTTGTGCCACAATTAATAATTCCTATTAAAAGTGATTTTTCTTTTTATTCTAATAAAAGATTTTGCAAACTGTATAAAATTGTGTTTATACGATTTTATAAATTCTTGTTTATTGTAGAAGCCTTAAATACAAAAATGCCAGAAATTATGTGTACAACACTGAGAGCTCTTCAAAATCTTGTACGTTCAACAGATTGTGTTGGAGAAGCTTTAGTACCGTATTTTAGACAAATTTTACCAGTGCTTAATTTATTAAAAGATAGAAATGGTAAGATTTTAATCTATATTTATAATTTTATATAAAAATGATAAAAATTAAATTTGACATTCCAGTGAATCTTGGAGAAGGTATCGATTACTCACAACAAAAAGGTGAAAACGTCGCAGATATAATACAAGAAACTCTTGAATTACTTGAAATATATGGAGGTGAAGATGCTTTTATAAATATTAAATATATGATTCCTACATACGAATCTTGTATGATGAATTAAATAATACCTATTTATATTGTCCACTAATTATCTAGTAATGATTTTAAAATGTAAAACTCTAAAACTATAAAAAAATACATATTATCTTAACAACATAATTGTTATTTATAAATATTATACAAAACATTATAAAGCATGGTAAATTATATAACACTCAATTATTCATACATAATGTTTGAATGCATGTTTCATTTCATTTCATTTACACTTTCCCAGCATCTTCCTTTAACGTTACCGTTCTGTTAAAAACGAGCTGTAAAAAGCGAATGAAATTAGTAAGAATAGTAATATTTAAATTTAGATACCACAATTATAATTACTTTTTCTGATGTTGTATCCGGATCTACAGAGAAAAAGCCAATACGTTCAAATTGAAATTTTTCAAAAACTTTCGCTGAACGTGCCAAACTTGCATCAATATATCCAACGATTTCTTTCTTACTCTGTGGATTAATATCACTCAAGAAACCGTTTGGTACTTCATTAGAATCTTCAGGATTTTTGTGTTTAAATCTGAAAATTGTATTATGAACAAATAGAACATTGTAACTATTAGATCAATAATAATAAATTATTACATTAACTCAATACTTACAAACGTTCATATAATCTAATGGATGCTAATATAGGATTTGATACCCAGTGTATAAAAGCTTTAGGCTTGTTAGTTTCAGAAATGGATTCTTGTGTAACAATCAAATTCACGATATTACCCATGTTATCTTTTTCAATTTTTTTTATCGTTAATACTATCCCTACATGCTTTAAACCAACAGATTGATTTGGCGTTAAACGTCTAAAATCTTTTTCTGCTTTCTATAAATGCATAATGACATCTTTAATAGAATGATAACAAATATTTTCTATCATATATTTGAACTGAAATAGCATTATATACCTCTTTGAAATCAGATGCCTCAATATATACAATTTCATCAAAGACAATCTCATGTTGTCCTTTATCTGGTTCATTAGGAAAGTTAGGAACTGTTAGTTTTATAGAATTTTCATGAGGAAAATTGCTAATGGTTACTTTTAATGGTTCTAGAACTGCCATATGTCGACTTGCAGTTACATTTAAAAAATCTCTCACAGATGCCTCTAAAACAGCTGGATCAACAATTACTTGAGCACCAGTCACACCCATTTGTGCACAAAAATTATTTATAGCATCAGGTGGAAAACCACGTCTGCGAAGAGCTGTTAATGTAAATA
Organism: Bombus vosnesenskii; assembly: GCF_011952255.1. NCBI lineage: Eukaryota > Metazoa > Arthropoda > Insecta > Hymenoptera > Apidae > Bombus > Bombus vosnesenskii. The sequence goes on along the minus strand of NW_022882972.1, from coordinate 1,003,504 downwards.
ATCTACAAAAAATATATGTACAATAAGCATCAAAAATTTATATTTTCAAATGTATTAATGTAATGAATTTTTACATTAAAACATACCTTGGGTCATCCCAATCAGATACAATACCTTCATCAATCAACTTACTGATTTTTCTTTTAGAAACAACTGTATAGCATACATTTAATCTACCATACTCCCACTGCACAGGACAGTAAATTTCTAAAGCATTACAAAGCCAATAATAAGATGATCTTCTTGACTGAAATTCTTTGGTGCAAAGAGAATGAGTTATATTTTCTATGCTGTCACATAAGCAATGTGTATAATCATAAGTTGGATAAATACACCATTTATCTCCTGTCCTATGATGAGGAACATATTTTATTCTATATGCAACTGGATCTTGTTTCCCTTCTTCCAATGTTACTTTCATTCTTAATGTAGCTTCACCTTCCTCAAGCAACCCATCCTTCATATCCTATATAGAAAATTATAGAGTTAATCAAGAAATTTTATGATATAACTTAAAATTTTGTACATACCCATAAAACATTTAAACCCATTAAAAACATTTAAATAATCAAAAATTTTAAGCTACAATAATTTATCTGAAATAAATAATTATTACGTGAAATAATTGTAAACTCTCTGAAATAGGTCTATCACGCCAGGGACTTGGAGGTGGGTTGAAACCTTTTATTTCTTCACTAGACTGATGACAAACATATGCTAAATCCTTTTCAATGAGAACTATAGCCCATTCATACAACTGCTGAAAGTAATCAGAAGAATGAGTAATTTTAGCTGGTTTATACCCAAGCCATTCTACCATTTCACGAATACCAATAAAAAATTTCTCTTCTTCTTTTTCAGGATTTGTATCATCATAACGTAGATAACATATTCCATCATGGGCTGCTGCATACCTGCAATGGAATTATACTTGAAATATAATTTATATTACAGAAATTAAGAATCATATCTATAATAGGATACAGCATACCCAAAATTAATATTAATTGCTTTTGCATGACCAATATGTAGAATTCCATTAGGTTCTGGTGGAAATCTAGTTATTACTTTGCCACCTGTTATTTTTAAATGTTCTTGAAGTAATTTGTGTGTATTTGGTGTTATAATATATCCTTCAGTTTTATAATTTTCGCCTGGTTTATGAAAATGAACTTTAGTTTTCATTAATTCACTTATTGTCTGAGCATCTGTTTTCTCATTTGTTGCTGTCACACCTTTTGGTTCCACTAAATAACAGTTAGGAAGCTTTTAAATAATGAATTATAATACATAAATTACATATAGATGAACATATTATTTGCATTAATACCATTTGATTTACCTTTTTCTTTTCCTGATTTTTGTGCTTTTGCTTGCTTTGCTGGTTTAGGTAGTGGTACAAGATCAGAGTCACATTTTGGACCTAACAAATCAAGCATTTGAACATTAAATTCATTTTTCACTGCTTTTCCATCAGCCCATTTTAGAGTATTACGTACATGTTGCATTAATGGACCAATATTAAAATGGTACCTGTAAAAACATTTTGTTTTGTAAAACTCATAAAATTCTTAACAATATGAATGCTAAATTTTCAATATTAATGTTAAAAATATAACATATATACCTTTTCTCTATTATTTCCACTTTATGTGTGCTTATTACTTTCTCAACTTCACGTTCTATTTCTTCTGGAGATATAACAATACCTATACCACATTCTTTCTCAAAAGCAGATACATTGACATATCCTTCTATATGATTAAGTAAATAATCTAACCCAGCATCTAATCTTTGAGTTGTATCTAATTTCTTTTCAGCTATGTATTTAGCAAGAAATGACAATTTATTTGCAATCTGATTCTTAATTTTCGAAGCAAGTTGATATAACAAAATTCCAATTTCTGATGTAATAATTCCATACTTATTAGCCTACAAAAAATAACACATGGTATAATCAGATATTACAAAGGTATACCATATGTAGCAATAATGCTTACATTTTGTTCAAATATAAACAAGTGAAAAGGTTTATAATATGTAATTCAAACTTATAAGATTACATCACTAAATAATAAAAAACGTAATTAAAAAGATATCTTGTATGTATAACTTACTAACCTCTATTATAGCAAGTTTCAAATTATTGGAAACTTGTTTGTTTTTTAGAGTTTCTTTAGCTTTTTGTTCACTTAAACCAATAGACTGAAATAATTTTACGTCGTCTTGTGAATCCATCATCATATTTTCTTCTTTTCTTCAATACGTAATTTAGTGTGATTTTGAAGCCGGGAATTAAGACATATGTGTACAAGATACTTGGTAAAATTACTTGGTAAATACGTGGATTTTAAAGCAATAATGTGATAAGGAATATAATCTTTTCCAAGGAAATTATTATATCTTTCTACATATTAAATCTCGTATATTTATCGTTATGCTTATGTTTTACAACCAATCAATTACATTTAAGATTTTTACATTTTATTAATTAAAAAATATGATAAAAAATTTATGTATATGCAAATTTTATATAAGGATTATATTAAATTACTTTAATATTAAATAATGAAATCAATAAATTAATAAATTGACAAACTTTAAAAATATAAAATTTATTTTGCAGAAATATCCTAATCAACTATCATAAAATTACTAAATTTTTAATAGATAGGTACAATATGTTTTACTTTCGATAAGATACCTATATTATCTTAAGTGTCAAATTGATAGTATTCTTCATTGAAAAATTTTATATAACTGATATTTATTATTTTAAAAATAATACAAATTTAACACATGTTTTAATTAATTAAAAGTTAATATTGGTTATGTTACACATATATTTGTGTACAATTAAAACTAATTGCTTTTCAACAGATACACAAAATGTGACATTTTAAATTATTATTTATAAATAAAATACATATATGTACATACACATATACAAAAAGTAGTTAAAAATGAATGAAAGCGATGATGATGATTTACAGTTATGTCCTACGACACTTGCTGCCTTAAAAGAGTTTCTTAAAGAAAAGGAAGAAAGAGAAAATCAGTTAAAACATACTTTAGAAAATCAACATTTAGATGTCTCTTTTGATGAGAATTGGGTAAGTTAATTTTTACTAAATAGATTAGTAGTCCTTAACAATTCATATTTATTTGTAAATTTGTAATTTGTGAAATAGTTTATTAATTAATTTTATATTTTACGATTAAGATGTTTAATGATTTAATAATTTGAATTTTAGCAATTAAGTCAGTTTTGGTATGATGACAAAACAACAGATACTCTTGTAAAAGGTGCTATACAGTGTACAGAGTCTGATGGAAAAATTGCATTAATATCATGCCCTACACTTTATAGTAAATTGAAAAAAACTTCTGGTGAACGAAAAGGTTTGAAAATATGTTATTTGTAATTTCATGATTTATGTAATATCAAATATGTTATTGTTATTATTAATATTAATTATTTATTTACAGTCACCCTTTTTGAGTATGATGAACGTTTTAAAGCATATGGTTCAGATTTTGTACCATACAATTATAAATTTCCTTTAAAAATACCTGGAGATATGTCAAACTTTTATGATTTAGTGATAGCTGATCCGCCATTTCTTTCTGATGAATGTTTAACAAAAACTGCCCTTACAATAAAATTCTTAGCCAAAAAGGATATTGTACTTTGTACAGGTACTTTTCATAATCAATAATCAATTTTTTAGTTCTTAATTACTTTTATTCTTACATTGCAGGTGCTATTATGAGCGATTTGGCAGAGAGATTATTGAATGTTAAAATTTGCAACTTTGTACCTCAACATCGAAATAATCTTGCAAATGAATTTTACTGTTATTCAAATTTCGATTTTGATAAAATGTTACAATAAAACTGTGTAATAAAGAAATTGTACGCATATAAAATTTTAGCGTTCTATGTTACCTGGTATTACTAACTTAACTCAATATAAAAAGAAATTTAAATTTACGATTATTCGTTATTTTCAAATTTCATATATATTTTTTTGAGCTTATGTTACTTCCGATATATTAAATACAATTTTTAATGTTTCTCATATACGAATATTATCGAATATTTAATGAAAATATTTTTCTACCTAATCAAGTAATTTTCAGTATTGTAAAGAAAATTTTTATATAAATTTAATTTCTTTTAATTAAGAAGTGAAAGATATTGGTAATACTGATACATTTGTAACATATTCGAATAAAATAATAAAATTTGATAATTTAGTTTACAATTTACTACATATTAGTTATTTTACAATGTCTACTATAAAATATGCTCTATTTTTGTTTTATATATACTAATATATAAAGTAGCAATCAATATATGATCATAACAATAATCAGATAGAAATAAAATTTTTTTCAGTTTCTGAATTTAAACTCCCTAGACAGAAAAATATAATCTCTAGGTAAACAGATGTGAAAAGAAGACACGCGATGGAAAGCGTAAATATTTACATTTCTTGAGTGTTTGTGAGAGTAATTTTTATTTATAATCATGATAGACGGAAACATTTCCATGGAGGAGGATACAGAATTACGAGATTTGGTGGTACAAACACTTGAAAACAATGGTGTTCTTGCAAAAGTCCGGGTACGATAAAAATTTTTTTAAGAACTATATTTTTTTTATAGGTTATGTAGAACACATCAAAGAACTTTCTCCCATCAAAATTATATTTTTTGTCGTAGTATTGATTTAACAATTTTTTATAATGTTTATAGGCGGAACTCAGGGCAAGTGTTTTCTTAGCTCTAGAAGAACAAGAATCTGTAATGGTATGTTCTACAGTAGATAAATGCAAACAATTTTTTTTATATATTCATGCACAAAAGTTGTTCTTTTACATCATTTTAAATCATAGCTGGTAATAATAAAATGTACAAAATAACAAAAGTAAATAACAAACTTGAATTAATAAGAGTTGCAATTAAATTTCAAAATTATATAATATTTGTCAAAGTCAACAAAATTATTTTGGATTAATTAATTTTGATCATAATTTTGATGTCCATCAGTAACAGTAGATAGAAGAATGTATTTTGTTGCTCCAGCACTACAGCATCTGTGTGTATGCATAGTTTGTCATAGTTTATTTTTACATTATTTAAATAAATGTTCATTCCTATATAGATTTATAAATAGCAAATATACATTTGATATATATTAAAGTAAATAACAACATCAGACAATGTTATAATTATAGTTTTCATCATGTAAATTAAATATTTCAGAACCCTGAACCACTTCTCAATAAAACTGTAAAACAGTACCTGGCTAATTCAGAGGGAAAATTATTGTTTTCCTTGGTTAGGGAGTTCCTAGAGTATTTTGGTCTTGATTATACAATATCTGTATATGATCCAGAAACTTATTTTGGAAAAGAATATAATTATGTTGGAAGAAATAAATTATGTGAAGAATTAGGTATTGAATCCAATGAGCCATTGCTTGGAGAAATTTTAAAAAATAGCATGAACAGTGCCTTTAATAACACACAGAAGGTATGTAGGTTAAGATTGTAAGATAAAATATTATAAATATTTTAAAAAATTAATTACCCAGAAATAAAACTGTTACAATTACGAATATTTTTATAGAATGAAACTGACAGCAAATTTAGTACAACTGAAACTACAACAAATATTGCTAATGCCACATTTGAAATTTCCATTCCAAAAGTATTAAATAATGAAACTACATCATTGTCAAATGATAATGATGTATCGGATAAATTAGAAAGCATTTCACAGCAAAGTCCAAAACTTCCAATAAATGTGACAATAACTGATAAGAGAAATAAAGAAACATCTGTTCATGTTTCAATAGATGATTTAAAGTGTGAGATGCAAAATGATTCTCTCAGGAATAGTACAACTTCTGAATACAATGAAAAGAACGATGGAATTGATAGCAAAGGGAACAATAGTATGAATTTTGATACACTCCCTACAAGTCCAAATGGCACAAGTACAGTGATGAATCATACAACAAAGGAGACTGAGATAGATACACTCATTCAAACAAGTTTACTAAATAAAACCGAGCCTTTAATTAAGTTTGATGAATCTATAGTTACTGAAATGCAAACAAATCAAAATGAAGATATAAGTAAGCAAAATAATATAAATAGTTTGGAATTACAAATAGTAAATAATATACAAAACAGAAAACCAGTTAATACTGGAAACAGTTTTGGAAAAACTGTATACTTCGAAGAAATTATTGTTGACGGAAAAAGAGAAAATATTAATGATATACGTAATACTGATACCTTTTTACAAGATTTACCATCTTTAGATAAAAAATCACATTCTATACTTAGCGATCTCCCACCATTAAATAGTAAAAAAACTAATATTAATGATTTGAAGGAATTAATGGATATTGGGCTTGGTATGTTGTTGCATATCTTTGAAACATATTTCTCATAATCTTTGTATCATAAACATAATATTTTCAGGAACTGATGGTATAGATAATTATGAAGAAGATTTTGTTTCATCTGCGTCTGGTAGTGCTTATGATCAAAGTCCTTCGAAGGATCCTGAAAAATCAAATAGTCCAATAAAATTACAAACGAAAAAACAAGATAAAATTCACAGTACTAATAGCGAGGACATAAGTGAAGAAATTGAAGATATAAATGATATACTAAGCAGCACATCATGTGTAAGTAAATTTTATATGAATTTAGATGCATTTTTTGATACATAATTTTCCATATAAAGATGGTTTTACATATATATATATATACATTTTTTTTGAGTATTGCATGTATAATTCCATTTTAGCTTGAAGATATAAACATGGATAAAAACATGTCAAATTTTGCAACGGGTATTACAGCAAATTGTGCAAAGGAACTGTAATTCATAAATTGCACTAGTGAATTACTGTAAGAACTAAAATGTTATTTCATTTAGAGCATTGATATTCAATATCCTCCTATGTCAGGGCATCAAGTATATTAATGCAAATTGCTATGAATTCATGAATTTGCAAAATTATTTTGGTTTCTAACATGGCACTGCCATTTGTGGCTCAATACTTATAAGTTCCCTACAAAAAAACGTAGAAGGGAAATGTCTGAATATATATTTATAAATGTTATATTTTCACTACTTTGTAAGAACTTTTTGTCAAAAATGTATTTTTATAAATCATGAATTTCATTTTAACAGTATTTAAGAAAAATAATTTTTAAACAAAAAATATTCTACGAAGGATATTATATTGGTTATGACATGAGAAAACTCAACTTTTTATAAAAATATTACACAAATTTTATTAAAAAAGATGAGATGTTATAAACTGATAAACTGCCATTACTCTCTGCTATTATTGTAATAAAGTGTTAAATTATATTTTTAGAAATTGAGAATATTAAAAATAAGAATCATATAAAAGTTCCATTAAAAATTTTTTATAAAATACACGTTGTAAACATATTTATAATTTTATAATGTAATAAGAAGTAGTTACTTAAAAATTCAAAAATTAAGTTGATATCAAAAACAAAGAAACACTATTTAATTAAAATGAATATACTATTAAATCATCTTTTTAAGTTATGATACATTATTAACTAAATTAGAAGAGTAATATTAAAACTCTTGCTTGTAAGCTTTCAGACAAACTGCCTTCTACGTTATTCTGTAAATATGTCTAGTATTATTACTTATAAAGCCAATTATCTCAATGTTAAAATATCTTAAAAAAGTGAAAAGTAATCAGTTACATTAATGGTTGTTGAATACTTAGTTATATCTTTCTGAAAAAATTTTGTAGCAATTTTGTTATGTTTATCAAAATAATTCCTGTGTCTGATTTTATGACTGAAGTATCATTACCTCATTTAACTAAAGTTACTGGTATAGTATTGATAGCAATATCAGTAAATCATCCGTCTAAAAATGGATTGCCTAAAAAATATATAAAATTATTTTTCTTCAAAGATAATGGTGCTAAATGCATAAAACGAAAAGTATTTATAAAAGTTGAAGTTGATATTCAATGAAAGATTAGGTGCTTATATGTTTTCTTGCATCCATGAATCGTAATATTTAAATAACTAACGAGAGCTTTAGACTAAGTAATTCAATTTTTGGGCAATCCAATACCTTGATAAACATATTGTTATAAATATACTATGCCCCAAATAAGATGCAATAACTAAGTACAATTCATAATGGATCAACTGGATGCTTGACAAATCAAAATCTGTTTGTACAGCCTGCTTCCTTCACAAAACTTTGAGTAGCACACAATTACTGTAATGTCATCAATAGTAAATATTGTAAATGATTCAAACAAAGAGATTTCATAGCTGATTAATACGTCTTAGAATTTTAATTGTATAACAAGAGTTTATTTATAATAATATTATAATTATGTCATTAACTTATTCTACATACCACATAACTCTAGTTCTACATAACTAGAAAATTGCTGTTCTTATTATAAAGATATCTAAGATATACACATAAATAAACATATTATTTTTAGTAAAACAAAATACTGTTATAACATATTTTATTTTTCATCTTTTTTTTATAACACATATTAAAAAATAAGTTGTTTATTTAGAAATTATACCATTAATCATATAAATCATTTGAATGAAGTAAAATCTTTACTTTTACAGTATTAAGTATAATGAAATCCCTTAGTTTGAATCAGCTTTTATTTCTATGTATATATTAAAGCAGGTGTGTTCCTGACCAATCAACGTGGTTACATTTTAATATTGATATAACATATAATTTTATAAAAACAATTTCAGGATGATACTGAACATTCCTACACTTTATAGAATGTAAAATATAGATACATTCCATTGTTATTAAGATTATTGCACTTTTGTTGTATTGTTAGCATTAGTAAAGAAATTTACATAAGTATTTTTCACCATAAATTATAAGAGAGAAGAAGAGAGAGAGTAATTTAAGAAATGTTTCACAACTTATCACAATATATCGACAAATTTTATTTCACATTCTGATGAAACTAGAAAGTGTTTTTGTGTAAGCATTTCTATTGCAGGGTACACAAACATTTTTATATTTATGTAATTTTGGAAATGATTTCAATTAATCCTAAGCTGATTAATATGAAATCTCACATTTCATATGCATTTTGGTATATATGGAAGTCTTGTTATATATATATAAATATATATATATATAGGATGAATTAATAAGAATTCTTACCTGAAATGCCTCATTATTATTAAAGGATATCTCATATGAAATGCATAGTAGAGTCAAAGGATCCAATTAATGTATTTTAACTTCCTTATACCTCCTCAAAGGCAATGTATTTCATATGAAACACTTTTTAATCAAATCAACGGACATTTCAGGACATCAGGATATTTCAGATAACAATTTTTATTGGTTCACTCTGTATATAAATACTTCTTTCTTTTTCCCTTTGGAAAATTCATAACATGAATACATAATTTTTTATTTTCTATACCAAACATATAAGTAAGTACAGTATAAAAGAGATTGAAAAGATATATTTTTTAAAATTAGAAGAAATATTAATGAATTTCTTTTTTATACACATATATATCTACACCTATATACACATATCTTTGCAGCTGTTTTTTGATAACAAAAAGATATGTATAACTAATAACATCGATTTGTTATGTTACAAACTGTCTGTATTGATCTGTATATATGATAATGGCATATAATGCACTGGTATGCAAATTAATTATAGATTTTGCAAACATTGATATGAAATAGTTGTAATTATTGTTATTTACTAATTTATATTATCAAATTGAACAGATGAAGTATTAATAAACCACTCACAATATTTTTTCATACAGTTCTAGAGATTTATTTTTGTAACCACGTTGAAGTATTGGTAGCTATATTGTGCCTTTTAGTGTGTATGAATAAGAAACAATGCAAATACATACTATGGAATTGCGGGATTTACAAAATACCTAAGTTACTTATTTATGATTTTGAAGTACGATGTAACAATATTCATGTATATGTTATTTATTTTATAAAGATTTTTCTCTTTTGCAATTGCTGTGTATTTTACACCTTATAATCAATCCTAGCTTATACTTCATCAAACTTATTTAACAAAATTTTATATTTTTAAGTATTTATTAATTTTTCTGTAATTCTGGGAGAGATTATCTACAGATATATTAACAGATATACGAAAGATGGGAAAAAAGTACATTAAATAAATGAGACACAAATTATAAATTTATGCATCTCTATTTATTTGTTAACGCTTTAGAAATACAGGTGGCAGTGTAATGTCACTGTGTAATATTAAAATTGGGTTTCTAATTTTTAAAATGTTACAAATGTAAAAATCTGTCTTGAAACTTAATCAGAAGTAATAACATTATATACAAAATTATTCAATATTTATATTGACATAGATTTGCTAATAAATATACATAATAATTACAGTTATAATATTTCCTAAACAATATTTGGAAAATAGTTGGTATACAATTACACAATGTACAACCAGAAACAATTTATTTAACAATTTGTACTGTTACATTCTGTCATGCTCTCTCTGTATTCGAGCACTGTACGTTTTTGATACAAGATGAAATGCATCCATATATCGATCCATACACATTGCTACACATTTCTGTAAGTAAATTAAAATTACTTACATTGTTATATTAATATTAATGAAAATGTGCACTTACATCAAATATACTTTAATATATTTTATATTCTATGAGGTCTTATAACAATTTTTATTCTTATATTTTATTTATATTTGTTTACATTTATATATAGTATAATTCAATATATTTAATATAATTTCCACATATTGTTTATATAAATATTCACAATATTTATATAACATCATTAAATAGCTTTTTTATTATTCGTATTTAATAAAATATTTGCTATATCTTTTCTACGTCTGCTTAAATAATATTTACTTAATAGTGATATAAAAAATATTACATTTAAATTTATTTTATACTTTTAAGGCTTCGAACACGATAGGTTACATTTTATACTAAGGTTACGTTCTACAAACAAAAGAGGTTACCTGTTCGGTATTATCCAGAGAAGTACCGGGCCTAATCACGCATTTTTTAAAGCATTTTTCTGACATTTTCTGAAAATACGAAACCAGGTGATATATGTTATTCATTCATTTTAAATTTGTAAATGTATTTCTACAATCGTACCGAAAGCATTTCCTGTGCATTTGCAACGGCAACTTCTTGTTTAATTTGTTGCATAAGATCACTCTTTTCTTTATCAGTCAGGGATTCAGATGTAAGTGAATTCATATTTACAGTAAAGTATTAAGTGTTTCTTCAATGTAATAATAGCAAAATCAAAAACCACTTTGCTCCCGTTTGTTAAATCCAAACTACTATGTTCTTACCGGTTCGATCGATAAACCGGAAGCACGTGAAACTGCATCTTAAAAGGTCGTTTACAAATTTACAATTCTGAAATGTTGAACGAATTAATGTTTGTAATGTATTTGTATATATATTAATATATATATATATATATATTATATTAAAAGATATTTAATTATTATGCATTCATTAATGTTTTTTTTATCTTTATGCATATCTACTATAATCGCGGTGTTACGAAACTATTAGGATGAATTCTAATTTAAATGTTATTCTCATTTCAAAGAATTGGAACACATGAACTGTATACACTAGAGATTAGTAAGGACATCGCCGATGAGCATAGAAGAAATTGAGTCAAAAGTATGCTCCACGAATTACCGTCCCTAGCGATTAAACGGCCAAACTATATGCATGTTTCTTCTTCCGGTTCTTTCGATGGGAAAAACGTGCGTAATGTGTACTTACGTACATAGCATGGAAATGCATGACTGGAAAGCAGAGTGTATGATCTAGGTATGATTCGTGGTGAGATTGGCAGTACTGTTTTTAAGTCAATTAACGGGCGCATCAACCTGAGTTGAATAGAAAATTGAAACATTACAAAATGCTGTCTAGTAAAGTATATATATTGTTTAAAAAATATATCAGTAAACATGACACAATATATAGTTTATAATGGTGTACTTTTAAAAATTCCTGTTATTACTTTATAATTCTACATATCATTCTGTCCAAAATGGAAAACGATATTAATAAAAATGAACGATTGAAACTACATGTTGAAAGCCGGAACAACGTTATTTCTGAATTACAATGTGCATATGCGAAATATTCGTACCGTAACTCATGCGAATTAGGTTGTTTGATAAATGTTATCTTTATTCAATAATTATTTAATATAATTCATCTTTATGCTAATAAATTTGATGACTACCTAATAATAATTATTGAATAATTATGTTCAACGCAATTAATAAAATATTAATAAACTTTTTTATAAATAATTATTGATGCACAGGAAATTTTACAAGTAGTTTATCAGAAACAGATGGAAAATTGTATTCTTCTATCGTCGAGGATCTTTTAATAGAAATGAATGGAAGGGAATTAGAAAAATTTAGTGATAGTAATAATACAAGCTGTTGTCGGTGTAGACATTTGTTGAATATTCCTCGAGATCTTATTCAAACTTCTGAGAAGATATCGGATTATACGGGAGAATGTGTGGATGATTTAAATTTTGTGCAAAGTATGGTCTGGTTAAAGTCAGCCACAATGTTTATGAAAACTATTTCCGTCGAGCAATTTCATTCGGTATTTTATAAACAATGGAAGAACACAGGTAATGATACAAGAACTCGATATTTAATATTTTTAACAGATATCTTTTTTAATATATTAAATTATTTCATTTATTTCATTATTTAGTTCGAAGTAGACAAATTTCAATTGGAATTTATTACAGATTATTTAAGTAGTTGTTTCAAATAACTTCATGTGAATTTGTATCTTCAAACGGATAGTTAATATGTTGTAGTAAAATAATAAAAATAAAATTCCTATTTAAGGGTATACTACATTTTTTCTAGGAAAAGATTTTAATCTTTATAGTCAAAACTTAATGTCTGATATTGAAGAGGACGATTATAAAAATTTGAGCAATTCATTAAATGATGATCAACAGAATGATACGAATTTCGACATTGATTCAGAGTATATTAGTAATACTGATCCATCACGAGATGTACACAATGAAAAACATAACACATTGCAACCTTATCACCAACAAATAAATCAAGAAATTGGAATTTTCACCGAAAAAGGAGTCAGCCCCTCCGTTTTTACTTCTTCTCAAAGTCTTGATAGATTCTTCAATGTACAATCTCGCATGCATCAAGATATTACTATGAAAAATTATATCATTCAAGATTCAGACGAAGAGTGCTCTTCTGTTTCTGACCTAATTAAAGATTCTCTGGAGAGTCAAAATACTAATAACATAGTACGAAACGAGAAAGATAAAACATTACTCGAAGGAAGCGATTTTATCAAGGAAAAATCGGCAGAATTATTTTCCGAGGACAGCGATGTTTTAACGAGAACTTTATTCGGAACAAGAGATGATCTAACTGTTGCTTCAGACGATAACGATTTTTCAGACATTATTTTATCTAACAAAAATTATTCATCATATAAACAGAATTGTAGTCAGTTAAGAGAACAATTAATTTCAAAATCGAATAAGCAGATAGTGAAACCATTGACACAAACTTGTGATTCGAATTTTTTCAATGAAAGTCCTATAATTTCACCGAATCGGATTAATAACGCATGCTCGCTTCAAGAAGACAGCGCTTACGATACTTATCAATTAAGCACAGAATGGTTACCAACGACGAATTGCATTTATAATGAAGATATTAGTATCTCGCCTAGTCAAAAAATTGCTAATATTACTCCTTATGAAAAAAAAGATATCGTGAATTACACGCATGATCTGGAGTCTCTTACCATAGATATGACACAGAAAAATTGGACTTCCAAACAAAATTTATCTTGTTCACAACAAGAAAATGATAAAAACATAAACGATGACGGTGAAGAATTGTGCGTACAAAATAGACAAAGATATAAAAATTTGATCGAAGATGCAGAATACGAAAGAAGTAGCAGTAAGAGAAAGAAATTAAAATCTGTCCATGAAACGACTGTATCTAAGGCTACCAAAAAAGAAGAGAAGAAAATTTCTTCGAAATGGTTGAAATTTACGCTTGATACTCTAAATGTGGACGACATTGCTTTTAAGTCGATAAAGGCGATTCTTATGGTTCTCCAAAATGAGAGAATAGCGAAACAATATATGAGAAAAAGATGTTGGAAAGATACTTTAGAAGAACAGGCTGTAAACGCGATATTGGATTACTGTGACGTTTCTGAAGCTGAAAATAAAACTAATGAGTATACGCAAGAAATTGTGCAGGTAGTGACTGATATCCTGGATAAGAGTATAGGAACTAGTGAGTTTAACAAGGTAAATTATAATATATATAATTTCTATTATGGATACAATACATAAAATTAGCTATATTTATTAACTTTTAATAATAATTTTTAATGCGCAATTGCTAATGTTAAATTGAATGCTATAGCGCGTATTGCATAATACATGTTAGATATACTTGTAAGTATAATATATGTACAGACATTTAAGGAATAGAATATGTCAATTCCTTGTCGTTAGAGATAAGAGGAGAAGTAAAAGTTGAACATAAAAGTTATAGCCATAATAAATGGGTAAAGTTATTAGTCATAATACAAGGAAATTATGATAGTAGCTTTTAAAAAATGCATTGTTTTAAAATACAAAACACATCTTTACACTTTGTTAGAATTGGAGATATTCCTAAAAAATTTTTAAATATTTATATGGTAATATTTAGACACGAAATTATTCTCTTATTTAATGTCATGTTTTTTTTATTTAGGTTACAATACTGACTCATCAGATCTCCATTATTTTACAATTATGCAGTTCTATGAAAGTTTGTGTCGAAATAATAAATTACTTAACTGCAAAACTAAAATCTTACGGAAATATTTTAATCTCTCTGATAAATAACAAAAAGGCCGATGTACATAGTGTAATAAATCAATTACATATTATCTTTTATACTTTAAATTTTTGCTTACAAAAATATCGAGCAGTTTTCTGTAATAAAGAAAATAATCAACTTGAAAAAGAAGAAGTAATACCACCTGTCGTCGATTTATGGAAAAAACAACTGAATTTCGAAGGTATAATAGTAAAGGATAGTATACAGACAAGGGAACGAAGGTGGTTAATGATTTTGGATGATTTTGCAGTAATTGCTATAGAAAATTTTGTTCAATTTGCAAAAAAAGCGCAAAAATTAGTCAATTTATTGACGTATGAATAAATGATT
This sequence comes from Bombus vosnesenskii, assembly GCF_011952255.1. Lineage (NCBI taxonomy): Eukaryota > Metazoa > Arthropoda > Insecta > Hymenoptera > Apidae > Bombus > Bombus vosnesenskii. The sequence continues at coordinate 988,135 of NW_022882972.1, read as the reverse complement.
TCGTTTTAAGTGCACCATTTTAAACGTAATTTTAGTATATTGAGATATATACCAGGTACTAAATATCATATTCTATATGTATATAAAAGTCTTATAATATTTTGTATATAGTAAATACATTTTAAATATTAAAGCATTAAGTATGTTCTTTATTTGATTTATACAATTTTCATTAAAATTTCACAACTATTTGTAAATTATAATATCTACGTACTCAATATATCATATTTTATATATTCCAATTACCTATACAATGACTATATTACTATAAACTGTTATTAAAGATATTGAGATTTCAATGTTGAGAGCAAGAGATTACAGAGAGAGAGAGAGAGAGATATGTTTTAAAGAGTTTTTTAAAATTATTCGAATACTTGCAACGAATCTGAATTGATTAATACAAATTAATTACTAATAAAGTAATAACTAATAACAACGTAAATGTAATACTTTTCAATGTATGCGATACAGATCTGCTATAAATAGCATTATCTGGTATTATAGGAAGATCAATCTTTTTCCAGTTACATAATCGTTCTGCGTTTTGCGGTAATAGATCCATTATCGAATACAAAAACGTTTTAATCGGGCAAATTTCTGTACAATTTGGCATTTTCAAAGAGAGAGTGATACCATCTACTCCCGTATAGTAATTAATCTGAAATAATAATAATTTTAATATCGTTTAATCAGTTAATTAATAGGATTTATTATGTATGTATAAATGCTTAAAGTAATTAGAAAAATTACGCTGTTAATAATATTATCGATTAATAAAAATTAAATTAAGTTCTTTTAATTAACTATTACATAAAATCTTTTGTTACGTCTTTCTCTCTTATGAATATATGTATGTCACATTCTTAATTATTCCATATTGATTATTATTTTGTTTTTATCTTGCTTAAGTAAATAGCACTATCATCGTATTTTATAATTATTGTCGAAAATATATTTTAGCTTTTAATTATTTTACGAATCTCGTAATTATTTTCAACATTCGTATCTGTAATGAAATAAAATAATGTAAGAGTATGTATACCTTCACTCCGTAACTTTCTGTTTCATTGTCAAAGTACAGTTCAAATATCACAGAGGCGGCTTCGTTAGGAATATGTGGTGACCATAGATTTAGGCCTTTCAAAACACCAACGATATTTCTTTCATTGCCGCTATACATCATGAGCTTCCGTTGTTTAGGAATGCGTCCATTGATATACATCAGCGAATTTGCTAAAATTTCTTTTAGAATCGTTCCTCCATTTAATTGCTTTTGTAATGAGGTTTGCCAAAGGAGATCATATTCCAACAACGACACAGTGTACATTGCTCCATCAGGAAAGATGTCTTTTGCCCAGTGCGGGAGCGATTGTTCTAAGTCAGCCTGCAATAACATTCATTTTCACTTATGTTCTCTAAGGTTCATTTAACCGATACACGTGCTACGCTTGACACTTTGAACTTGTCGTCAATAATAATAATCCGACGGCGATAAATTAAAAAACCTAACTAACTTAAAAACCTTCTAACTTAAAAAATAACGAAAGACTATCGAAGTAATAAAAGTTAAGCATTATAAACGATGTACACACATTTTACCTCAAAAAACTTTTACATTGCGATATTTTTGTTTCAGATATGATTAATAATAGGAACGTATCGATTATACATCATGTTCGTTCATGTCCAATTTTACAAGGAGCTGCTCATTTAAATATCTTACTTTTGTCTCAAGGACAGCATATAGTAAAGCCACTTCCGATGGTCGTTGAACTTTTATTCCAATAGATCGAGATATATGATCGAACAAAGATGAATAATCCGATACTCTATCCCGCACTTGAGCCATATTCAGCACTTTTCCCATTTCGAGAACGAAATTCGGACACTGTATTCCCATTAATAAAGTATCTTCCTGTGCGACAGTGTAATCTACAAAATTGATAAATTACTATAATTTTTCTATATCGTTTGCCTATTGCACTTTCTTTACGAATTTTTCACAGGTTCGTTTGTCAGGATGCTTGAAAAATTTGTAGCGAAAGTTAAAAAAGATTTAACTAGAATTACACGTTTTATCATCTACGACTTCGTAAGCTTCTTCTTGAAAACATATTTCGCCATTCGATAATGAATGTTTTTAAATAGATTTTATAGGCTTCTATACAGAGTACTTAATATCTTGTCTTATACAGTTATATTTATATTTGTGAGGAACTTAAAGATGAAAAAATCCACAGAATGAGTATGATATGCAAAAACGTATAAAATATCCAAAATATAATATTTGTTCTGATATCTAGGGGAGAAATAAATTTTTTCGTAGCTTCCACTTCTTTATCTATATCTTAGTAAAAATATAAATTTGCCATTAAATTGTATCTGCAGTCTAATGATGACATTATGTTGTATTCGATGAATAAGACTAGTAGAGGCACATTCCAGATGAGATCGTCTCACTGTCAGAAAGAAATTATTTCCATTTGGATATACGAGGTCCAACATTGTGTATCACTGTCTCTTGAACGAAATTGATATGTTTCCCTTAATTCTCTTTAGTACCGAACTAAGGACAGTACTTGTTCGAATATTTCATTATTTGATAGAAATTGACAAATGAGAAATGAATGAAAATGCTATGAATTTTTACCTGTGGATATTGGCTGCCAATTTATATCGGCGCTCCACCTTTGAATTTCTGCTGGAGGCCAAAGACCTGCATTTACTAATTGACCAGATAGCATCGACAGTGGATATTCGGCCGTTTGCATTTTCATCGTCTCAGACATGTAAAGATCACCCAAAAATTCACCGTACACCTTTCGTAAATGGACTCCTAGATTATACATGTTAAGCATGCTGGCCTGTTAAACAAGATTAATCTAGAGTTATCATTCGTCATACTCTTAATTTATATCATGCTTTATTAAGTAGTAGAACAAATAAAAATGTTAAATCAAGTATTATCCACACGCACGATACAAAGATACTTCCAAAAAATTTCGATCAGGATGAATTCCAAAGGATCGAAAGATCATGATTGATCATAAATTTAAATTATTTCCACGACTCTATGGAGTATTTGTCTGTTTGATAAACTTGCAAAGTCATTAAAGTTATTTAGATTCATCATATTGACTGAGTCACTATTGATAGTTGTCCAAAGTACAACTTTCATTTAATGAACAAATATCTTTCAATGTATAAAAAGAAATTCGCGTGGAATTTTAAATATCATACGATAATTTGTAATGCTATTTCTATCAAATTTTTATAAAAATTTGTATAATTCATAAAGCGCTAAGTAAATATAAGATAAATATCAATTTGTAGATTCATCAGAAAGTTGCATCGTTAACTGTATAGTAACTGTTAAAATGAAAATTATAAAAAGAGTTATGAAAACGATATAATCATTTTTGGATCAATTGCTGTATCCACGCGCACGGTACGAAGATTGTTTTAAGAATTTCCATCAAAGAACAATAAGTTATCTCCTGTATTTGCTTCGATTATCTTCAATATTTGTTTAGATTTCCAGGAAATTGTCTATACAGAAGATACTCAACACCAATGGTAAGAATTCGGCTATAAAATCAATGGGAGAATATTCTAATAAAACAAATTAAAAATTATCCACCGACCGAGTAAATAAATTTCTGGATGATTAAAAGACGAAATATTATATGAAAAACGAATTAACGAAAACTTTAGCCAGAAATGACTGATTTCATTTCTTTTAGAAAGAAATTGACAAAAATGTCCAATTGGCTTAATATGTAATTTTAACACAACAGTTTTCTGTTGAAAATAAAATTCATTACATAAGCTGGCTCGTTATCAATGTTAATGTCTACATATGCTCGTAGATAATACATGAATATATGTAATTAGCTGACATATTTTCCAAAACTATATTTTAATTTTCTCTACTAATGAAGGTCAGTACTGAACTTTCTTTAGCAGGGCGTTTTAATTTATCAGTTTTTTTTTTAAAAGGAAGGAAAGGAACTTACGTTAGGCATACTGAGTGGAGCTGTGTTAAAGTATTCGTAAGTTAAACTGCGTGGTAAATTCATATCGTTGTTACCTATCAAATCCAAAATTGGAGCGTGCGTTTTATGAGCGAATACCTGAAAAATTATTTCGAGTGTTATAGCAGCTTATTCTGTTAGGTTCTCGCTTTTTAAGGAAGAATAAAATAAAATTAAAGTAAAAGAAAAACAAATAAGAAAGCTTTTAGCGAAATGCATTTGGTCTCACGCAATTTTTATTTTATTTAAATATCCTGATCCTTACGATCTGCACTAACTGCAATTCTGGTACACATTCGGCAGATCTTATTACGATATACAGTATGCTTAGCACAGATACAACCACTTTCATCTTCAGTTCTTTCGGTTCTTATTTCACGACACAAATCCCTAAAAACCATTCGACTTTAATTAAGATTTTATTTCTTTTATTTTATTTCTTTATTTCATTTTCGTCTCTCGCGACACTATCGTATTTATTTATTTTTTTTTTTCATATTTCTATCTTACCTTTCCAAATTAAGAGGAACGTTCCGTTCATTTACGGCGAACGAAAAAAGTAAATATTTTTTCTAAGTCGTTTCACTTTTAGTCTTTCGTTAACAATAGAACATGATTTGCTTGAATAGATAACTACACGATTAATTATTAGACCGACAGATGCCTTGAAATAATACCGGCGTGTTTATAGGCAATTATCTACCTGTCGATGCTTTTGTGTTCACCGCAGACACATTTGTGATGCTGACACTTGTTCTAACTTCCCATGGTAACCGCGTCGCAGTGTCTGGTTCTTGGTGTGATGATAGCAATTAGATAAAGTATTTCTCGATGGTGTCCCCGAGCATTCGTGCATCAGCCGTGTATAAATTTAATCGGTAACCTTCGCGTGGAATCGTCAACTTATCACTGGTAGCGATCTACTGGGCTTTGTACAATTCCTGGCAATCAGTTCGCTTCCAGTTATAAAGCTTCGTAATCAAAAGATCACGGATCTTATAAAATGAAAGCGCATTCGATCGAAATTGTTTAATCTTGTGACATACCATGGTATGAGTTTATCACCGATTTATGGGAGGTATCGCAGTTCAAAGTAAGAACGTCTTGATTGTTTGTTGCTTTCTCGTATAGTGAGCGTTTACCGGCATTTTTCCCCCTAATATTATTATTTTCACGTTTTCGTTTTATTAACGCGAGTTTGAATCGATTAATTAATCAATTAATTACAATAAAATTTATCATTTTTAAGGGATCATGCTTCTGAGGAACAACGTATTCGAAGATTCGTTCGTCGTTACCTCTTTTCTCTACCGTGACTTCCTCGTCATTTTCGTTGTATCACTTTAAAATTGTATTTCCAATATTTTCTTCAAAAGATCATTCATCCTTCAATTGAATTCTGACGATATCACATAATACGTGAAAACTATAGCTTGAAAACAGTATTACTTGGCTCGAGTGAATCATAAATTCCACCTTTTGTAATACAAGAACCCATGACATTTTCATTTTGGATATTGGAAGGACAAGAAATTATTGGCGATTTCACTAACTTTCTTAGAGCTAGATCGGTCCTTTGAATTTGTAAACTATTTTTGTTATAGATCCTCTGGGATAAGTCGTAGTAATTTGTTCGATAAAACAGTTGTAAGAATTGTAAATAGTCGATAAGAAGCTGATAGATAAATTTGTTTCTATTTGTGACAATAAATCTCCTAAATGAAAGAGCGTACGTTTATAATATCAAGAACGATAACCTCCACTATCTCACTTTTATTAATTGCATCAGATAATACGTAATTTTGATAAAATGAACTTTTTAAGAGGGGGTGGAATCACGATGCTCCATGATTTATTTGGGCTATCGGGCGAGAATTTTTATTTTGACACGGAACAATTCACAATGAAACGTAATTAACAAGTAAGTCTAATTATGACAGAAATGCATCTGATCAAAGGAGTGGAACTTTCTTTTCGAAAAATTAGACGTTCGAGTTGAAAATAGACTACAATATTTCGCAAGCCTATCGACATAGAAATGTTTATAAATTATATCATTTGCAATTAATAACTCTTGGAATCAATGAATGATATTTTGCAATCTAATCTCTGTATAATTCTAAATATATATATTACCTTCAGATAAAGAAACTTTTAATTACGTTTATATTGTATACATAGAAAAATATAAAAATACATCTTTCTGAATATGCATGTCATATGTTTATTATTTTGTAATGTATCCATTAGATACAAATTAGATGTGCAGTATAATATGATAAATATATTTAACAGGAACAAATAAATCAACTTGTAGAGACATACTTTTATAGTCATTTAAATGATTATTATTTTTTATCGATAAAATTTTGAATATGCTTTCCGATTCCGACAGACAATTATTTCAATAAGAGTACTTGCATATGTTCATCCAAATGAAAAATTAAAATTAGGAATTAAATTAAATTAGAAAAATACGTAGAGGATAAACTTTAATAACATATTTTAGTTAAATAATAATTAACGAACATGACATATGCTTAATAGAAACTCAGTGCATAGAGACTGATCAATAATACGTGATTAATTCGCGAATAATCATTACTTTCCATATTTTCATATTGTGTACTTATATTTACAAATTAATCAGAATTTTCGATTGCGACGCTTCGTAATTTTTGCTAATCAACGCCTATGAATCGTATATTCTTAGCGTTAATTAACGATGATATTGGAAAATATTTTTTTTAACTTTTACATTACTATAACATAAGTATAGAAATTCTATTGTCTAACATTTCTGCAGAAGACAAAAAATTATTTCGCTACAGTCGTCACTAATTACAACTCGTTCAATATGTTGATTCGTTTGATTTTCAGGTATCATGTTTGTTAATAGTTGTTCAAAAGAGAAAGGTATCAAATTTTATTTCATCTTGACTTTCTCTAAATGATTAAAACCATATAAATTTCTTCTGATCATTTTGTTTATCGGTAACCGGGTTTCCACAAACCAGTTTTCTGCATATCAGTGGAACATGTTTGGTGACAGCACAAATCATAAACCTTATCATCTACTTTCAGGTTTGAAGATTGTGTTCACGTGATAAAACATACGACCACGTGCTAAACATGCATGGTACGCTATAATAACGGATAATATTACCATTTCTTAACGTATTCATACTTAGATTAAAACTAGCGTGTTTCAGTTATCTTTATGAAGACTACGTCAAACAAGAAATCTATCCTCCCTACTTCCACTATGAGATGATATTATCTGTTATCATCGTCGATTTACTTTTAAATCAAATTTCGAAACTTAATCTTGTTCAACGAGGTTAATTTCTTTTGTTTAAGTATTGTACAGATTTATATTTACCGCGAACAATTTAACGATAGTATCGTGAGTTACTGGTCGAATAATTGTTGAGATAATACATTTCTGCGCTCGTGTTGCGATTAGTACGCAAGTAAGCTATCAACAAGACTGAACATTTAAATGCAAGGAATGTGTGTAACTTAGCGCTTGATAAAGTTTACTTTTTCACATTTCACACGCAATATTTGGAACGTTGCGCTAGAAACCTGCCTGTACATATATCAATTCCAAATCCACGCTCGGCGTCAGTTGATATTTGAACTGGAAACAAAGGTAAGACGTCAATTCTTTAAAAGTGCATACGTTTCTGCATAATATTTGAAAGTAGACGTTTCGTTCAAACATCATGAAGAAATTGTGTGTTAGATTTATATTTTCTTGTGTTAAATATTAACCACGAAGAGCAAGCAATTAAAAATATCGAACGAAAGTTTGTTATTCTTTTGTTATTAATACTAGTGATCAGCTTCTTCTTAAAATCTTCTCAATGTTTTCTAGTGCTAACATATAGATAAGGATTTGATAAATACAAATTTTCTTCTTTCTTTTCGTCTGTAGATTATTATTTTCGGTTAGGCACGATAATAACTTTTTATGTACAGTAGCAAGCATTTTGTACTGATAACAATGGAACATAATAATGAAGTGCGTATAACAATGATACAGAGAACAAAGAGTACATGCATACAACTGAATTATTCTCGATATACTAAACATTATTTGGGGAGATTCTTTCGTGAAATGAAAAAATAACTTTTGGTGAATGTTCGTATGAATGGAATAATTTAATACAATTTTAAGCTATTTATATTAAAAATTTCACCCTGTGCTACTGCAATTCTATTTAATACTACTTAAGAGTAATATTTAATGAATTCTCCAAACTATATTCCTTTCTTGTAAATCTATTCTCTTTATTCTTAAGTAAAAGAATTCTTTAAAAAAAAAATCTTTAATCTTTATTCCTTAAATAATTGCTATTATATTTTAATATATTTATTATTTACTCACATTATCACAAAAATAATTCGAAACAATCGTGTACTCTCGATATTCATGTTGTCTTAAAAATACGGTGAAAGAATAACTAATATTGAAACTTGCAAATAATAATTAAATGCCACGTTTTTTTTCCTTCACCTAGTTTTTATATATACCATGCTTATGCTATAGTTTCGTATTTTCGCACACAATCGCCTGATTATTTATAATTACACGCGAAGAGAACTAGGAAGGCGACAGCGTGTCTTTGCCGTGAGAAAATTAATGATTTTGTTGATCGTATATCAAATATCAGTCACACAGGTATAATGTGTTCGTTTCGTATTCATTATTCTACCGGAATTTATGTAACTACGAGTCCGTATCCGCAAAATCGCAGATTGGCTAATTTTTCGTATAAATCCTCGACTTATCATCGTACGATCTTTCATGAATATCGTTTCTAAGTAACTGCAAATTTTATGGTTTAACGATTCAGCTAATGATCGAACCGATTACGTGATTTTATAGTTTTTCAAAGCTTCGAAAGAATTACACAACTGCTTGTACGTGTAGTTGCAATTGTGCTACATCCTTACGCTCCTCAAAATATCCAATGGTACAGTTGTTAATTTGCGGAGTAAATCAAATTTACTAAAGACGAAGTCTTTAACGATCATGATATGATGATTTCGAACATATTTCGATATGTTAAATTATACCATAAATATACTAATATGTATAAATATACTATATCGGTGAAAAGAAGTCACCATGATAATTAATATTAAATTGATTAGCGAAAATATCAGTTATTATAGAAAACTGTAGTACATTTGTATTATAAATATGTTTTTCTAAGATCTTATTTTTTTCTCTTTAAATTATTGACCTAAATGTTGAACATATGATTATGGAAAGTAACCTTCACCATATTTTACATATGGACTAAAAATAGTTTATACTTTTTATTCAAAGTATATAAAATAGACCAACAAGATGACATTGTATTCTTAAACATAATCATTCCCATTAAAAAAAATAACATACAACTGAATTTTAATTCTTAATATATTAATTGATAGATATTTTACCAGACACCTACCTTTTATACGTAAGACAGCTGCAAGTGATTTTTGAAGAAGAATAATATAATAGAACTTTCTCTATATTAGTATTCTTCTTTTATAATAATAAAAATAGTAATAAAAATCGTGCAGTACTGTGCGATAAGCTGCACGTGTTGCGTTTAAGTTTAATCAATTAAAGCCAATTCGTGATACTACAAAATCTAATGAAATAGAAATTGATTAATTACATTAATCTGATATTCGATCTGATTATTAACACGCGATTAAGAAAGGATCAGTCTAAAAAATCGTGTTTTTATTTATATAAATTTCGTAATTATAAATCTGATATAATTTCTATTCATATATACTAGTAACTCCTGATAAATGTCTATCGTAATTCTATGTTGATAAAATATTCGTGCCTTCCGTATTTCATAAAAGAATCGAAATTGTAAGCGAATAGCAATCCTACTTGCAAAGATAATTATTGTCATAAAGCTATTTCTTTGAAAATTGTTACGTATCTTATAATTTATTATTTACAGTCATTTACACTATCAGTAAATATAGATTTAATCAACTAACATGGATCACCTTTATAGAAATACCAATTCAATAGAAACGATAAGTTTTTCCAAGAATAATTTATTCGCTGTGTCATTATTATCAATATATTGCGAGAAAGTACGCACGAACAATTGCTGAATAATTCCTATATCTTGTAAAAAGTCTTAATACATCTCTTTCCTTTCTCTCTTTTCGTGTGTTTGTCCACGTACTAAACAGCGTACAATAAGTTACGTTTGTCTCTAAAAGCTTAAGAAGTGAATAAAATATCAGATAAGACTATAAAACGTTGACGCTCATTGTCACTAAAATGTACAAGTTATTAGACTTTGAGACAACTGCATTTTGCATACTATTTGTTTTCGTTCCTTAACGTTATACCTGCTATATACAACTAGAATAAATCAATTATACAAACGAAATATTCAGACACACGTATTACAAGAACATCTTTTCTTCCACTATTTATATGGAAATGCTAAACCAGATTCATATTGTGTTATTTCACTATTTTTCGATTCGTTATAGTACACTACTTATCTAATGGTGGATATAAAAAGTATTTGTACACGATTGTATTTATTTTATTATATGTACATTGTACATTGATTAATTCGGCCCAAGTATATTAAATTGCGTATCGTTTACCAATACCAATACGTTATATGATTATGAAATTTTGATATTAAAAGTGAAATGTGAAATCTCATAAAAGAAAGTGTTTCATTAGAAAATAAGAATATCTGCAAATACTTTTAGTAATTGCTGTGTATATAAATATAATCCAATAGCAAATTTCCATATCGTTTGTACCATTAAACATTTACTAAAGGTAATTTTTAAACGCTATCCAATGTGTAATGAACAATCAAGGAAATATCAACATGTATACATAACATAAATCAATATGTATACAGAGTGAGTTAAGAAGTATTATATAAAATAACTCGTTATCTATTGATTTTATCGAAAAACGTATTAAATGAATGATTTAGCATTTCAAGGGACTTATCGGATGGATACAATTTTATTTCCCAATATCTTATACTTTCTGAGATATTAAACTAACCTTGAGTTTTTTAAATAGCACTTATTTTATAACATTAGTCGTACCAGCTGGATACTCTACAGAAAAAGATTAAGTTATTTATGCCGAAAAACCATAAATTTAGCTACTAAATTTAATACTTAAGCTACTTATCTACGTAGCTATTAGATATTTTAACTTTAACTTGTCAAGTTTAATGTATGAAAGACAAGGAAAGACACAAAACGGTGTCTTCGTAATATTATCTTTGTAGTAATTATAGTCATAACTCATTTAAAATGTTTATTTTAGATAGTATTTCTTAATTACTTTCCCTGTATACATATATATAAGATATATGACGATTCAAGGAAAAAAAGTACACAAGGAAAAGGAATGATCCGCTAGGAAATTTCGGTGTTCTTTGAATATTTCCTAATGAGTAATCCTGTTAATTCCCATGACATAGCATTTTTAGGACCACCATTTGGAACACGTGTCATCATTTAAAAAACCTTGATACGGTTTCTCTTATCGTCCTGCGTGTAATTATATGATGAAGGCCCATATGTAATGCGTTTCGCATGTAACCTGAAAATGGGGACTTCCATTTCGTATAAATACCATGCATATTCTAATGGCACCGAAATCAGCGATTGTGAAACCATTCCACAGAAAGATATGTCCGTTTGACGTATTACTGTCCTTTAAAATCATTTGCACATAGGCAACATGACCAGTATTTCACTGGCTGGTCTCACAATCGATACTACAGTGATATTAATTGCTTGTTGCAGTGTACCATTACGATAGATATTTAAATTGTGCAGACGTAAGTGTATTTCAGTTTATCACTATACTAATACAAAAAAAGAGTGAGGCGATAAAATTAAAATTGCATTGAATATAAGAGATATACTATGTGATTATTTTTTTTAATTACTTTCACAAATTTTTTTCTTCAAAATTTTTTGAATTATATATATATATTAAGAATTATTATTAAATTATAAGATATGTATATTACTAAAATTAAAAAATATATATATATATATTAAAAGATATTATCGATAAATATAAATAAAAATTTGTGGATACAATGGTATCTGATAATAAAAATATTACTACAATTTTTCTATGGAGATAGTAGTTTCTCCATGCAGAAAACATTACGTTAAGATTTTTCGCCATTGTTTAAATAACAAATTCCATGAATATAAGATACCGGTTTTTGCTAAATCATTGCTTCGCATAGCTTACAGAATAGTATGCACTTGAAAATTAATGTTTTCGCGCAAAGATATGCAGAAGACCATTCTTCAATCTATCCGTTGATACTTCACTGTTTTTATGGCTATTAACTGTTTGATTTATGACGCTGTTTATTTGATCAACAAATGAAACATGTTGCATCCTTAAAATTCTTGCCGATAACCGGTAAATGCTGACTTACAGTATTTGGACGATTTACGAGAACTGTATAGGGACAATTTAAAAAAAACATATAGATAAAAGTGTTCAAACAAATTTGAAACAAATGTTCAAACAAATGTTCAAACAAAAAAAATTGAAAATATTTACAGAATGTTCTTACTGTTTATCCAACTAAAAAATAATAATTATTTTATTAATGGAAGAAATTTCATTCGAACATTTTTACTGCTTCCAGGTCCAACATGAACAATATGGTTTCGTTTAATTATCTCAAGAATTTTGTATCGATATACATGGTCGTGGCTTTGGCTGCCATAATTGGTATCACAACTGTTCAAGCAGAGCTCAAACTAGTGAATGTGGTAAAAATTACGGTTATTTATACTTAGCGCGTTCCCTAGTACCGAGACATTCGTTCAAGCGTTCAGGATTTATGTCGAATTTTGAATAATTTTAAGTTAAAATAAGCAACGCAATCGTGCTCGAAATTTGTCATAATATGTTCTGGTTTTTCGTGAAACAGTCTACTCGCAATAATCCTTGATCAATCTCGAGTATTTGAAGTTATTTTAAATGAAATACGAATTTGAGTGATTCAAATGTTACGGCACATTCGTGAAAAAGCGAAATCAGTTAAAAGGATAGCTTAATCACGGATCTTACACGTACCTTGTATAATTTCAGTTATTCCGTCATGGCGATAGGACACCCGATGCCACTAACGATGAAAAATATCCAAACGACCCTTACCTGGATAATCCTTTTTATCCAATGGGTCGGGGCCAGTTAACTAACGTGAGTATCTCGTCTCTTCTAAATTCTCGTCGTTCCTCGAACAGTTTCTAGCTTGAACATTATAAGCAGTAGCATCTTTCTGGCAATTGCAATTGATCGATCGTTAAAAATTTTAGTCCTTGATACTAAAATTTAATTTGAATATTAATAACACATAGTTTAAGGGAATGAAAGTTTGATGATCTGTTCAAACGAGTAAGAGTTTAATATTTCCATCTATTTTATTAACCCTCGTTTAGTACTCTTGAACCGTAGACGATCCATAATGATTTGGATTTAAGTCGTTTAATTTTGTTTTACGCGACAAACATCATTGATGGCATTTGTCGCGTAAGACAAATCTTACAAAAAAAGAAAGTGAATACAAAGCAGTTTCAATGCATTACATGATGATGTTATATATACATGAAATACTTGAGGAATTTTTGATAAAAAGGATGTTGATTTTATGTGAAATTTAGAATGGCAAAATGAGAGAATATGTACTGGGACAATTCTTGAGACAGAGGTACGATCACTTCCTCGGAGATGTTTATAGAAGCGAAGCTGTCTCAGCTATCAGTTCAGATTATGACAGAACGAAAATGTCTTTGCAACTTGTTCTCGCTGGTCTCTTCCCGCCAAGTAATTTGCAACGATGGAATCACGATCTAAATTGGCAACCTATCCCCGCGAAATATTTACGACGCTACGAGGATAATCTCTTTCTGCCAGAGGATTGTCTTTTGTAAGTCACAATCTGACATTATATAATAATAACATCGTATTACAATTCGATATGTAAAAAATTTTCTGAAAGAAAAAAGGATAACGAGATTTAATAAATAAATGAAATTTCAGTTGTAACAGAAATTAAGGATTGTTCGATATACAAATCATACTTACAATTAGTGGATAGGATCAGATAATTATATATAAGCCCATTTTTTATACAATAAAAATTGCTATTATCCAAATAAGTATCAAAGCTATCGTAGAATTTATGGAAATATTATGCAATTTTGTGTATGTTATTCTTACAGAGAAACGTAGTAAGCGTAGTATGTAAAATTTACTTAATTTTTCTCTTTCTATAATATTAATTTATCGATTACAGGTTTACGATCGAATATAATAGAGTATTGCAGTCACCGGCGGGAAAACAGGAAATTGGGAAATATAGCAAACTTATGAGACAATTAACAGAGTGGACTGGTAAAAACATATCTACACCATGGGATATGTATTACATATATCATACACTGATGGCCGAGAGTTCTCTCGGTCTTACTTTACCAGAATGGTCACACGCAATATTTCCAAATGGAGAGTTATTGAATGCAACGATATTTTCGTATAACATCGCTAATTCGACTCCTTTGTTGAAAAGATTGTACGGAGGTAATATAATTTGTATTTGCACATTCATTGAGCTTAAACTTGCTAATTATCTTCTGTTATAAATCTTGTAGTAGTATAACCATTTTAAACGTAACCGCTGTCAAACTATAATTCTGCCCATTGTTATTCTACATTTTCGTTCAACTTCAGTGCATTTTATTGTTGTTTATAATATCAATTATTATTGCATATATAAACTTCACATTTTTATAAGCTATTGAAATGCACCTTTTGTACCACTTCATGTCGAATATATTCTAATTTTATTATTTCGTTAAATTATAAAATGTTTAGTTATTAATAAATCGTTTGCACGCTGATTTATCGAGCTTGCACTTTTCCAATCGCCATCGCTGTTTTATATCGTGTTTCTTCGATTTTACAATTTAAATTGCCACTTCAATTTCAGGTCCGTTCCTCCGGATCGTTACAAGGCATATGTTAAATCATGTAACCGGTGCACAAAATCGAGAACGAAAAATTAATTTATTTAGTGGACACGAAAGTAACGTTGCCGCCGTTTTGCACGCTCTTGGAGTTTTTTATCCACACGTTCCCGAATATTCCAGTTCTGTTATATTGGAACTTCATCAAAACAACAACGCTTACTACGTAAAGGTACGTAATGAGACGTGCATAAACCACATCCACATTTTTATATGAAAGTAATATTTCCAAAGACAGCGTATCATCGAATTAATGCCGATGCCGATATTAATTTATGATATTCATATAAATATTGACTTTTGACGACGATAACAAACGAATATCTTATTTATTAACGACCAGAGTTTAAAGTCAACGATCATAAAATGTATTAGTAGCTGATCTCATTAATATTCTCATTTTCTTTGCTTCCTCTGATATGTGTACATGTGCATACAATATTGCAAACATATTTAAAGTTAACGTTAATTCTTCGATACTTTTATAGTTGTGATAACGTGAATTATTGCTTATTAAAAGTCTGAGATCCCTATGTTGTTTTTATATTCACATTTCGTACAATCAACTTTTAACGCTAGTCGCTAATTAAAAAATTTTTCAACGCTAGATATTCATTTGATTGTTGTACGAAGAGTGTTCGAAGAATTTAGATACGGAATATCTTCGATAGTGTATAGTACAGTGTGTATAGTGAATATGATAGATCCAGATAGCGAATTAGTGTAAATTTAACAGCTACACTAAAAGAATAATATTTTAGGAAATTTTTAAAATTGAAAATATTAACTCACTAAAAAATATTTTTCAGCCTTTGACTCTAATAATAGCTAGAAAGTATATATTTACATAAATAGTCGTGAAGAATTACAATTAATAAACGCCTTGTTAATAGACGTGGAATTAGTTCTGCCATTCATAGAAATTGTTCCGACACTTTGTGTTGCTTCTTATTCATCATATCTCGATCAGCTATGAATCATCAAAAATAAGAATACAATTTTTATAGCTTTTAGTTTGCAATTATTTTATTATCCTTTTCAAATTGCCGCGGTCTAGCGAATAGAACTTATACCAAATATGACTATGTTTAAATGAATTTGATTTATACGGATAATATGAGACATCAGATCTAATTAATATGACAGTATGACACATAAAAAAGAAATAATTATCGAATGAATTATTCTACTCTACAATATGGAACCTCTGATACATTTAAGTAGCGAAAGAACCGAGACAATTACTCAGAAAATTACTCCCCTCGTTAATAGATTCTTTTTGCAACGAGTCAATGCTATACTGGCATAGTAATATTGTATGTAATTATCTTTGTATCATATTCCAAAAAAAGGATCATTATACAAGAATTTTATATAGAAAGTTATTATCTTCCACGATAATAATTTTCTTAGTGATTATTTATTTTATTTAAATTAATGTTCTACTACTTCGAAAAAATCTTTATTCAAGATATTTAATATTATATTTATTTGAAATAATTTTTACATTCTATCTTAGTTCGCTAAATAATATTCTTTATCTTCAGCCTAGCGACTAAGAAATTAGCTTTGTCTATAGAATCCTAGCTAGTATATGTACACTACATTTATCAACACCATCCTTTCACTTCTCCCATTCGCTCAACTTCTCTCATTTACATTTTTTTTATTCCCTATTTCCTCACTATATCTTTACTTACTATATCTTTTTTAGTAACCTATCTTATTAACATTACTTAATACAGTAGAACTCTATTTATCCGAATGAAATTTTAATTAATGTCCCGTTAATCCCTTAAGGACATATTAAATTGCAATAAGTAATCGCCTATTTTTATTTTATTATTTTATTACATAAATGTTAACAAATTCATATCGAGCAAAATTTTTCGAAGATGCCTTCTATCTTCAACAATACAGAAAAACGACCTAATCAATATGATAGATTATGGAAAGTGTACAACTCTCTTCCAAAGATAATCCTCAGCTAATCGAACAAAAAATATTCTTTAGATATTCGTACGAGTTATCCCACTACTGCGCTGTAAAAAGATGAGAATATGGCCAGCAGAATGGCACAGGGGCAAAAGGAATATTGCTCTATTTCGTTTCTCTTTGCCTCGCATTGTTGAGAATCGAAAAATTTTCGGCCAAATGCTACCTGCTTGTCTATGCGATTATGTTACACATATAGTAATAGAATTCCCTTTCTTAGTCGAGCCATCTTCTCATTACTGCATAGTCCCCTCCGAATCAATCTAGTACAGAAAAGACAATCGTATATCTATCGAAAGTAATGTTACGGAGGTAGATTTTAAGGGATTAACTGAACTTCTTCTAGTTGATTAATATTTATCTGAACGTGAGTTGTTACGTGAACGGAAAATAATAATAGTTAACGAGCTTCTATTATATGAACTCGAATTACATAATTACATAAACTGTTTATCTCCTGATAAATTCAAATAAATAGAGTTCTCCTATATATACTATTGCTTCCTCTCCTACTCTTCTATAC
Source organism: Bombus vosnesenskii (assembly GCF_011952255.1). NCBI lineage: Eukaryota > Metazoa > Arthropoda > Insecta > Hymenoptera > Apidae > Bombus > Bombus vosnesenskii. The sequence goes on along the minus strand of NW_022882972.1, from coordinate 970,498 downwards.
TCTTATCTTCTATATTGGTTTACTTAAAATTATTTGTTTATGTATCTTCTATTATTTGTTATCATCGTAGGTACTTAACTACTTGGGCATTCCATCCGAAGCAAAAGAACTTCAACTACCTGGATGTGAGATACTTTGTCCTTTGGACAAGTATTTACAGTTGATAGAAGGAGTGATGCCATCAAACGACGAACTGATTTGCGACAAAGGTCTGTCACAAGCATTTGTAGACAGAAAGTCAATCGAGGAATTGAGTTTATTGAAATACAATCTGATAAGAACTGCAGGAATCATTGAAAGTAAATAATACGTGTATGAAAATGTAATTGTTAAAGATGAATTACATTCCTTTGAAACCAAAGAAAACTTCATGTTAAAAATGAAGTGTTACATAATAAATGCGTAATATACAATAGAAATGAATTTAGAATAGCTTTTAATTTATAAATTAGCGATATTAATTACATATCATTGATCTTATGCGACAAGATTAGACATGAGGAATGTAATTCATATTTCTAATTATATTTGCTCTTCCTATAAGTAATATCGTCCTTTTACTTATTTGATACTACTAAAAAGGTACGTTATTTGACGAATTTGTTTCAAATAAAGAACAGTATTATCGTTCAAATTCGAAGTTTCTGTCCCTTTTTTAGTATCTTTGGTTCTCTCGTATTTGTAGAATGTTTAATAATATGCCATATCAAACTGAAAATTAACGTTAATGGTTCATCAAAAGCATCGTCTCAAAATTGTAATTAGCGTTATTAATATCTTCTGACATTTAAAATATACGTTTGTTGCATTTTCCCATTCAGAGTCTGGACGAGTTAAATGGCAGAAAATATTATGTATATCGAAAGCATATTATAAAATTTCTGTACGTATGTATTTTATAAATAACGACGTTACTTCTGGGATGACATAGTTTATAAAATTTTATGTGTGTAAAAATATACATGAAAGAGCACCGATATTTTTGCAATTTAATTATTTATATTTTACTATAAAGAAATTAGAAATTATTGGCCACAAAGGTATTCAAATATATTTAAATATACAATGATATTTATGCACATTATATAATTATTTTGTATTTAATTCATTAAAGTATTTAACGCGCGATTAATTTAATAGATTATTTATTTTGTAACCAAAGCACGACTTGATATACATATTCACAGTGAAAATGCATTGTTTCATTCTGAATACATATTTATTCGATGTATTATGTATCAATTCACCTAACATCAATTAAATACATTTAAAATCTACAAGTCTAGTTTCATTTCATTTGTATGCCCTTATATTCACAACTTGCAGTATCGATTTTATTTAAAAATATACAATTTCAAATATATAGGATGGTGCTCAAATTATAATATATTATTTATATACTCGCAATATCGGATGTATTCATAAAAATTGATAATTGAAGAAAGAAAGATCGATCGTCAAAAGGAAATACTAAAATAATGTACTTATACAGAGTAACTCGTTTAAATCGAACATGCAAATTATTTTAGCAGCTGTTAAAGCTAAGAAAAAATGAATAAGAAGAATAAGAACGAATAGTTTCAAGATACGTATCTGATGATAATAAAAGAAGCTCCCTAAAAATCGTCTTAAACTTCATTCCAAGATCATTTTTTTGCATATCTATTAATATCTATTTTTTCGCAATGCTATGTCTTAATTTGTAACAAGACGAGTTTCACAATCCATGGCATTATTACTTTAAAGCAACAACGAACAAGAAAACTGAATTTAAAGCGGAGTACCTGCTGTAAAAATAATAAGTCAACTTATTTTATTTTCATTTCTTATGGAATTTCCATCGTAAATATACTATAATAATAATAATATGAAAATCTTGTAGCTATCGTACAGTCCATTCTCAAAAATATTTTATTCGCTAAATTGTAGGCTTAATCTAAATTAATGCCACATATGCAGACGGACTAATTAATTTATTATATGTGACGCATTAACGTATCGATAAAAGTTGTTATTTTCAAGAACTGTAATTATTCGGAAACAAAGATAAGCGATTAAAAATACTAAAAGCGAAAAATATTAAGAATAAAAGTGCCAAAATAAGGAAACTATAGTATTTCTAGCGTTTAATGCAATAGCAATAACTGCACGGTGGAAGCTACATTATAGAATGCGGATGATAATTTTGTTGATGAATTAAACTAAATATGAACGATTTAAGAATCAGTATAACATTGAAAAATCCTTGTTACTTTTGTAGCTCGCAATATTCTTTTTCCTTCTTTCCCTATTCGTATGTTGCTACGTTTCTCCTTTAATATATTGTCAGCTCGATAAGAAGGAAACCAAAGGTTGAAGTATCTGTGCGATTATATAGTTCTATTCGTGAGAACCAATAGCGTTAGAAAATATGTTATTGATTTAAGAAATCTTACATAACTTAATTTCTTTGTCTAGTAGTGACACACGCGAAAAAGATCTATGCGTCACTGTGAATTTATGACAGAATTTCAACATATGAATTCTCGCGGTTCCCGGTACTAACAATTTAAAACAATTTTCATATCATCTTCATTCATGCCAGTTTCAGTCTGCGTTGACATTCGCACATACCGTGTTTTATTTTTAAAGCCTTGACTCTGAGATTATTGTAAGAGTCTGTGATCCACTAAAGGTATTGTATAAAAAGTACAGTTCAGAAAATTGTTATCTGTTGTGTATGCAAACTTAGTTATTTTTGTTCCTGTTTCTTCAACGTGTCAACATAATACACAAGTGAGTAAAAAATTCAAGCGAAAACTCTCAAGTTTTTCTCATTGCACTTTTAGTATTTTATTTTATTTTAGATTAGTAAATAATAGATTTCTCCGTATTTGCACAATTTTTCTTTATGCTTGCTGTGAAATATATATAAAAAATTACATACGGAGAATGGAACACAATGAAATTACTGGAAAGAAAACGTTCGTTCACAAGTATGAATAAAGTTAATCTTTCTGAAATAAATGAATGATAGTACATTCTCATATTGTTTTTGTGATTATTCATATAGAAGGAAATTATCGCTACCATTAGAAAAAGGATGGAAAATAGTTTTATTGTCATTCTCTTAGAGACTTATTCTTCCTTGAATATATTATCAATAGTTTTTCGAAGTGTTTCAAATAGTTTCTTCATTTGAATGTTTGACGTTAGCAAGCTACAAAAAAATGACATTGTCTACAGATAACAATACTTTTTTTTTATTGTTTACGAATATCTAATGAATATGACATACATATATATATATATATTGTGTCTGCGATATCGATTCAAATATTATATTATCGACTACTTTACGAGATTAAGTAAGTTAACGTTTTGTTTATGTCTACGGAAACTACAAAATTATTCAAAATTTATAAAACCTTGTATAATTGAATTGTATAATAGTAAATTCAAAGTTTTAAGAACTAGTGACCTATAACGTATCCGTACTTTCTAAATGTTTTAGAACCACATAACTCGGACGTCATCGAAATTTAAATAATCAGAACGATGTTGCAGAACCAGATTATATCCGTTTAGTCTATTGACACGTGCTATGCATAAAACATAAATTGAAAGAAGTATATAAATCAAGTAGACAGAAACAAGGCGGAAGTATTTCCTAAAAAGCAATCAAGTGTTATGTAAATATAAGTTGAAAAAGTGAACAAGACTAAGGCGAAAATATTTCCTAAAAATCAATAGAGTGTTACAGAGTACAATACTCTTCTAGGTATATTTATTAATTTCTTAAAAATTTTTAATCGAACTTTCTGGCAAATTATATTGTGGTAAATAATACGGTGAATAAAATATTCATAATCATTATGATCGTGGATATATTTTATTCTATAGCCATAAGAAAAAAAAACAATAGAATATGAATTAACTGATAATGTTGATTTTATCGATAGACTATCTTCAATGATAATTTATGTGACACACCAATGAAATTTCGCAGTATGAACGAGCGAGTTCACTAAAATAGAATTACAGTCAACGAGATTCGGTAAGGTTACAATATGGTCTGTTATATGAATACTATAAAAGTATCAGGTTTTATCAATTTGTCAATAAAAGTTTCAAAGCATGTAAATATTTAGTGAAAATAGCGCTTAAGAAGTTCAATGATCTATGTTATTCTTACTAAATTCCATTGAAATATTGTAACTTTACAATTAAGTTTATAACGAGTCCTACAACATGCCTCACTGAAATAAAGCATCATAAAATTCATGCAATAAATTAAGGCAACGTCATGATAATAAATATGTATAATGATGTTACCTTAAATTAAAAAAATTTGTTCAAAGTATTGAGCATTTTTCAATTAGTTCCAGAAACATGGATATTAAATGGATCTCAAGGATCATCATTTGCCTCCTTTATTGTCAAGCATCTTGGGCCGAGCTGAAGCTCATACAAACGATATTTAGACATGGAAACAGAATGCCATCGAATATCAAGTACTATCCGAACGATCCTTACGTTAACTACACTTACGAACCAGCCGGACGAGGAGGTTTAACAAACGTATGTTACTTCTTGTATAACTATCATCATAAAAACTGTGAAATATTTATGAATTTGCACGTGTTAAAATTCCGATTCCTTCAAATTTTGCACATTCGATAGAAGATAAATTAAATGTCAATGGTGCTTGATGATACAAAATAATTAATGTCAATAATAAATCAATTCATTTTAATAATAAATGATTTTGACGATACAAAAATATTAATTTATATATTAGGTTGGTAAACTGTCCTTGTACAAACTTGGCCAATATTTTCGTGAAAGATACGACCAATTTTTAGGACGAATTTACACTTCAAAAGATATTTGGTTCCGTGCCGATGAGGTAGAGAGAGTTGTAATGAGTGGACAACTAGTAGCAGCTGGATTATATCCTCCGTGTGAAGAACAAAGGTCCTAAATAAAATTTTAGCTGCCTGATAAACAATTAACTTCTAATACAATTATACGGTAATTTGATCTAAAAAAATAAGCTTTATAGGTGGGATTCTAATTTAAATTGGCAACCGATACCTGTATGGACACCGCTGAATTCGAACGATTGCCTGTATAATGGGCAATTTTTAACAAATTTCTATACATGGAGAAATAACGTGGAGAAAACAGATGAGGCTATAGTGCAATTTCAAAAACAGAATAAAGATGTTTATAGGTATTTATCTGAACATACAGGTGGTAATATCATACAATCTAGAACGTTCAACTTACGTCAATTCTTGTACGCACAGGTAAATAATATCTTTTCATAGCAAATATTACGAGCTAGATGTTTAAAATAAATATACAATCGAAGATAAAAATAAGTAACAGGTAGTGAAAATAGGTATCAGTAAGGTTTACTCGAATTAGTACTAATATTATACAACACAAATTTGATTTATCATTGGACTGCGCTATTTATTGTTATTTTTATGAATAATACTAAAGAAAAATAGTACCTCAGTAAATATTTGTTTTTTACCACTAAATATTATAACAAATGTTGTACTTTGAATATTTGGTATATCTTTACAGATTATGTGTATCCTATGCATTTTAATATCTTTACATTTTCCATAAATGCACAAAAATCTGCAGTTTACTTATTCTTATAGCATACACGTATAGAGTATCTAGAAAATAATGGAAATTAATACATATTTCCATTTTTATGTAAACAATTTGTACTTAATGAAACTTTATTAGTACCCATTTCTACTACCTGCCCATTTATTTTTATTTTCGGCTGCATATTTATTTTTATAGTATTAATATGCTAAACATTTTCAATCATATATAATACATATCTAAATATTAATAAATAATTATATAAATAATGAGAGTTTGGTTTGACAACCAAGGTGATAGATATATTTTTGAATATTTAAAATACTCATTTAGAAAGATATTGGTTTAAAATTACCCGAATGGACAAAATCTGTTTTTCCACATGGAAAGCTAGATGAGTTAGCCGTAAACGATATTTACATTCGGACTCGTACTCCACAAATGAAGCAATTATTAGCTGGTAAATATTAAATCTTATAACTTTTAATTTTTTATTCTTCTTATGTTCGCGTCAGAATAAAAATTATTTTACCCATATATCTATATTTAATATCTACTATAATATTAATTTATCTTATACAATTAAAATAAATTCTACTTGACAGGAATGTGGATTCGCGAATGGTTAAATCATGTTGATGATCATTTAAATAAGAATGATACACGAAAAGCATTTATGTATGCGGCACATGATCTAAATATTGCTTACATACTTGCAGCACTAGACAATTTTGATAACGAAATTCCTTACTATGGTAGTACTCTGATATTTGAATTACATGAAGAGGATAACGAATATTATATTCAGGTAACAATATGATTACGCATGTATATATGCAAATTATTATTAAAAAATCATCTTTCTATAAAATATGTCTCTACAGAGTATTAATTTTGAAGTTGGGAGATAAAGATACAATTTAATATAAAAATGTATATTACGGAAAATTTCAACATTTAATTTTTGAAACTTTCACGATTAATAATATTGTTCATAATTTTTCTACATACACGATTATAACCTTTATTCACAGATGCTTTATAGAAACAAAGAAAATATTCAATTACTCAAATTCCCTAATTGTGATGACAAAATGTGTCCATTGGATAAGTTCAAAAAATTTGTAATGCCTATAATACCGACAAATCTGGAAGAAATATGTGGACAGGAATAAAAAAGTAAAGTATTAATATAAATATGGATAGTAATAAACCAATACTAAATGGATTCATAAAATGATTTCTATAATATTCTACTATTTACTCATATAAATTCAATAATAAATGTGTAATATTAAAACAATGTTTATTAAAAACATGTCATTTGTACTACAACTGCTTATTAAAACCCGAAACTTAGACTACCTATAAATCTTGTTGCTCAAATGTATTTCCTTCAATTACAAAATAACAAGGTAAAACTGTAAAAAGACTGTCTAAACTTCGGTTTCGATGATTTTTGGATATATTGTAAAACTCAACATTTTGATCAACCTTTTCTTATAAATATAAAAGCTATACTCGTTTAGTTCCGAAATATTCGCGAAAAACTCCCGATAACAATGAATTCTGCCTATAACTGTACTTATGGTTTATTTATTAACTTATGGTTAACTTATGGTTAAAGTATTGGTTTCCGACGGTCGGCCACTTATCTTCTGTTTATAATTAATTCCTATGTCCATGGTTTACTTCAAATGTTTTGAAGTTGCGAATACGCAACATGTTACATATTTAATCGGATACTTAACAATAACCTATCACACAGGTCAATAAAATCAATAAAAAAAACAATATAAACGTATACTTGCATCCATTTTTGTTAAAATAACTCAAACGTTAATAATCGCTACGCATCAAATGTTGACGATTTATAATTCACCATAATTGTCATCGTTAATTGTTATAACGTCTATATATCTCCATTCTTCCGAAATGATATGCACAAAACATAACCAAAGGTCTAAAGTTAATATATAGAACTGAACCAGTTGTGTCTAAATGAAGCAATAATCAAACTCAAATTCTGTTTCAAAAACTTACAATGTAAGCTGTTGGTAGCACTAACACTAAAATAAGCGATCGACGACAAAAGAACACAGGAAGTTCGGAAAACTACAGCACTTTGTTACAACAATATCTAGCAAAATAAGAACGTATAAGAACTAAATAAGAACGTATTAGTTAAATGAACCTAATGATAATCGATAAAAGATAATAAAACAGTAACACAAATACTACGTAGTTAAAAACACGCACTATGAAGGATATATCTTGAAGCCACGATTTTTCACAATAAAAATGATATTCTGCGCCAAAACTTCGTCCAACTGACTCCCACTTAGCTGAGAACGGCTTTTCATTTGTTTTAAACCCGCTCACAGATTAAAATATTATATGCCGGGAAGTTTATTTCAGTCAACGAACTATACAGTATTAAAATAGATAATCATAAGGAGTTTTTAAAGTTTGCTATCTTCATCAGTTTACTATATATTGCTATAATTAAGTATAGTGGATATAATGCTTTTTATTTATTAAATAAAATAATATAAATAATTAAAATAGTAAATAAATTAGAGCAATATTTTAGCATAATCTTGTATTACAAACTAAAACAGACTTGAGCGAATGTATAAGATTTATTCCACAGGCCTCGTTATTTAAGAAAAATGCATTGTATTTAACGAGTGACTTGTCTTGAGAAAATATTTAAAAAAAACTGTGTTTTCAAAATTTATATTAAAAAATTGTTAATCTAATTTATTAAAAATAAGCTTTTTTTCATATTTACGTAAATTTATTTCATTTTAACACCCTTCTCCATTTTTTTTATGAAAGAGGTCACTTCTGGGTCAATAATCCTAGGTCTCAAAAATTTTAACTCGGTCCTGCTGATCGGCCGTCTTTTTCTTATACGCCTGCGCAAGGATGTCTATATACAAACTTCGCGAATTTGATTTAATGACTCCAAAATTGAACGAATGCGGATCTTTGTAATAACACAAAATTATGAATAAAGTGTTAGTAACTTCATTTTCTTTCTGCCGTTCTAAGTTAAATAAGTATCTTTGACACGAAGTGCTGCTAGTAAAATTACTAATATAAAACTCCCTTGTAAAATATCGCTGGACAAAGATAAATATTCCGCAACTTAGGAAATATCTCTCCCTACGCGAGCAAGTAGAGTCAATATTCCATATTCTTCTTAACAGCTTAAATGCCAAGATTTATTTATAATATTGAGTTGTTTATGAAGGGATCTCGTAATTAACATAGTCTTCTAAAAGATAATTTTTATATTGTTTTTATATCAAACAATTAGTCTTTGATATATCATATCAAGCTAAGTACTATGCTCTCTACGGTGCAGTCTAAATTTTGCCGATTAAGTGATGCTGTTTTATAACTAAATGGTTTTATTCGTCAAAATAATTTTTGTTTGTAATTTGTAATTTCATAGCCAATGGCGTGATGTCGTGTAGCCCATTTTTATCCCTTTCGATGATTGAATTGTATATAATTCAAACACTCTGATCTTTTACGAGGTCGATATTTCAAGTCGGTACATACATATGTCATATATTATGTCATATTAAAATGGAACGTTCGATTCATTTCATTTTTTTTTTAAGTATAATAAACTGTAAATATATATACTTGATACAATTTATAAAGTCTGTCATGGTCCTGCATCATCCTTATGATGATTCCTCCATTGAACACAATGTTTCGAACTGACATTCCTCTTCTTGGTCAGGGTAAAGTGCTTTCATTGTAGACAGTGGACATGGCACATTCATAGGACAACCTGGTAGATGTAATGGTCTTTCCTGATGCATGAAAAGAATACTGGGACCTCCAGAACAACTAAAATAAAAAGAAAACCATTATTATATTAGATTATTATAGTTAGATTACATATAAAATATATAAATAAATATACTTGTATAAAACGAATGCGATATTAGATGCGAAAGTATCGATAACCCCAGTTCTCCAGGCTCTGTTCTCCGCATATAACGAAAATAAATCATGCGTTAAATGTTGATCTTCCTTAGCGATTCCTAATAGAGCTAATAGTTTCAAAATGGTTCCTGAATGACTAAAATACACCGATACTACCAGTCCTTCATCTGCCCTATAAATTAAGAACAAGATTTTAATAACATAATATTCAATGTAAGTAAATTTTCTAAGAAAATGATGTATTCTTACATAAAAAAGTTAAAAACATCTCTCAAAGCTGGGCAAGCTTGCTCATAAGACAATTTGTAACCATATCCATCGTTCCAATAATATTCCAAATCATCTGCAAATTCGAGTACCTAGAAAAATATCAATTAATTTAGCATAATAATTCAACAAATAATTAGACTTTAAAATTTTACTTTGAACTCATCTAGTGAAAATATTCTACACCATGGTGACTCGGAGTTTTTGTGCCATGCAGTTTCAAATCCACACATCACGTACATCAAATGTACAATTTCTAAAACGTAAATTTTATTTTGATACATTTTTCTTCTTAGTTTTGTGTTTCATAATTAGTTTCCATGTATACTGCATACCGTGATCAACCTGATAACCAATACGTCTAGAAACGTTTTCTAACATCTTCTTATAAACATTACTCTTCAAGAATTTTTCTTTTTCTATTCGCGAATCCGGATTTTTGTCCACTTCAGAACGCCAACGTTGACAACGTTTATAAAACTAGAAACTTAAAACAAAATGATCAAATAACAGAAAATATTATTATTGAATTATATAGTTGAAAATTACTCTTAACACAGGATCCTTGTGTTCTGCTTCTGGATACTGAACTCGATAACTACTGTGTCTTCCAAATAAACCAGTAGCAAAGTTCTTAGCACTTTCCTCTGTGCGTTGAGTGGCAGTGTACTTAAACTAAAAATTCATATTTTTATTTAATAAATATAATAAAAATATGTATTAATATTATACATTGTATATTTTTACTCTATAAGTTTGATTATCATAAATCTCTGGCATAAGAGTGGGAAATCTGGATTGATATCTTTCTCCAATATCGATCATTTCATTTTCTCCTTCTTCTGCTAATTTCATAATATCATCTTCGTTAAAAGTAATTTTCCACCCTTTAAATAAGTCTATATCTTCATCTGTAAATTCTGATTCATTCTCTTTATAGTTATCTAGGATAATCTTTTGTAACTTTGGCAATTTTTCAATCATGGATGGTATATACTTTTTACCAGGATATCTTGTACCATGTCTTAAAATTAACCATATTTTTCTTGAAATACAACCTGTGATTAATAAAAATTCTTTTTTGGTATTGAATAGTAAGATAAAGAATACTTTAATCTTTTATATATTGAATTATTGTATTGAATTAAATACTGGGTTGAAACCTGGGTATTCAAGAGGAGAATCATCATGGTTTGATATAAATCTATATGGTGTTTTAGTTCCTATTCTACATTTATAATCTCTATTGTCCAAAAGGCAATTGTGTGCGAAGATAAATGCTGCACTTATTGCATTAATAATTAAAAATACTTGAGCATTTAATAGTCGCATCTCTTTATTAGTTTCTGACTACCTGCAACATACAAAATTAGTATTTAATTTAAGACATTATTGAAACATTGTTTGATATGAAACTATCAAAAATGCACAATTTTATATTGCACAATTTTCTAATATGCACATACACACATATGTACTTCAATAACTTTTAAATCAGTAAATTCAATTAAAATTACAAAATTTTTAGCACTTAATAAAATGTAATTCAATACAACTAGCCAAGATACAATTTTGAAAAATTTAGGTTTTGTTACAAAAACGTATATAACCAACTAAATTAATAATTCATGTAAAAATAAAAAATATAACATTCATCATGATCGAATTCCAAAAATATAAAAGTTAATTTGGGACCAATAAAAATATTAAAAATTGAATAATTCAGTAGTAAACTATGCTATAGCGAACAAACTCGTAACTTTTACAACTACTGGAGACTACATGCAGAGATGCTTATATATTTGATTTGTGTTCCTACAATACAATAATTACTTACTATCCAACTAACATAACGTAGCTTTTATTTGAAAAGATTAAAAATAAAACAAAAATATAATTGAAAATTATTTCATTTTCGTTTATGTCGAAATATTATAGAATCATGTTAGAGTTTATATTCTAACCTTATATTTTCGAATACGCAATATTACAACATTTATTAATAAATACTTAATATTGATTCATCATATCTCTTTTTCGCAATAATAGTTACGTACAATTTTGTTTCTAAAAGAAAATTGTAATTTGTAAATTGTAATTGTAATTCAATGCTCAAATGAATTAAACTCCTTTGTGGAAGGTATGTTTGTAATACATTATTATGGAGTTTTAGAAATTGATAAGACTATTGTAAATGTTTATATGACATAATGAATGCTAATCATTTTGTGATTTAGATGGGGAAAAAGAGAAATATTCAACCACCACCTGTACCAATACCTGGTCGTGTGAAGATAGAAATAAAAGATGAATTAGGTAATAGAGAATATTATTTATACCTAATTTTTGTAGTAATAATTAGTAGAATATTATAATTGACTGTGTGAAATAATTGATATTAAAATATATTTTGCTCTAGGAGATAATGATGTACTTGTTGCAAGAGATCGTTTAAAAGGTGCTCTGAGAGAATTACTGCAGCATAGTGATACAGGATCATCAGCAGATTCAAGTGAAGAAAGTTCTGCCCAAGATTATAAACATTCAATGAAAAAAATGTAATTTCTTTTAATATGTATAAATGTTTCTTTTTCTTATAATTAAATAATATATTTTTATTTACAGTGATATGTACAGATCAAAATCAATGGGTTTTCAACAACCACGTAAAGTTAGACGCCGTAGACAAGTGCAAATGGATACTGCATTTCATCATACTTATGTAATGAAATTATTTGATAGAAGTGTTGATTTAGCTCAGTTTCAAGAAGATACACCACTTTATCCCATATGTAGAGCATGGATGGCAAATCAACCAAGAAATCCTAATCTTGTACCAAAGTGAGTAAATAGAAGACAGTCGTAAAGCTGTAAATTTCCAATTATTATTCATCTATTTTGATTTCCATGTATAATAATTTTTTAATATTTGTTTATTTCTATTATAGTTTCATAAATATTAACTTTAACATATTATAATTAACATTACTCATAAAATATCATAGAAGGACCCATTTAATTAGTTTATTACATATATTTTGAACTCTAAAAAGTAATATTAAAGAAAAATGATTTTTATACTGTTTTTATATTCAGAGTACGCAGTCCAAGTCCAGAAATAGTGAATGAAGTGAATATAAGTAATAATATATTGGATAGTAATGGAGAAGTTCGTGATGTTTATTACTTGCCACCTCCACTACCTTGTGAAGAAGCTATACCTAGAAATCGTATACCTTCACCAATACCTAGAGAAAAAGAAGAATTGATTTTAGATTATGTGAGATATCTACTTTGATGAATCTTATGTTTATCGATCTAATATGATATCATAATCACTACTTACAGCGTAATATAAATACTTGTTATACATGATACATTATAGGACGGACAAACCCTAAAATCACGAGAAATGTTGTTGAGAGAACATAGAGTACATTGGAATGCTGTGCGCAAAAAATGGCATCAACAAGCACATAAAAATGAACTGCGTTTTACGCAAGGTGCAAATATATTAAATACTATATTTAAGAGGTACATATTAAAAAATTTGGAATTACGTAGGCAAACAAATGGAATTATATAAAAATATCGTTTAGATTATATTTTATACTGTGAAAGGTAATTTTATTATAAAAACATTATTTCTATTTCAGGGCACAATCAGAATTTGAGTAACCCATTATCTGGTAGATTGATTACTATCACCCATTGGTAATAAATATAATTTTAGTTTTAGTGTCATATAAATATCTTTTTTCGTATTTTTCTACACACGTTTTATTTTATACACATAATTATACCTGCTATATACTGCTTGTAGAAATATACCTTTTTATTACAATATAATTAATGTACTGTAACTATATTTTGTTAAGACAAATGAATTCATCTATGAAAGAACTGTTACGACAAGCAATAATTCATTTTTGGAATAAAAATTTTTACAGAATAATGATATGTAGTACAATTTGTTTGTTTTTCGATAAACTGTTGGTATACTGGCAACAAGTTAAGTAATAACTCTGTTTTTGTTTTTTATTTCATACATTTGATTTGTACTAAACTTTTCAACGAAATTACTCGTCTACAATGAATAAACTATAAAGAATAAATAATATACTTTCATTACAGTGGTACTATTCTCAATTAATCGAAACGCTACTTACAATTGTATTATCACGGGTATAAAAAGGAACTTGGAATTGCCCGAACATTAAGAGGCAGTTTTTTAGTAGATTATTATATAGAATATTAATTAAAATATTAATCCGATACATATATCCCTAGATTTTGATGCTAAAAGTTTTTGAAGATTCGAGTCTATAGAGACTAGGAGAAAGGACAAAACGAATACCGTTGAAGGCTTGAGAATTACAAGCTTTTTATTCGAAATATTGACAGTCGTAACTTACAGTACGTACTTTCAACGAGATTTTATCCCTATTTATTTGATGTTATTTGAATAAATGTTAATTGGATATCCGAGAATATTCCGTCCTTTCTATTAGAGCAATTGTAATTTTCAAGACTTCTGAGTATATATATATACTCGTATATACCATGTTCCTCCATACTACTCAATCTTTTCACTCATATAAAATGTAGCTAAGAAATAAATAACATAATTTAAATCATTTACTTTCATAGTTAATGTTATATTATCTCCACCGTTTGACTTGTATTCGTAACTATATATATACATATATGTGTATATGTATATATAGTTATGTATACTGTAACTATATATCTATATATATATATATATATTATAATAACAAATGTCTGTTGTAAACAACTGGATTACTTATTTAATGTGTTTTGTGAACTGTAGGAAATGATTTCGCGCATGACAGCCACATGATGCTTGCGCAGCTGGAAGATTTCACATAGTTGTGGAAGTATAATTTGATCAAATTTTTTAATAAGTATTGCACGTTCACTTGTCTGTAAGAGATAACTCAAGCACTTGTCGAAACGTTTCTTCTTCTAACAATCGACGTTGTTCTTCTTCCAATTGTTGTAGTTCCGAAAGTCTTAATGCCAGTCTTAATTGTTCCGCCGTGTCTTCGAGCGAGTCAGCATTTTCTATATCACTTGTTTTATCCAAGTTATTCCGACCGCTCGCACACCCAGCAGTACTGTCTTGACACAGTGCCAGACTTGCCTGAATCGCTCTGCATTAAAAATGAAGTTGAAGATTTACAATGACTTATTAAACAAATTTCCTAAGAATATTATATTATTATATGTAATTAAATTATTTGCATTAAACAAAATTTATTATAATATTGTTAACATGTACAAAAGATAGAACACCAAGATTAATTGTATTTTTCTCTAATATTTGCTGCAATTCCTTGAATTTTCTGCAAAAATATTTATATATATATTTTGTTGTTAATTTTTTTATTGTCAATTTAAATATTTATTATGCATTTAATACTGATAGCAATCCATCACCCACCTTTCTGAATTTGAATTGTTGCATAAGAACACATGCAAAATAAAATGTTTAGAACTTTTACAATAAAAGCGAAATATCTGAAATGGCATATGCATTCCTATAGATGACGTATTTTCATACCTTTGTAATTGCCTTTCTTCTTCAGTTGTCATATTGGGCGTTGTGGGCCGTGATGGTTTCTGCGCTCGTAAGGCTTCCCATATATCAACCTTAATAAATTGAGTTACATTATTAGAATTTATTTCAATATAAATCTTTTTGGAGAGATATAAGAAGCTTTAGACATCTGTACCTCATCGCGTTCACTACCAACTTCCAACAAACTTTGTTGTATAGCAAATTGTAAAAGATCGTCTTCTTCTTCCATAAATTGCGTCCGAACTTCAGCACCTGCTAAGTAGATAATTACATAATATAATCGTAGATAAAATGCATATTCGATATCTTCCTTTAATATCTAATTTATATAAATATTAAATTTACCTAGTTTTACGTATCCCACTGGTGCTTCAAAACAAATATCATCAACTAAACAAGTCATTCTGTTAGTTTCTTCTAAATGTCCTACATGAGGCACTTCTTGATCCATGCCAAAAATATTTCCAAACGTTATCCTTGCATTTAATATATGAAACAAAGGAATTTCTACAAAAAGGAGAATAATTTCATCATTTGTCAAATAATACCAATTAACTTAAAAAAATAAATAAATAAATTTAAAGCTTACCGATTTTAACAGGAAATCCAGCTGGTAATTGCATTTGGATAAAATCCCTTAATTTTGCAAAGTGTGAACTAGATATTGCCATTAGATCGACGATTGGCATAATCTGTTCTTGAAGACTTAGTGGATACTGTTCACTAAGCCATAAAGTTGCCTGCAATTTCATATTTAATCATATTTACTATATATACAGATATTAGCTTAATATGTATAATGTTTTATTGTAATACCTTAAATTTCTGAATTTTTGTATTAACTTCTTTTGGTCTACCTATATCTCTTCCATTTAAATCAACGTCTGGGTCAAAATATTCCTCAGCTGTTATATTAGAAGGATTTCCGACATTGTTATATTCTTCCTAAAACGAATAATAAATTAATTTTATTATGATCACATAATGTATGTGTAAAGATGTTTAAAAAAAAGAAAATTACACTAGTAGTTGCGCTATTACTGTTTTCCTGCTGTTGTTCCGCCATTCCAAGAAACGACTGAAGAGGTGTACGAGGAGCACGAGCTCGTGCCTTATCAGGATCAGATAAATGTTCTAATCGAGTTTTCGTTATTAATTCTACATTACATGCACTAAACACTTTACACTCATGTCCATTAACTATTTCACTTTTATCAGAGCGCCATCCCCACAAACCAGCTTTATTGCTAGTTGAACATAAATAATTGTTAATGAAAACACGTGAATGTAGTAACACTAATAAAATAGCAATAATAAAGGAAAATAATTACCGTTCAAAGCTAATTTTATCCGTATCTATATAAGTAGTAACAATCGGATTCGTAAGCCGGGTTAAAACACCTTCTTCAGAGGGTTCCATTAATTGCATATCGTCAATATCTACGAGTTTAATATGCTCAACATATACTTTTCTTGTTTTGTGATCTACCTCCATCATTGTTGCTCCATCATCTGCATAAATAAATTTTTTTTATTACTGAAAAGACATATTTTAAGAAAGATTTATCGAAATAAAATTCTCACATTGTTCTATTTAAGTTTGTAATTTTCTACAACTAATTACGTCAACACTAATTCATTTCAAATATTTCTTTTTTATTTAAGTATATTTAACTACTTAGAAAGATATAGAATATATTAGTAGTAATTACTTTTGTTACAATGTCTAGATTGCACTTACCATCTAGAATTTCAACTTATTATATCAACTTTTCAAAAGTAACAAAATTGTAAGAAAATAGTAATAAATAGAAATAGAAATAAATAAATATGTAGATAAGAAAACTTTTCTACTTCACAGAAGTGTTTTACAATATTCTCTACCATTCTGCACACCACATTAATTTTAAAAGTAATTCTGTCACCTGACTCTCGTCCCACCATACTGAACACATAACTCCGTTCACATCTAATTGCCACAGGTACATGTGATGCAGCTTGCATTTAATATATACAATTATAGAACAAATAAAAGATTCTACTATTAATATAAAAGAAAACATACAAAAAAAACCTGGCGATTAAAATAAACTCAAGGAATGTTAATGTGTTCATGCAAAGAACCACATTCAAATACTCACTTTGTCCTTTGAAGATGTAACTACGATTTCCACGTTGCCACTTTGTATGATCAAACCCTAATAAAGTTGTATCGATTCTTACATTGCTGCCCTGTTTGTATACCTTGTATGTGTCACTAGGACATATTCTAGAGGCAAGGGGAACTAATAATAAATAAATTATTAGTTTAATGTTTCTAATCAAAAACAATAAAAAATTATGTAATTTATAATTACCCCAACTAGTAAACTCCCATTTCATTTCTACATAAAAGTCAGGAGCCTAAAAATATTATTCAATTTCAGTTTCATCAAATCAAGATTTCCATCAGCCATGAGAATGATTGACAAACACTTATAAGCTTCTTTAATGGTTGATGAAAAGCACATGACATGCATGTATATGTGTTTGTGAAGGTTTGTCACTGTTTCTGAATATGACAAAATTTATTATTTATGCACATATGAAAGAAAATATTCTTTCTTTTTCATAAGAATTCGTCTCATGGAAATAATTAATAAATTGTTACTACAAATGCTGAATAAGATCTTCAAATGCTCACAAACTTTTCAAGCATTCTGCATGGCTAATAAATACATGACTTAATAAGCTTACTTGTTTAAGTTTATGAAGTAATTCTGGAATACCAGCTACCCGATTACAATATCTTTGATAATCTCTATGTGCTAGCACCATTTGTATTAACTCAGGATTTCCTGTACCAACTGCCTCCTGAACCACTGTAAAAATAATAAGATTAAAATTTGAATACTGATTAATTTGGTAATTTAATAGATACAATTATATGTTTATTACCATTCCATCCTTGAGTGTTCTCTGTATTAACATTAGCTTCATGTTGCAACAATACTCCGACAGACTCCATATGACTTAAAGTCACAGCTAACATCAATGGTGTTCTTCCTCTGTTATCAAGCTTTTCAATATCATGCTATAAAAAATATCATATTATTACTTTATTAATATATAACAATTTAAGACATTTCATAAATATATTATTAAGCTATTTTAAATATATGATCTGAATTTTAAGAAATACATACATATGGATAAATATTAAATGACATTACGTGCTCTCAACATTAATAACTAGCACAGTAGTTTTATTAAGGTTTATCAAATCATTGGTATATTGAACACATAGCATCAGAAGTTACAAGTCATTGAACATTTAGGGTTTCTAACTCATACAAGGTTTCACTCAGCAGCCTCTCTGTCAGTGTATCAAATGATCTTAAATCAATATCATAATATGTAAACAATTTCAATAATTTCAAAATTAACCATCTGACGCAATAAAATATAATTAACAGAAAAATAAAATTTATATGTATGTATATATTGTATTTTATAATCTAAATAACACACATATGTGCAAAAAACAATTTCTTTATATCAAATTTTTAATATCAATAGAGCTATTTTTATCATATTTATATATATTTTTTACTTTTTGACAATTACGAAACAAGTACCCTAATATCTAACATGAAATAAAAACTGTCATCTGTCATGTATACATTTTATAGATGTTTTATAGAAAGAAGAAAACAATTGATGAATATAGTTGCTTCGCGTATCGTTCTTGTCAGTATCTGTTCAATCACAGGTACGATTAAACACGATTAATGACCAAATGACAGTTCCCTTTTTCTTTCTATTTTTTATCATTTTACCAACCAGCTTTGTAGATAATTCTTCTTCGAGTTCTACATAATTATTATTCCACACAAGCCAATGGAGCGGATAATTTTTTTGTATCGTGTCTATATTCACCATTTCTCTGAAGTTTTGTTAACGGTAACATACAACACCAACAATTATTATAAATTCCACGACTTGAATGAACAACATAAAATTTCGTCTAACAAATACATGACACCGAAACGAATAAGCAACGACTAAATTTTGATCATTCATTGACCGAACAAAATAGCTAGATAAGAAACCTTGAATATCATATTGAATGCACCAAAGTCAACGAAAGAAATGTTGCAAGTGGCGCTTATACATATATGACGCTATCAGACTTTTAACGTTCCTAAACCAATGCACTTCAACTCTACGCTATTACAGCCTTAATTCTTCTTCACCTGTGCTTCAAATGAATTTGATGTATCTTTTATTCATTGAAACATATATCGTTCTGTTTTTGTACACATATTACACATATCGTAATAAATATAAAAAAGGAAAAAAAAACAGAATGAATCTAAAATACAACTCCATTGCACGCGTATATATTAGGTCGTCCGAAAAGTTTCTTTCGTTTTATAAGGAAATAATGGATACACAACATTTTTCATTTTATATTATTTTATCAAATTAAGTATGATCCATTTTGTTCTATCAAAATAAAGATCACAACGTTCCACAGATTAGGTTTCATGTTTGTATAAAGATGCGTTGTTGTAAAAGACGTGTCTGTAAAAGAAAGACACTTTTCGGACAACCTAATAGATGATTTCAAAATTCACTCCTGCCTTACGTATCGATATCGCTAGATACATAATCAGGTTCACACGATGGCACAGAGAACATTTTGTATGTACAATAAATAATAAATGAAGACTATAGAGAAGAAATATAATAATTTGCAACTTTCATCTTTTATTGGAAATATAATATTTATATCTCCGTACAGCCAAACCTATTTCTCTGCTTATTTAAAATTTAGAAATTAAATATGTGCTCTTGCTATTTCACTATTCTTGAATATATTTTTAAAATATTGATAGTTGATTAATAGTTATAGTTATTTATAACATTTTATAATTATGTATTGATACCTATATATATTGTAAATATATAGCAATAATCGTCGTGATTTTATACAAAACTTCTTAGGTTTATTACGCATTTTTAAAATGTATTTTAGTTATAGTACGCTTGGTATAAAAAGTATTTTAACATGACATTGCAAGTGGAATTCAAAGATAGAAATGGGTCTTTTAAAAATAGTTTATAAGTTGACGAAATTTTATTAAGAAGGACGAAAAATAATTGTTAGAACTACCAATGTTTTAATATCACAACAAGCAATATTTTTAAAATTATAAAGAATTTCAAAGTCAAAAAAAAGGATAATTTTAGTTATATGGAATCGACAACATATTGAATATTAAAACTGTCCTTTTGTAAAAATAAAAAATGTGATATATTGTGCCCTTCCCTTGTAGCCTTCAATTATAATAGCATTATAATTGATATTTCACTCTAATATAACAGCCAAAATTCTATCCATACTTATCCTATGTCGTCATTTATTTCAGTTCGGAAATTTAACTTGTGATCCATGGACTCCCTGGTGCCGCAAAGCCCGCGAAGTCCTCACACACGCAAGTTATTATTTTATTATCCGAATAAAAAATATTTAATAGGATGTGTATTTATTTATAATAAACCTCTCTTCTTTAAATCTAAATCTTGTTTATGAGCAATTGATTGAATGTTTCAAATATACATATGTCAAACACATTATGGATTAAAATTTTGAGTTAAATCTTGGGTATGCATAGCAACAAAAGATTATTTAAAGGGAATCCGTGGTAGACAAAAGATCAAGAAGCAGTCTTAGAGTAAAAGATATCAAGTATGTAAATGAGATAGAGAGATAAGTATTTTATATTTTTAATATAATGTATCTATGTAAAATTCTTTATAACTCAAAGAACAACCTTCATTTCTTGTTCTATGTTTTTTTATCGTTTTGATATCTAAAGCCCATCCTATAAATAATCCTCCATATATTTTGTGACACCCTGTGCGATCGAGAAAAGCGACTTTAGGAATGCTTGGATGTCGCTCGAATGAACGCACTGAGCACTGAGATCCCGGATTGTCGGGCACCGATTGACGTCACCGATAGGCGGCCAAGATGGTTGTCAATGTTGATAAGTGGTTTGGTTACACGGAGAGTCAGTAATAAATCCGCGACCGATAGGAGCCTCGTGCGAAACGAAATTATGCCTGTGAAATAGGAAATCGGCCTCCCGTTCAACGAAACATCGGAGCCGTCATCGTGGCGCGGGATGGCGGACGACGAAGAGTTGGAGCAAGAAGATGATCGAACCTTAGATGTCGTTCAATCCATGATTGACATCTCCGCTGATCGACTTGAAGGCTTGAGGACTCAATGTTCCACCAGCGCAGAACTGACTCAACACGAAATTCGAACGCTCGAGGTACCTTGAAGAGTGCGCGATCCTTTCAATCCTTCCCTAATTTATCCTTTATTACATTCAGCACGGTTGCCTTGACCTCGCGAAGGGTTGCTTTCTGATTGTCAACAAGTTGCAAATATATTTCTTTATCGTCTTGAAATTTGTATTTATGTGTCTGCTGACGATTTATCATAATGAATATTTCTAAAGCTTTTTCCCTTTGAAAGTAATCTTCTGCTACTTTTTTTCACTATGTATTCTTTACTGGTAATGATTTCAATACAAATTAAGGAATTGTGCTTTATATATTTTAGAGTAGGATGTCTTTCGAGTTGTTGAAAAGATTTGTCTGATTTTTTTTAAATCAATCTTTTAACCACTCCATAATAAGAAGGATTTTTAAATAGTTCATGACTTAAAAATCAATGATTAAGAAGCATTTTTGGTAATCATAAAATTAAACCAAAATTGTAATGAAGTTATTTAATTTACTATTAAAGGAGATGCAAATTGTATGTTCTTTTATTTGTTTTTTGTTATTTGTATGAATGTAATATGTTTTAGGGAAAACTTATCAAATTATATTCAAAGCAACTTGTAACCAAAGCCAGAATGGTTTTAGGAGAATCATTGCCTGCAGAAATGGAACAATACCCATCCTTGCAACAATGGTTAAGAGTAGTGGGTCTTACTCAAGAATCTATTCAGGTACAAATAAATTTTTAGAAACATGAGATTCTTATTCTTATTTAAATAGTTATTGAGATTTTTTTTTTATTTCTACATCATTAACAAATTTTAGATGATTTGTTCTAAAGCTAACTCACTTGAAGCTCTTCAAGAAAAATCTGAGCATGAGTTAGGTACTATGTTGGGAGAAACTACTATTGAACATGAGGAAGAATTACGTAGACTGTGTAGAGCATTGCACAATCTTCGTCGATATACGGGTAATGATTTATTTGATTATATTTAGTAAAATTATTATTATAAATATATATTGAGATATATATACATATTTTATATAACATATTTTATATAACACTTTATTTAGACGTTCTCCTAAAAGGAGATAAGGATAACAGTGATATGAATTTATATTGGGATTCTTGGGATAGACCTCATTTACGTACTGGAGCATCTCCTAGGCCAGCAAGATCACGTACGACAAGGTGCTCTGTTCCTTCAGAAGACAGCATTCCATATCATAATAATAACAACAATCTTAACAGTGATATATTAGCACAAGCTTCTTCCGTTACATCCTTATCTTCAACTAGTCCTCCTTCCACACCTCTTTTACAAAGGCCAGGACGTGGTAAGTGTTTCTTATTTCTTCTAATTTATACAGTTGTAAAAAATGTTCTTTTTTCCAAACAGGAATTAAATTTCCAACAACTCCACCTCCTTGCAAAAAACATCAAATAGGTTTACAAAATACAATATCACAACCAGAAGTGTTTCCTTTAACTAAGTCAAAGTCTCATGAATCACAATTAGCAAACCGTCTTGAAAATGGAGATACAGCTTCAAGGTAATAATTACATTTTTAGTAACATGGTCCTTTTCCTTTTTTAAAGGAAAGTTATATTAAGTACCCTTGTATTATCTTCACAGTTGTGGAAATGATTCTGTTGGTTCTGTCGGGAGAAGAAATCGTTTGCCTACAGAATCAGGATCTTGCAGTAGTAATGCAGACATTACAGGGGAAAATCTCTTGCTAAATAGTAATAGTCCTGTTAAGTCACCACCTTATTCTAGTGCTGAAAGTGATGATAACAGTTTTAAGGGAACAGGTAAATATAATCCTTCATTTTAGAAATTTTATGTTGTTAAATGAATATTAGAAATTGTTTTTATTTATGGTAGTAACAAGTCTCCAAGTGCCAAAGTCACCGCGTACTCCGACTGTAACCCGGGGAATGGGCCATATAATTGCCCACCGCTTTACCAAAACGTTTAAAATGATGACAACCTGCGACTACTGCGATAAGCAGATGTTTATAGGCACAGGTTTGAAATGCAAAGAATGTAAATACAAATGTCATCGAGATTGCGAATCCAAAGTACCACCTTCTTGTGGCCTACCTCAGGAACTCTTTGACGAGTTTAAAAAAACCGTACAAGGCGACGGTATATATATGTCTTTTTCAATTTAATTTTATCGTTTCTTACAAATTCCTCTTCAGAATGTTTTGTAAATTTTAATTTTTAGGTATGGTAAATGTTTCTCCAATATTAAGCAAGCCTGGTATAACATCTCCCAATCATCATAATTCAAATTTATTGAGCTCTTTAAATCGAAGGGATCGAAAACGATCGCATCCACATTCTTCTATGAATATACCTTTTCAGGTATGTTAACCTCTTGCCTTACGATTTAAGTTCCAATATCGCGTGCCATAAACAACAACAAGGTCGGACACACGTCGAGCTATTTCACGGTTTGGCTGAGCGTTTGAAGTTGTGCAAATCCCACATGTCTTTTAATATGTAAATACATGTGTAAGGTACAACTAATTTTTTTTGCAAGATGTTTGATAAATAATTACTATCAATTGATCATTGAACAAGATATATTTATTATCTTGAAATGAATAATAAATCAATAACGTCGACGTACCACCTCTCACACGTGTTGTTTATGTTTGGCCCGATCAACGTACCACGTCTCTCACACGATATTGTAGGTTAAAAGGTTAATGATATAATTTTAATTTTTTTCTTTCTTTTTTTTTAGGGCGCGGATTCTAGTTCAAATACCTCGAGCTGTAACAGCTCAACGCCTTCTAGTCCAGCTTTGCTACCTGCCAATACTAGCCAAACCCCACAGGCACCTGCCAAACAACAGTTTCATTTTCCAGGTAATTCATAATATTCATTGCAATAGATGGCAAATTTATGATACCTTACTTGTAGATGTTGTGCTCAATGAGAAAGGAGGTGTTACATTAGAGACTCATCGACTCGAAGGTACAACCATGTCAAGTGATAGTGAAAGAACTGTGAGTATTTCTGGATCTGGTAGTGTTAGCACAGATTCCGAGCGAACACCGGTTAGAGTTGATTCGCAAGATTCTCAAGTCTCGGATGGAGAACCAGGAGATAGTCGTTGGCCACGACAGAATAGTGTATGTAATGCCAATATATTTTTGCAACATTATTATATTCTAAATCAGTTTGGACTGGGAATTGATGATTTTTATTACAGTTATCTATGCGAGAATGGGACATTCCTTATGATGAATTAAAAATTGGGGAACCTATAGGTATTGGAAGATTTGGTACAGTGTACAGGGGCTATTGGCATGGTAATGTTGCAATTAAAGTTTTAAATATGGATTACTATTTACACGACGACAAAACACTGGAAGCATTCAAATTGGAGGTAAATAAATGTCATAATAAAAAAATATCGTAATTCGAATGCTTCTATTAATATGGTATAGTGCAGTTCTGTTAATTGTAAAATTTCATATAAGGTATTTTACGAGAAAGACAGCTTACTCTAACGCTTATGTATTTGCTTATATATAACATGAACTGATTGATTAATTGTAGTATGTGATTAAAGATATAATGAACTATTATCTCTAATTAAATTTTTGTTCTATGTACAAATGGTTTCATTGTACAAATACTCGTAAACATAAATATTTAAAAATCTATTATGAAATTATATTTTAATATAGAATTATTTTAATACTACTTACTGGAATTAATTGATATGCATTATTGAAATTATAGGTGGCTACATTCCGAAAAACTAGGCACGAAAATCTAGTTTTATTTATGGGAGCTTGCATGAAGCCTCCGCGCTTGGCGATAGTGACTAGTATGAGCAAAGGCATGACTCTTTACACTCACATTCATTTACGTAAAGATAAATTTAATATGAACAAAACCACTATCATCGCTCAACAGATTTCTCAGGTACATAAAGAATATTATATGAATTTTTTAGTATGAAAGTTTAATTACTTTAATAATCTTTAATATGTCCTTCATTATTTAGGGAATGGGATATCTTCATGCTCGTGGTATAATTCATAAAGATCTCAAAAGTAAAAACATATTTTTAGAAAACGGAAAAGTTGTAATTACAGATTTCGGTTTGTTCAGCGTTACAAAACTTTGTTATGTAAACAGGTAAGTTCTTTACTTAGTTTTATATCGCGTGAAATGTGATTTTATATTTATCGATTTTTTTTGATAAACAGAAAAGGAAATGCACTGAGTATACCACCTGGCTGGTTATGTTATTTAGCTCCTGAAATTGTTCGACGATTGAGACCGCAACAGAATTGGGATCAGGAAGAATTACCCTTTACAGAAGCTACCGACGTTTATGCATTTGGGTTAGTGCAAAAAGATGACATAAACTGCAATTTAAAAATATTATCCGTTTCATTAAAAAATTACTATAGGACCGTGTGGTATGAGCTTTTATGTGGAGAATGGCCATTTAAAGGACAACCTCCAGAAGCTATCATTTGGCAAGTTGGTAAAGGAATGAAGCAAACCTTAGCTAATTTGCAAGCTTCGCGTGATGTAAAGGTACAAAGCATATTCAAATATTACTTTATAAAGTTCTAATTAATTTATTTTCAAGCTTCCCTGAAAATTCATAAGTCTTTTTCTTATTTCTTATTGATTTATTTATATATTTCATAGGACATCCTAATGCTTTGCTGGTCATATCATGCAGAAAATCGGCCCGATTTTGCAAAATTGTTAACTACTTTGGAAAAGCTGCCTCGCAAAAGGTTAGCACGTAGTCCTTCTCACCCTATACATCTTTCTCGTTCTGCAGAATCCGTGTTTTGAATACATTTAAGTCTATTTAAATACACTGTTGTTCTCGTAGTGTAAATATAGAACTGTGCAAGTATTGCCAGATCTTTGTTCGTGAAAGGTAAAATAAAAATAATCACTGAAAGATTCATTCGTTTACCTCTCATTTAGGCTAACAAACGTCATTAAAATAAACATGAAAAAAAATTAATGATATTTTATTTCTTAAGTAACATCACAGTTTGTATACAAAACATCGTTTCATCTTTCATAACAATAAATATTACAAAAATTAAGCGGGAATTCATTGTTATAAAATAAAAAAAATACTGAATTTAATGTACTTATATGGTATATTATAACACACAAAAAGATTGAGAAACATTGTTTTTAACCACAACAAAAACTTTCATCAGTTACACATTTTTTGTAGTTCTTGTAGTTGCCTTCGAAGATACGCAGCACGTAATTTATTTAAAGCTATCCTTTTCTTAAACATTAGCACCAAAGGCTTAGTAATTATATCTGTTATGTGAACCAATGTTCGAGTTCTCACTGTAATTAATAACTCAATTAATTTTCTCTTTATAACAAATAGAACTTCTTCATACTATAAAATAAATAAACTAACCAGCGTTATTGTATATGTTGGCAAGAATATCCTGATGATCTTTAAATGTTTCTGCCATCTCATCTTCTTCTTGTACCAAAAGTTTTAGCAAATCTGTCATTGTCTAAAAAATATATAAAGATTAAATTATAATTGAAATTTACTTATAAATTAAAAATAACCAAATCTGTATTCGTCTGAAAAATATATAAAAATTAAATTATAATTGAAATTTACTTGTAGACCAAAAGTAACCAAATCCGTATTATTTGAAAACTTACTTTTAAACATGTATTTGATATTGGTGTATGAACAATTTCTAATGGAATCTCTATTACTTTCTCATTGTGAGATTGGAAACAAATTAAAGAAATCTCTTGTTCCTAAAAAATATTTTATTTAACAAACTGAAAATGTAACACAGCATTAAGATTATTTATTTATTGTTTACCTTAGTTTCTTTACTCTCTGAAAATACTGAAAATATTAAACCCACAAAACCATGATCCATTGTTTGGTAATTTGTTTGAGTTCTAATATCTGGGAAAGTATTCGTTACATGAAAATGATTCTTTTGTAATTATAATCTGTTCTCATAACAATATAAAATAATTTCTATACTGACCAAGATGTGATGGATAAACTGTGATGTGAGGATGAGAATGATACCATCCAAGAACACGCACAGGACGTTTCAATTCTTCACTTAAGCGTTCTGCTTCAGTAACAGCTTTCAACAATTGTTCAGCTGAAATTTCTACCCTGTCTTTCTTTTTGTCCAGACGTCGCAAAATAATGACAGCTATGATTTTTGCAACATCACGTACTGTCTAACATGAATTATTAATGAAGCAATATATATTTTTTTACATATATAACAAATTATATAAATATATATACTCATGAACATACATCCCCCATTAATAGACCCATTACTTCAAAGCTTTCTGTCGATAGGGCATGTTGTAAGCATACCATGTATACGTCAGTCTGTAATTCTACTTTTGACAATGTAAATGCAGACATCGTGCAAATCTTAAACTTAATTATTATTCTCAATGTTTTTTTATAAATGGAAAGCCTGTAATCATATTAAACATGAGATTTGAAAGATTAACTTTTATATTAGTAACCAAAGGTAAATAGTATAATCATTCTTTTATATTTAAAAATATAAACTTTATAAACAAAAAAGAAAAAGTAACCTTTAATACTATTTAAAATAAAAACAAACTTAAAACCAATTATCATTCATATTGTTATTCCAATGTTTATACTTTCAATTATTCCGTTTAACAAACTTATGAAATAATTATTGTTTTATTAATGTTGAAAATCACTAAAGTTTACATACGAATTACACGCATATATATATTTATGCAAATCTTCGGAACGGAAATAACAATATTGTTTAAATTCTCGTATTTTTTAAACTTTTATATATTATTATGCAAATTATATTTCGTGAAATATTAAAATGTTCAAACTAAACTTTGTCACTAATTATGCATCGATGTGCACTTATTACTCTAAGTGGAATCCCCTTTCGCATTTGGAAAATGTGACAACCAAGGTAGGTGGCGTTAAACGACGTTTCTTTTCCAATAAATATAATCTGTACATATGAAAAGTAAATATGCATGTATACCACGTGGAAATATATATCATATACATATGTATATTTTAAAATCGATGAAATTTGCTAAACTGAAAGTATATAAAAGATTTAAAACGAGTGAAAAAGTTATAATTGTAGAAGTTATTTTATTACAAAATATTACATCTTTCTTTTTAAATGAACAAGATAAAATTATTTTAATAAGAGAGAAAAGAATAGAACATTAAAAAATATTTCATTCGTTAATTATAAATGGTAATTCAAATACATTGATTATACAAGTTCCGCCTAACTTCTGCATTTTAAATATTTCTGTAATTTGTAGACATACGGAAAAAATTTTGTTTATAATGTTACAAAGGGGACTGTAGCGTATCATATCAATAATTCTTTCTTTCTTTTTTTAAATGGGGGATTTTCGAAGATTCCAAAATTCCTATTTTTTTAATTGAACTATATGTCTTTGTATATATCAATATATACCAATTGACGTTCTTTTTCATTCTCTATAAAAGAAGTATATTAAAAGTAAGTACTTGTATTTGAGAAGAATTAGTTTGAAAGATATTTTAATTTTAATTTTGTGAAACTTATGGAAGATAAGAAAAATATAAATGCAGGAGTATTATTTTCAGGTATTAAAAGTATTGTCTTCTTTATCTTTCATACGTTGGATTTTTTGAAATTAAAATATTTTTTAAATAGATCATTTCCAAATTGAAATATCATAATACGTTTTAATTAAACATCAATTTAAAAAAATAAGAATCTTGATATTTTAAGAAATATGATTTGAAAAACAATTTTTGCGCCATTATACTTATCTTCTTGAAATAAATAATGTTTTTCCTTGAAAGTTGTTTGATTCATCAAGAACAAATGGTATTTAAAGTCTACTTAGGCAGAACACCCTGTGCATTTTACCTAATGCTCATTAAAAATTGTAGCATATTATTAACAATATTTATTATTATATCTATAAATATTGGTAAGAATAGTCTTTATTTTTTATAAATCTTAATTTTTTATTTTTCTCTTAATATTAACAATATATTGAAATTTAAATTGAAGAACAGTTTACTTTTAAAAAAGGACTATACACAATAGACATATATGTAATTCTCTACGTGCTCGTATTTTATTTTATATAATCATTTTACAGAATCGAATTATAAAAAGCTATTGAATAAAATATCATATACTCGTTTTAAAGAATTTAAAAATAAATTAAATTAACGGGATTAAATGTTTCCTGCACTGCTTGCTATAGATTACTTTACTTCAAGGCGAATTACGATTCATAACAACTTAATATTCAACAATTTTCGTCAAATTTTTAAGAGTACCTGGAGAAGCATTTCGTGTACGTTTGATAATTATTAAGTTATAATGATTAATAATGAACACATTTCACGGAAATAACGTTTCGTTAAATCGGTTATACAGTTGAGCAAATATAAGTTTGCAAAGATGAAATGTCGGAAATGTGCCTAACTTTCAGAGCTGACGATACATGCAACGATCAATAACATTCAATTAATTTTTTATTAATAAATGACTGATAGAATGGCTAGTAGGGAAACATCAATTAATTCGAAAAACTCGGATGACCACAGTGTCGAGGTTCGTAAATTTGCAATGAAATACTCCAAATTTTCATAACTGCTTTTAACAATATGCACTATAAGTCCATAATTTTTATTATTCAATCTTTCATCCAATAATATTACACAAACAATGAAATAAAATTTTAATTCAATAAAATTTCATATTTCAATTCATACACTTAGAAAGAATCATTATTATACATCTGAAAATCTTATATATATAGTAATTATTCTATATATGTACATATTATATTAAAGATTACATGCATATTATAGTAATGTAATTTTAATAGTAAGTGTTCAGCATCCAATATGTGCTAATTATAAATTTGAATTTATATTTTAGACATTGGCAGAAGTCTTCAGGTGTTTCATTTGTATGGAAAAATTGACAGATGCACATCTTTGTCCCCATTGCAGTAAATTATGTTGTTATACGTGTATCAGGAGGTGGTTGACAGAACAACGTTCACAATGTCCTCATTGTAGAGCTTCCTTGCTTTTACACGAATTAGTTAATTGTAGATGGGTTGAAGAAGTAACACAGCAGCTTGATACACTTCAAGCTGTTGGTATTTCAAACTCTAGGCATGATGATTCCAATAGAGACAGGTATTTGTAATTTTAGGCTTATAGTTCTTTGTTAGTTTAGTAATTAATAACTATATATTATTATATAGTAATAACTATGTATTTTTTAAACAGGTGTACTGTGCATCGTGAAAAATTGTCTGTTTATTGCTGGACTTGTCGTAGATGCATATGTCATCAATGTGCTCTTTGGGGTGGTACCCATTCAGGACATACTTTCAAGCCATTAGAAGAAGTTTATGATCAACATGTTACACAAATAAAGGCAGAAGTAGGTCAATTAAAGAGAAGATTGATGGAGTTAATAAGTCTTGTTCAAGAAGTGGTATGTGTAAATTTCATCCAGTATATTGAATATTATAAAATCAAAGTGTTATTTTATATTTAATGTTTTACTAGGAACGAAATGTTGAATCTGTAAGAGCTGCAAAAGATGAAAGAGTTAGAGAAATTAGAAATGCGGTTGAATTGATGATAGCACGTTTAGATTCTCAGTTAAAAGCTAAATTGTTAACATTAATGGGTCAAAAGAATTCTTTGACATTAGAAACAGAACAGCTAGAGGCGTTATTGCAAGAAGTAGAACATCAATTGCACACTTGTACTCGTTCCGAACTTATAATTAAAAGTACAGATCTTTCGCGGATGATACATCAAGTACGAAAGAAACCGATGACAAGTTTTGTTACTGCTCCTGTTCCAGCTGATTTTCATAGGTTTCATATTTATTCTTTATGCTTCTATGTAATGTAAGACCAATGTCAAGAAAATATCAATGTTTAATAATAGTTTACTATTTTAGCGAAATCGTTCCGGGATATGATAGTGCTACATTTGCAATGCAAAATTTTACACAATTGCAGTTAAAAGCAGATCCAGTATATTCTGCGCCCTTACACGTGAATGGATTATGCTGGAGGTTAAAAGTATATCCTGATGGAAATGGTGTTGTACGCGGAAATTATTTATCTGTTTTTCTAGAACTAAGCGCAGGTTTACCGGAAACATCGAAGTACGTAAAGATAATTTTATTTTTAATTACGTTTTAGTCAAAAATTATTTTTCCAGGTATGAATATCGAGTTGAAATGATTCATCAAGGATCTCGAGATACAAGTAAGAACATCGTTCGAGAATTTGCTTCTGATTTCGAAATCGGTGAATGCTGGGGCTACAATAGATTTTTCAGATTAGATTTACTTGCAACCGAGGGTTATTTAAATACTGAATTGGATACTCTTATATTACGGTAAGTTAAATATGTGATATTTCTTCTTTGTCACAATACTGTGTAATTATAACATGAAAATCAATAACAGGTTTCAAGTACGTCCACCAACATTCTATCAGCGTTGCAGAGATCAACAATGGTATATCAGTCAATTACTTACAGTCCAGAATCAATATGCCACTCAAATTAATGAATTGAAAGAGGTACTATGCAGCTTTGAAATATTCAATTGTATATTTGTACATACCTCATCACATACACTTGTTTGTAGAGATTAGCAATTGAAATATCGCGAAATGCTATGGCTGCAACCAGAGTACCTAGTGGAGCAACATTGTGTGGGTCAACATCAAATGTGACATCTATAATGATGCAGCAACAGTCACAAGCTGTTGGTGATCCATTACTTAATTCCAATTCTACACGTTCAGCTGAAACATATCAAAATGGCACATCTACAAGGTAAATTAATATCTTCCTTCTAATTGACATCTTCAAAGTTGTGAGAAACAATGTTTTAAGACCTGAACAATTTTATGTTGTTTATATAGTAGATCAGTACAAAACGTTCTGCCTGGTGGAGGTAACAGTGGTATTTTATCAGATCAATTATTGCCCTTGTGTGAATTGGGAGAACCTTCAAATATGCGTGCTCTTGGTTCCTCTTCAACGTTATCTTCTATTTCGTCCAAAACAAGCTTAAAACAACACAGAATAAATAACTTAAGCGTTGTTGAAGCTGAACCGCCTGGTATGCATAGTACAAACGATAGTTCTGTAGGAGATTGTCCAGCTACGAGTACTCACTCTCCACCTCCTTCATATTCTTCGCCGACAGTGCTTAATCAACAACAACTAAATCTCCTGTCTAGTAGCAGTAGTAGTGATAGTGGAGTAAGATATTGAAATTAACAAATTTTTGAATAATTTAATTTATATTGAATTTATATACTATTTAAATTGACTATTAATATTTATATATAGGAATTAAGTGAACATGATATATATTTGGATGAATGCGAACATAATGAACCACATCTAACTCTTCTGGATGACAATTCTAATGACGAGAATGATGTAGATGATGAAACAATGTCAGGTATACATTGATACCATTCTACTAAACGTGATATCCATAATTTGTAATATCAGATTATTCAAGCAAGCTTGATTTCTTATATTATTTTACATCATATAACATTGCAATATAATGTACTAATGTACTGAACTAGGTACAAGTTCAAACAGAGGTTCTGTAGATGATATGCAGAGACACAGACAATGGGAAAGCAAGTTAGATAAAGGTGTCGAAAATGAAAAACCCACAAATGAGAAACCAGACGAAGATTTTGTGAAAGAGAATCCTACTCCCCATACTCCCAATCACTTTCAAGCAGTTGCATAGGAAATTCTCCGTCTTTTTCTTTTTTAATTATTCTCCGTCCCTTTATGTTTGATTCTATAACAAAAAATAAATATTCCTGTATACGTATTATGTTAGTTCAAGTTACAGAAACTTGATCTTAATTTATTTATAAATCTAATGGATTTTGCTTTATAACTTCTATCAATTGCGATACATAGTTGTATATGCTTCTCTCAGTATATTTATTAATAAAAAGATATTTTTAATATGATTATGTTTGCAGGAGAAAACGACGTAGAAGTTGCAGAATCATTGACACCGTGGATTCAGAATAAGCAACGTACAAAGCAGCAGAGTAATCGAGAGGGTACAGGAGATATTCGGAGGTATGTTATTGAAGTTCAAGTATAGCTATAATTATGCTTTACAAAATAATTTTTAACAGTTTAATTTGCCATTACAGATTAGGCGGGAATGATAGTTTGGAAGATGAGATTATGTTGCAGCTATTCAAAATACAAGATCGAAATTCTGCTTGGAGTTCACTATGCTTTAATCAACATGTAGATGATAACTGTGATTCAAGAACGTCTTTAGCAGCTTTACAACACCATAATTCCAATCCTTTACAACCAGAACATGACTCAACGTCTAATGATCAATTTACTGACAAACGTTCCACGTGTTCCTCGCATCTATGCCAGCCACAAATGATGTGCAGTGGTAGACCAAAATTAAGTCAATTATCTAATATCTGTCAGCAAGAAGTTTCCGGATTAATTGCTTGCGGAAGTCAGACAAGATCTGAACCTGCAACTCGCTCAAATTCAATAGACTGTGAAAAAGAACTTCCAAATATATCTGTCGCTAATAAAATTAATCACGAGGTAGAAACATCCAGATCTGATTTGATAGTGCCAAATGGTAAGTAAACTATGTTATACAATATGTTATACATATAGTAAAATATGTTATACATTTATACACAATTTATGTCTTTATTTATATATACATATATAATCATTTGAAATACATACTGTTTCAGTATTATTGGATAGCAATAAAATTATGTCGAAGCATTTATTATCGCGACGACAATCTTCACCGTCATCGTCTGCTAACGTTAATATTATAAATAATGGAAATAACAAAATATTTGAATTCGAACAATTGCTGGAGACCATTCAATTGTCTTCGATGTTTCAAAAGGACACTGCCAGTTGTTTCAATAAATTAAGGTATCTATCATTTCTAATTATTTTAAAAGATGATATTTAACAAAATTGCATTTTTTAATACCTTAAAACTATTAATAGGAAAAATATTCCGTTAGAAGGAAAATCTAATGGTTGTGTCACTACCACTATCAAATCTACTGCACTTTCATTAGGACATGATGTTCCATTATCGTCCACAAGCAATGCAGTAACAGATTCTATACCGAGTCCCAACAATTACAGCTGGGCACCAGCGCTGTATCAACACAAACACGGTTAGTATAATCATTTATATATAATAATATTAAATGAATATTAAATCATTAAGATGATTTTACTTCAGGTCAGAAGAATGTTTTAGAGACTACCATGCCAGCATCTTCTAATGATTCTTCCAATAAATGTACCGCGGAGAAGTAAATACAATTTACTATTTTGTTAATAAAATATTACTTATACTTCTTAATTTTATAAATATAGTATATTTAAAAACATAAAATGATATTATTATTGTTACAGATCGTTAGAAGAAACTAACTCGTGAAATTCGCTTTGAATTGCATCTGTGACACCTAACATTACAAATGTTCTGTGATTTTTTTTATTTATCTAAACGTTATGTTAACTAATATTATTAAAAGTAATAGAACGATAGTAAGAACAGTAAGATTTGGAGACCTGATATTTCAATATTTTGATGTGGTAAGTGAAATACTTTATTAAAATCAATATTTTGCAGCAGGTGCCAAATACTATTAAAAAGTATAAGATATTGCATGTATATTCACGATTATATAAGAGTGATTCAGTATTTGCTGTAAAACAACTTCTTTAAACCGTAGTCGAACATTAGTAATACAAAACCCATTTTTTTCAGTTTAGAAGGTATATATAAAAAAATATGCTATGTATATAAAATATATCCAAATCTAAGTAAACTTAGGCTCCAATATTAATATATTGTATAGTCAAAATACTCAATACGTTTATCTCTGCAGATGGTTATGGTGTTACAAGTATTATGAGAACAAATTTTATATTATTTTTATGTGATTGCTTGTGATTATACATAAAGCGAGCACAGCCCATGACAGTGGAATAAAATAAAGAATATAACTAATTATATATCCATTATTATTCTACCTATTATGTACTTAAATCTTACTATAAGTACGTAAAAAAGGAGTCTTATTGTGTCGACACGTTAGAGACTTATGTGTAAAAAGTATAAGTTAATTACTGTTTGCAGTTCAAGCTTTGGCGTTTATTACATTTACATAATAAAATGTCATTAAAACACAAACCACTTCTTACTCATCACATATAACAAATACATTCGTACACATCTATATCACATATGAATGGGGTCGAGAGTTAGAAGTAGCTTAATGTTTTCAGGATGCTTATACATTATTACTTTATCTAAGCTGTTAATAGTATACATAAAACAGTGATTAAGATATACAATAGTGTGTACAAATATTTTGTATGCTTTACAAAATCTTTTATATGTATTGTTCTTTATTTTCGTCTATTTACGAGACTTATCCAAAATTATTTAGGCATGTCAAAAGTTATTTAAAGTAAAGAAACTCAATAATGGACCATACAGCAAATAAAAATGATTGTTTTTTATTAAAATTTTTTTATGAAAATATTACCTTTTTTAATATTATATGTGGAATATGCAATAAGAAAAAGATATTTGTTTTATCTTACTGTTATCTTGTATTAGAGCTAAGGAAAATAGATTGTTAAGTGGTATTGTATATCATTCCATTTTGCATGTATGTAACAAGTAATTCATTGCAAATTGTTTCATCTTCTGGATATTCTCTTGCTTTCTCTTCATTTGGTATATAATGAGCACCACTGAATTTATAAAAGTACCTGCCAATTGCGTGATGATGTATCCATCCTGGATTAGAAGCCAACTCTAAATTTTCTAATAATAAATTCATATGTATTATTTAAACATATTCTGTTTTTTTTCTTTATAAGTGAATAATAAGTAATATATTACCTTGTGCCACATAATGGCATGACCCATCATCAACAAATATGTTATAAAATGGTTGACCTGGACCATCCACTAATCCACCTATGTTCATTTCATTCATCCATTCTGTAGTCGCTGTACAACAGGTGTCCCATCCTGTTATTACACACATGTATCCATGTATTTTATGTTTCATTATCAACCCTATCGCATATTTTACGTTTGGATCTCTTCTTTTTGGCTCTACTTCTTCCTGAATAAAATACATGCAACTTATACATTTTTGTAATAAGCTGATATTATTTGAAAATCTTGACATATATTATTGATGATCTTACTTTAGATTCTAACTGCTTCTGATATGATTGGAAAATATGGACATTAAACGTCTGTAATATTAGATTTGCCTGTCCTCTTGATATTAACTCTAAATCCTAAAATTTCTTATGTAAATGAAAACTAATTTTTCGTAACAGATATTAATTTCATAAAATACCTCTGGTATATTTTCTAATTTCTTCACTAATTCACTTAAGTCCATGAATTGTGAGATATATATTCGACCTAGTTGTAAAATCGTATTTGCGTCATTGGGTTGTATCATGTATTGGAGTTCAAGAGCAGAACGTAACCTTGCAATTCTACCGTTTATATGAGTATGTTGCCTAGCAGCTATTTCCAAATTATTTGCCATTCTTGTTACTACCTGTTAAGAAGTATTACTGTACATATTAAATATTCAAAGAACAACAGAAAGAAAAAATTTTCAGGTCAAAGAAAATGTATAAACCTCTATAGGAGTTGCCGCCTCGTGAATATTATATTTTTCTACTGGACATCTTGAAACACCACCAATTCGAGGACAATTCCTCTTAGTTAGAAATTGACCACCATTGAAAACATCAATATAAAAATTTTCCGTATCCTTAAATTGTGGTCCACTAAAATAAAACATGTAATAATATCTAAAAAAAATATAGTATAGATAAAATAAAAAATCAAATGCTTATTGCATTAAGATTATCAGATTCATATAAATCTGAAATATATATTATTATTTTATTTGTTTATTCTTCATCTATATACCACTGTATGTGTGTAGATATATATAAGTCTTATTTCTAACATATAAACTATTACAACTAAAACATAAAACTTAATATAAATTAACTTAACTCAACTTAACCCTATACGAGTTCTGAAATATGTATAATTATATTAATTGTACCCATATTATTTGTAAACTTACTATGTTTCTTTCCAACGTAGCAAAAAATGAGATGGGAAACTAACAGGTTCACAGTGTATGCCAAGTCTTCGAGCAACACTTTCAAATACTATTGCTAAAGTTATAGGAATTCCCCGTCTACGTTCCAAAACCTAGATGAAAAGTTGTAAATATTACATTTATTTTATAATATGAAGTTACATGTTACCTTTTCTACTTTTTATAATATTCATAACTTACACGATCTATGAATGAATTTTCCGATGAATAATACATTTCACTGTTTCCATAGAATCCTAACCTTTTAAATAATACTTCGCATAATGCATCTGTTAGTTGTCTCGTTTCTGTAACATCCCACTGGTTGTCACCAATAATATTATTTTTCCAAAAGTTAAATCTTTCAGTTGGAATTGAAAATATAGTATGATTTGGATATTGTTCTCTGAGCAGCTCTTTAGTTTGTTCTGCAATAGTATCTAATGTTGATGATATTGCAATATATGACACATGTCTTTCTGGTTGACTCCATTGTGCCACAATAGTTGCACCACGTTCTAAGGTCTGTTGTTTTGGTGGTAAAGATAGAAATTTTTTCCATTCATCCTTCAAATGGGTTTGTTTCAAATATCGAACAATTTTAAGAGCATAATACCTATGTGTTAAATTGCTGACTCTGAAAAAGTTTATAATAACATCATTACCCAGAATTCTAAGACAAAAATACCTTATATTCATATACTTACATAGCGGGATGTTTGATTAAGTTAATAAGTTCATCTACCAGAAAATAATAAGCTAAAGGATGAGCACCTTCTTCTGGACAAAATAAAGGATCAAACTCTTTAAATTCCGAATTAGATAATTCTTGCATTCTATAATGTTTACTGGACATAGAAGATAAAAGAGAAAGCAATTTTATTCTACTACTCAAGCTACTCTTTATTTCCTCCTTCCAATTTATCATTCGATGATCCAACTCATTATTTGTTTGATATATTTCTCTCAAATGTGGCCATCTGTTATTAAAAAATAATATTATTGATAATAAAAATAATATCGAATGTTTTAAATAAGATCAGTTGAAAAGTTGTTTAAATTATGTTCAGAAAAGATTTTATCTTGTAACAATCAAAGAAAATATTTCTAACTGGGACATTCTGTATTTATAGTGTTTACAATCTATACTTATAAATAGTACATAAATAAGAATTTATATCTCGAACTTTTAAATAATAATTTGCGTTTCTGGTTTGCTAGTACAAAAATAATTTATTTGATCTATTCAAAATAAGTAAAGTCATAATCGTTCAAAGGACACAAAGGACGTGTGTAATTCACTCAATTTTTATTTGAACAATAATAACTTTGAAAAATAGCGATATACCTTTGAAAAAATTTTGTCTTCCAAAGTTTATTATTTTCATTGACAATTTTGTACAAACTCCTGCAGCTCAAACTGAAATGAACGATATCTGAAAAGCTAAGTCGTTCATCTTCCAAAATGTGCACAATTACCTCCCCAGGTAATATGATTATTGCGTCACTTGACATTTCTTATAATTTCCTTTTCTAACGTGTGATTAAACTAAATCTCCTATACGTAAAATATCATCAACAAATTGAACGAAACACATTCCCAATATATGTCTGCCATTACATTAGCTTAACGACAGAAGTTTTCTACACTCGAGAACACTCAAATTGACACCTTCATAAAGAAACGTGGACAAGGAGGAAAATTCTTACTAATACCGCTGCTTACAGATAAAATACTACCACCGCGGTAATGGCAATAGTCGGCCAGTCAGTATTGCACGAGTCACGAGTATTAACCAATAGGAACAACATTCTTTTCTAAACTAATACAAGAACTTCCAATAGTAGCTCTGTATTAAAATACACGGTTTATAAACTAATAAACAAACTGCGAATATTAATGAGAAATTTATATATGTAAAAATTTATAACATAGTATGCAGAAATATATAAAATATCTAGTGTAAAATATTTAGATTCCACTTCTTTAGTTATATTCGTAAAAATTGTATGAATATCAACAGTTTTCTAGTAACAGATGTATGTATATCTTTTATTCTCACATATGTACGTCTTTTTTTTAACCCTCCATGCAGCCTTCATATCTTACCCGCACCGCGCTTGTATGCAGGGGAATCATCAACACATACTGATGCATGCATTTTTACTTATTTACCGAAAATCAGCACTACACAATCTCAAATACAATTAAATTCTAAAAGTAGTATATATTGTGACACATAAGAGAACTTTCTATGTACGAAGACTTATTAAATAGAATTCGAGTTTTCTAAGAAATAACGAGTTTTTTAAATAAGTGATTGCTTCAACTTTATAAATAGACTGCGAATATTTATCCAAATTCATATTTTTATGAAGAAAGTTTGAAAAAATGGAATTTATGTAGAAAATTATTTGATTTATGTTTGTACTTGATAGTTTTATATGTTTTTGCATATTATTCGCATTCAGTGTATTATCTCGTTCTTAAATTTTCTATAAATACATAAAAACCTGCAGTCTATTTATAATAAATACCGCCACTTCTTTTTTTGCATTTTATTACATAAACATTTTTATGGATTCAGTCGATGCTCGAATTAATTTAATATGTGTGATAATCCATGCTTTGACGAAGAGTCATGCAGTCGACCTCATCGATTTTTAACGTGTTTATTTTAACATTGATATCTTCCTCAATTTGAATTTGTGTTTTGAGTAAATAACGCAACGATGCCTGAGACTGAAACAATAATTGTATTATCATTTATAATAAGCTGATTAAACAACAGAATGATAAACTATAAAACGTATGAACTATAAACCTCGAATATAGTTGCTTGTAGTTTCGACACAATCTCACGTAAATCATATACTTCCTTTACAAGATTAATTTCCACTAGATCTCGTGTAAGTTCTAATCCTGGCCTTTGACAACGATTACCGAGTCTCGTATGCGCCAAAGCTAAAAAACTTTCCTTCTCCGCGATTGATTTCTCAATGCGTGTAATATTATCCTTCATTTCCGCTGCTTGTCGCATGATCTGTTTCGTGTACATACATACATGTAACGTTTTTATTCAATGATTCATATTTAAACTAGAAAATGCAATGAATATTCATGCATAATTAGCAAATTATATGATGCTTACATACAAATGCATGTCAAGATATTTCGTGGTCCAATGGTTAAACTAAAAATGGAGTGTATTCTATGAGCATAATCAAGTAAAAAGTGTTGTGTAAGCATAGTTCATCAAAATGGAAATGAGCTTTCTAAGATATTATATCGAACTTTTTATAAATTTTGTTTGTTGAAATGGAATATTGATAGCTAATGATTACATATATTGATTCTTTAACGTATTTCTGTCTTATAATATAGTAACCACAAGTCTGTTACTGTTTTTTTATTTTTATTATAACTTTTTAATAAACTTTAAATGGCATATATTTATATAACATTTGTTGCTTGATTATACCTATACACTAACAAAGTTTGGCTTTAAACCTTAGGACATGCTACATAGTGGCAGAAATTTTAAGAATCTCTAATTAAACATTAATGATTGTTTCCATGTACCTCAGCGTGTTGTAATTCTAATTTTATTTTCGCTTCTTTCGTTTCTTCGATGCGCCGCCTAAAAGCCTCATCAGTAGCATTTTTCTGATCATTTAGATCATTGATCACTTGCTTTATAATTGTATCGATATAACAGCGCAATGGTCTAGCGCTATTTACCTCTTTCGAAGCGCTAACGATATTGTTATTAGTCTGCATTTCCCATTCGTTCAACTCTATCGTTCTTAATATATAAAAATAAATGTTAAAAGTTAGGTAAACTTAAGAAAACACTGAAATAAGGAAAAATAAGAGAGCTAAAGTGATACTTGCGATGGATCAAGTCGCGATGTACCATGATAAATACTTAAATTTAAATTGGTCTCCTTCAAAGTCAAGTTGTGCTTATCAATGCGCAAATTATTTTCTTTATCCTCGAGCTCGTGATCCATGTAATAAAGCGTCGCTTTAAGACGACGTATTTGTTCCTGCGTTTGTTCCAGAGTCCGAACTAATAAACTTTCGACGCCTTTGATCACTTCACATTCTTTTAATAATTCTTTTTCTATATCGTCGTGAACTAAATCAATTCCTAATCTATGCTCTCTATAATTGAAATAATAGTACAATTTAACAGATATCCTATTTTTATAAAAAGTTAAACCTATATGAAATGGTTACAGTTTTCTTTTTAGTTTTGTATATCGAACCTAAAAATGAGGCATTTTTCGCAAATGACAAAAGCGTTTTTCCTCACAGATGACAGAGCATCCATGATACGCTCCTTGTATATTGACAAAGCATCGATTTCAAGGAGAACTTCCTTCCTTATACGCAGCAGTTCTCTTTTACGAAACTCGATGTCCTCGATTTTTTCTTTCAGCCTGTGATCTGTTTCTTCTTTATTGTTTCGTACTTTCTCGGAGCTTAATTCGCAAACACGCTGAGATTCGTTAAGTAGCCGATCTGCTAGTTCCTGCTGTGCTTCAGAACATCGATACCTAATCGTAATTTTATAGATAATTTCTATATTTATGTAAATATTCTTAATTCTATAATTTAAATTCTATAATTCTAAAATTCTGTAATTCTATAATTATAATAATATAATTATATAATTCTTTTATTAATAATTTATTAATTATATAATGTTTTTTAATTTCAAATAGTTAGTATTTTGGAGTATTATATAAATATAAAGCATATAACTTCTTGTTTATAGAATTGAAATTAAATACTCGTACCTGTGGCGATTATTTAGATGCCATTGATGCAAACTAAATTTCAATGGAGGCGGTGGAGCTATTTCAGGCGGTTGTTTGTTCGGCATTGTATTTTCCAATTTTGAAAATACTGTTGTGCTTCTGAAGGATCAACGCTCTTTTAAAGAGGCGGGTTCACAGGTTTGATCTATATATGGATGAATCAGCGCAAGGATGGTTTCCATGGAAACATTTAACCTATTAAGAAATGGTTTATTTTAATTCATTCGCAATGAGGAAATTATATACTAAGCATAAGACATTGCCTGTAGCGAAATAAATCATATACTCTATATTAATCATTAAATAGATTATTTATAAAGAAATTAAAAAAAGAGCAAATGATTTAAATATAAGCCTAGCGCTCACATATATTGACTCTTAAGGTATCACAATAAATTTACTCTGTCTCACAGTTGATACGGTAGGGATCGTTAAGAATTGAAAGCTATGGATATCTAACGGTGAAACGGAGAAATCTGTAAAATTTCAATTAATTAAAAAAATGTATATATAGTGTTTCTATTTATTCTAATCATGATTTTCATTTTTATTAGTAATAATTTATTATCCACTGAAGATAATTATTTACTAAAAGATAATTTAAATATAACTCATATAAATTATATGCTGGGAATATTTAAATTTATGTACATGCACATAATTATTGTATATTGTATATATGTATGTATGTAATTGTATATTGTAATTGTATATATATACACATACATGTACAAAATATTCAAAGTAAAATAGTTATTCGAATATTTTGAAGGTAATACAACTCTTTATTCCAATTCATTAGTTGTTTCCATAAAAGTATCAATTCGCATATGTAAATATGTACATACATATATGTATGAGTCTGTATTATATGTATCTTTAATGGCAAAAAGTGATGTTATTTGCCTTCTTAGTTACTTCACCTTATATCAAATGGACTCACAGTTTTCGTTTATGAATCCAGCCATAGAATTCAAGGGTGGAAATGCAACGTGGTAACTGCGTTTCTCATCTAACTGAACTCTATAGTCACAGAGAGTGTCGATGTTTTTGCCTTATTTTTTGATTTGCCGCGTATGCAACGCCGTGACACAATGGCGGCTTCCGTTATAAGCACGTACTTTTTGTCGACCGTTTTCATTAAAATGTAAAAAACTGTCGAAAGAATAATCTTTTCGGCAGGTTTTAGGTGTCTAAAATGACATAGCGATATCGAAACTGTAAGGTATTTGCGGAGAGGATCGTTGGATGTATTAATACGCGTTACCGAGGTACGGATTACTTTTGATCAATAATAAAATTATTAGAAACTTTGAATGAGAAATCAAATACAAAGTGTTTGCCTTGTTCGTTTAAAAAACTGCTTTCACATTTTTCAGAAAGAGAAAAACGCTCGCGGCAAAATGTCAAAAAGACCTGTAGATAGTGGGGATTCGGGTTCCCAACCACCTATTAAAAAAGTTCAATTTGAACCGATTTTAATCGGGCCTATTTCAACCCTCGAAGAAATGGACATGAAAGTTTTACAGTTTCAAAATAAAAAATTGGCCCAGGTTAGTATTCAAATCATATTTTGACAAAGGTATTTATAAAACGTCAATAATCGAAAAAAATATTACCTATAAAATATAATCTTTTGACCTATTAATTTATTTATAATTAATAAAATATTGTTTTTCCATAATTAATATTATATGGTATTTTATGATTGTTGTAAATGTAGATATTATTA
This sequence comes from Bombus vosnesenskii, assembly GCF_011952255.1. Taxonomy (NCBI): domain Eukaryota; kingdom Metazoa; phylum Arthropoda; class Insecta; order Hymenoptera; family Apidae; genus Bombus; species Bombus vosnesenskii. Next base: position 925,884 of record NW_022882972.1, on the reverse strand, counting down.
TGAAAAAATTTTCTTCAATGTAAAATGTTAATTTATTATGTAAGCATATGATCTAGCTTTGCTATATTGTTAGTTTGTATTGTATCTTATACTGAATCAATGAACACAGACATTATATTATATTTAGACGTGTTATGATATTTCAATATTCTATTGTTGTTTGTTATTTGAAATTGATTTTTTCCAGTTAGTTACTTTTTTCATATAGTCCTTTCACTATAAGATATGAAATTGTATTGTATATTACGTTATTCTGATTTTGTAGAGATTAGAGCAGCGTCATAGAGTAGAGGCTGAATTAAGGCAACGAATTGAACAGTTGGAAAAACGACAAATGCAAGATGATGCAGTGCTTAATGTTGTCAATCGTTATTGGAATCAATTGAATGAAGATATACGTGTATTACTTCAGAGATTTGATGCTGAAACAGCTGATGAATCTGAAAATAAAAGTAAACAGCTATAGTGAACTGATCTATTAAATGTTTAGACAAATGTTTTAATGACTTTTAATGATTTATAGATGAAAGTGAAGCTACAACATCATTTCTTATGCAGCTTTCTTCATGGGACAAAGAAGAGTTAGATGATAAATTAGCAAATCGTGTTCAAGTGTCCAAACGTGCAGTTTCAAAAGTAGTACAAGCATTTGACCGTCTTTCTCAAAGAAATGAAAAGATTACTCTTGCACTTAAAGGGGAATTTGATGGAGGTATTTAATTCTAATGTATAAAAAAGAAAGTAATATATCAAATAAAAAATGACAATGTTATTATATTTCAGAAGAAGCACCTAATATTGATGAAGTTGTGCGTAGAGCAAATTCTGAGATACAAATGGAAAATAGGAACCTTCAAGCAATAAATATACAACTTCATGAAAAATACCACACTATTTCATTGAAGGTAAATTAAGCTTATTTATATTGATAAATTACATTTTATTGTGTATTAATAAGTATATCTTCTCATAGATGTCAGAACTGCAAGATACCATAACAGGGAAAGATACACTTGCCGCAGAACTTCGTAACCAGGTGGATGATCTTCAGTATGAACTGAATAAAGTGAGAGCGCGTAATGATAAATTAGAACATCACCTTGGAGAAGCAATTGAGAAACTAAAAGCGTTTCAACAAATACACGGTACAGATGAAAAAGGAAGTAATAAACCCAATACTTTAGTTGCTTCAAGTGTGTCACAGACAAAGGTATAATATTCTGTTGTCTATTACTTTTTATTTAAAATCAATGTATATATTTAATCCTGTTTCATATCATATAGCTCGAAGATTTGCAAAGGGAATTGGAAGAAACCAGAGAGTTAGCTAATAACAGGTTACAAGAACTGGATAAACTACATCAACAGCATCGAGATGCATTGAAAGAAGTAGAAAAATTAAAAATGGATGTGAGTTCTTTGGTTTTTGTACACACGTTTATGGTGTCCAGTATAGAATGTAAATTAATGTCTTGTGCAATAAATACCCATGTAGTACTTGCTTTCGCTGATTTCTTGTGTTTTACTTCTTTACATTTGAATAAAGTACACATAAGAAAAATTGGGTGGAAGCCTATTTAATATTATGATAAAATGTTGTTTTCACTTCGAAAATATCTTATATTTGCAGATACGACAACTTCCAGAATCGGTAATTGTTGAGACGACTGAATACAAATGTTTACAATCGCAATTTTCTGTATTGTACAATGAATCTATGCAATTGAAAACACAATTAGATGATGCTCGTCAGCAACTGCAATCCAGTAAAAACGCTCACTTACGGCATATTGAAATGATGGAGGCAAGTGCATTTTATTTTATTTATTTTTCTTCTTCCATTATCAAATTATATAAAAATAATATTTGTATGTTAATATTTTCAGAGCGAAGAGTTAATGGCACAAAAAAAACTACGTGGAGAATGCATACAATTGGAAGATGTTTTGGCTCAATTACGAAAGGAATATGAAATGTTAAGAATTGAATTTGAACAAAATTTAGCTGCAAACGAACAAACAGGACCGATAAATCGAGAAATGAGACATTTGATCACATCTTTGCAAAATCACAATCAACAGCTTAAAGGCGAGGTTCATCGTTATAAACGGAAGTACAAAGAAGCTTCATCAGAAATACCGAAAGTATGTATATCATTGATTTCAAATTATTTAAGGAGAGTGTATTAACAAAAGAATGAAAGTATTTACAGTTGATATCCGTGCTTTGTTGTAGCTGAAGAAAGAAATTGAGGAATTAACGACGAAGTTGGGCCAACAAACATCCCAGGAGAACAAAGAAGGGAATAATTCAGATGGCAGTGGAAAAGAAGAAGATGCATCGAATTCTCTTCCAGGTTCTGCACAGGTAAAATAAATCCTTTAAAGGAACTTATATTTCCAAAGTGTGTTATAAAAATAAGTTTCTGGGAGTTAGATAGCTTTTATGTTAATATAGATAAAGGAAGAGAGTGGAGTTTCAATAAAAAGAGAATCTGGAGAAGAAGAAGTAGAAACTATCGAAGTTGGAGAAGGAGAAGGAAACAAAGGTACCCCAGATTCTTTGACATTAACGTCTCCAACTCTAAAGAAAGAAAAAGATATTAAACGTGAAAAAGATATAAAGAAGGAAGCTGTCAAAACCGAACATCGTGATCCTGCTCATCGTGCCAAAGACACGAAAGTAGCGGAATCAGAACTTGTTAGAGATTTGAAAGCGCAACTAAAGTATGTCATATGTTATATACTATTTTAAATTAATCACTATCATAATTTACATTTGATCATTCTAATTACAGAAAGGCTGTGAATGAAATGAAAGAAATGAAATTATTATTAGATATGTACAAAGGTGTTGGAAAAGAACAAAGAGATAAAGTGCAATTAATGGCAGCTGAACGGAAAACGAGAGCAGAATTAGATGAATTACGCCAACAGATAAAGAAAATTCAGGTATTTGTGCAAGTAGACTTTTAATTGTGAATCTTTTGTCTTTTTTAGAATTTTATGAATAAGTTAATTTTTTCAGGAAAGTAAGAGAGAAGAGCGTAAAAAGTTGGCAGATGAAGATGCACAGATAAAAATTAAGAAATTAGAAGAACAAGCATACACTCTTCAGCGTCAAGTTGCTTCTCAAAAGCAGGTAACTTTATATATTTGATAAATTCTATAAAATACGAATTTTATTTAAAACTGTTGAACTATCGGTAATGCTAAACAGAATTGTGTGTGGTTTCAGGAGGAGGAGGCTCTTTTGAACGAAATGGAGGTAACTGGGCAAGCTTTTGAAGACATGCAAGAACAGAATTCTAGGCTAATTCAACAGTTACGTGAAAAAGATGATGCAAATTTTAAACTTATGACAGAAAGAATTAAAAGTAATCAATTACATAAATTAGCTAGAGAGGAGAAAGATGTTCTAAAAGAACAAGTTTCTACATTAACAACTCAAGTTGAAGCTGCTAATGTCGTCGTTCGTAAATTAGAAGAGAAGGAGCGCCTTTTACAAAATTCCCTTGCTACTGTTGAAAAAGAATTGGCTTTGAGGCAACAGGCAATGGAAATGCATAAAAGAAAAGCTATTGAAAGTGCCCAGTCTGCAGCTGATTTAAAACTTCATCTTGGTAAGAAATTTATTTAATGATACTTGTAATTGTTTTATAAAAATATCTTTCATATACTTTGAATTTTATGTAGAAAAATATCATTCTCAAATGAAAGAAGCACAACAAGTTGTAGCTGAAAAAACTAGTTCTTTGGAGGCAGAAGCATATAAAACAAAAAGATTACAGGTAATATTAACGCCTCAAATAATATATTTTATATATTTCATAGGAAATATTACAGGATGAAAATTATTTTATTCAAGTTATTGCTAACACTGCTATATCTCATTATAGGAAGAAATAGCTCAATTGAGACGTAAAGTTGAAAGAATGAAGAAAATAGAACTTGCTGAAACATTGGATGAAGTAATGGCTGAGGAGCTTCGAGAATATAAAGAAACGCTTACTTGTCCTTCTTGTAAAGTTAAACGTAAAGATGCGGTTCTAACAAAATGTTTTCACGTATTTTGTTGGGATTGTTTACGTACACGATATGAGACTAGGCAACGAAAATGTCCAAAATGTAATTGCGCTTTTGGAGCTAATGATTATCATCGTTTATATTTATCCACATGAAGAAGAAAAGCTTAAATTATTAAAATTCATGTGTCTCTCAGCTGAATTGTGTAAATCTTTCTTACTCTTACGATGTGCATCTTTTCTTATATTTTCTATTTATTGTCGTGATCATTGGTAAATGAAAAATATAGTTGCACATGTCTTGTAAAGAAAGGAGGCTGAAAAACCAAATTCTGTAAAAATATTCCTACTATTTCTTCGAATGTGATATAAAAAATAGTACTACATTTTTAATCTATTTTGTGATGATTTCACTAAATAAGATATTATTTTCATAAATTCTATGTAAGATCAAATCTTACAAAATGTGTTTTGGTTTCTTTTGTTTTTCTTTCTTTTGATAGTAACACAATGGATAAGATAATAAAAACTGAAATGTATGATAATTTTAGATATAAAATTTAGCGCTTGTATCAAATTTATTCATAAAGTTAGAAAATTTGAATTCAGGAGTAGATTCAATTTTATGAATGGTTCGAAATAGCAGGTATATTGTAATATATTATAAATAGACATTTAAAGTATCGTAATTTCACAAAGAAATGAAAACATTTGTTTGACAATTATTATTTTATAAAAAGTCCTTATTTAAAATACTAAGGGACATTTAGCTTTGTAAGAATCACTTGATACTATCCTTTTCTCGAGAAATTGAAATATTAGAAAACTAGAGACATAATTTATTATGATAAAAATATATGTAAAAAGTAGAAAAAAATGCTTAATTTAGATATCTCTACTTATTCAATTGAAATGTTCTTTTAGATTTTGCCTAGTATAATATTATCTTTCTACTTTTGTTAATAAATATCTCAGTTCTATGAAGCGAAGAAATATGAAAATATTCCTATTATATATTACATATTATTATATATATAAATAAACAAGATTAAATGCATTATATGATGTAAAAATAGAATAATAATCGTCGTTCAATAATGTAATTTAGAATATTTTGTAAACAAAGACCAAAAGATATATATCAATAGCTTAAAGCATAAATAGAAGAGAAAATAGCTTTTAAATCAAATTTTTAATGATTTATAATAATTGATTGTATCATGTTTTTAAAAGAAATTAACAAATGTATCAAGTTATATACCCAGTAAAGGATGTTTCCTAACTTACATAGAAGTCTGTTGTTATTTTAATTTGATCTTAATTAAAATTTTCTTTCATGATACTAGCATATAATTACCTCCTTTATTAGAATATTGATAATACTAATAAATATCTAACAAAAATTTGTTAATGCACATTTTGATATTCATATACTTAACTGTGAAATATATAACTGTGTTAACAATGTTTGAAAACTTAAAGCAATTTTATATTATATATGTATATTTTCACAAATTTCTACAAACAAGGTTTTATTATATGTTGATATGGTAAAAAGAAAATTATATCATTTCATTTATATAAGATTATTACAATAAATTTTGTATCTATAGTAAATCGTATAACACTTTATCATCTTTTTAATGACATGCTTGTGAAGAAGCAATGAATTAATAAGGTCTCATTGATAATCCATGAACATTCTTTAACTATAAATGTAGAAATTATTTCAAACAAAACTGAACATGAAATGTGAAAATAAATTATTATAAATCAATTGTACACATACATTAGAGTTCAATATACACAGACACTTAGTCTTTTGCAAATCATTATCACAATCTTGAAAATTAAATTTCACAAAGAAGTTCAAGTTAGCTGCAATATTTGTCAAGATTATTGCACATGCAATAGTTCAGTCAGAAATTTTTCAACTTTGGAAATGTCGAGAAACGTAGCATATTGAATTAAAGTTTTATGAAAAATTGAATTTAATCCTTACAATATTACTTTAGATTCGCATAAACGAACATTTTATTAAAATATGACACCTGATGAAAAAAACGAGCTAGTTATAAATAACATTTTGTTTGCAATTTTGTAAACCGTTTTGTATACATATATTTATTGCAATATAACAATAATACAATAAATTCAATATTGTAAATTTATTTATCCGAAGCGAGGGACCTAACGTCCCTTTTACAGAGTTAATTATTATCGTTATCGTCGGCAATCATTAGTAAACAAATCATCTAAATACCTTATTAAAAGAGACTCGCTATTGTTAAAGGGTAATCGGAAATTCTTTGATACACTTTGCACTTCATGAAATATATGACGAACACTTTTTATTATATGCAAGTTTTCTGTCCGACAAAAAGCATATAGTTATGTACGTGTACCTACGTATACGTGTATATATGTATGTAAAAACTTGTAATGTAAATATGAATGGAGGACAAATACATTTCGTATTAATTATTTCATAATAGAATTCGTGCTATCTATGGTAATGATCAAAAAATCTTCTTCAGCTAGTCTTCCCTGTGAAACGTAAGATATAATTAGTTTATACATAAAACCTTAAATAGAATCAGAGCCAATAATTAATTTAATCGAAAGCTACCGTTTTTTAAATTGTATAAAAAGATTATATAAATTTACCTCCCGTTTAACAAATTTTTTTTGTAAAAATGAACAATGTTATAATAAACGGCACCAGTTGTTTGTCGAATTGTTTATGTTAGTACAATACTTATTTCATTTTTCTCCCCAAAATTTCTAGTGTCTTTCGATACGTTACTATAATTAAATCGTTTGTATAAAAAATCTCTGGTTTATAAGCAAATAATTTCTAATAGTTTCACAAGATAGTAATAAATACACGAAATTTATTAGGTATAAACACGAAATTTTTTTAGGAAGAAAAAAAATATGCCACTGCCGAATGGGGAGAGACAAAAATGAAAAAAAAGAATAGAAAAATCAGAAGCTTAAACTTTGTGTAATCGTTACAATTCTACTTATCCAAACATTTATGCTCTGAAACAAGCAGTCGTATCAGTTTATACAGAATTTATGGATAATCGAAACATCTGCGATATTTTCGTTATTAACGTTCGCAGTACGCTCTAACGTACGCTCTACGAAAAATAAAGATTTATTCAATGGAAATAGTACTTATCCTATTACTCTGCTAATTAGTACATAACAAACACTATTAATTAGATCGAATGTACATTGCTATAAGTTACTCTAAAATTATATACTAAACAACAGTATGGATCGATTTTGAGAAGCAAGAATCTTCTCAAGAATATTTCGTGTGTATTTTTCGGGCCTTCTTGTATTTTCTTCTTTTTTTTTCTTTATATCTGTTTTGTTTATAGTTTTAAAAAACATGAAACGCTTGAAGAAGGACACTTTGTAAATGTTCAACTGATCATCTTTTTATTTGTGAAAAAGCTTCCATTTAACCAATCGATTACATTTACTTTACACAACAAATATTGTAGTTTCGCAAAGTCAACCGTTCATCGACAGGGTGTATTCGACGTGTAGTTTTCTTCTCTTTTTTTTTCTTTTACTCGTGATAATAGCATTATTTTTTTTCTTTAATAATTGTACCTATATATGAGTCTCTTTCTCTCTTAATGTCTTATGTGTGAGTGCATCTATTAAAAAGCGCGAAATCCTTATCCGATGACCGGTCGCGCGCGTGAATGCATGAGTGCGTGCATGCATGTATGGTTGTGTATGTAAATACATTGGTGTGCAAAAGATTTCAGCCGGAAAAAGAAAATTTCTAACATTATATTCGAAAGGTGATGTCTAGATGAATTTGAAATAATATTGTAATATATATGTTAAATAATATTTTAAATAATACACAAACACTGTTATATAATTGTATAATATTACTTAAAATTTTTTAAAATACCGCTTTTGAAATATAAAGTGAAAGATCTATCTGGCCGGAAGCTTTTGCACGCCACTGTATGTATGTGTGTGCAAGAATTTTTCCTTCTTTTGTTTCCACTCTTTCGTTGAAACGAAAGTCGGCCGAACAATGGCCTACGTGTAATGTCTCGATGCGAATATATGTATATATTATCTCTAAAAAATCATATGTAACCAATGACGATCGATTTTATGTTTGATTTACAAGCATCAAGTTCGACTATGCTTGTGATTGTTTGCGATGTCTCTCTATATACATTTCATTAGCTATGCTGCAAATTAATGTAAAGACGAGAAATCTTTAAATGGCAACGATAAAAGTTACTCGGGACGAGTAAAGTTCAAGAAGAACTTCAAATTAATTTAATGATATAAGATATTATTATAATATCAATATCTTATAAATGAATTTAAGTGTTTGCACTAAAAGCAAATTATGAATTCTACACTTTTATATTAATTCTTTGATTTAATTCTTGATAATAATTGATAATAATTGATTTCTATATTTGAAATAAACTTCGAAATCTAGTTTTAATAATAATATCACCTATTTGTAACAATAAAATTGTTCTTATAGAGAAATTTGAAGTCTTTTTATTTTAAATTAGAAGTACTTTTATGTTTTATTTATGATTAAATCGAATAATTCGCGAATTAGTCTAATAAAATTTGAGATAATCTAAGGATCAATGGTCACATTCTCATTGCAAACTCTTTAATTACATAAATATAAATATATATCATTAATATATATATATATAATTTATTATATGTATATATACATATATATCGATCGATGTGAAAAGCTCGACAAATATGAACGAGTCGTAACAGGAAAAGCCAAAAAGTGGCGATTAATATGAGCAGAGAAGATATAATGTAGATATGGCTACAGACAAAAAGAAATAAAAATCGCTTAGCGTGAATGCAAGTTATGTTCTATTTCATAATGTAGCAACAGTACTTGTGTTTAGGAATGTTTTATAATATTCCCGTATCTTGTAATCGTGATATACTTAAAACATAATCGGTGTTAAAAAACGGCATACATATATGTATATATCATGTTTTATATAAATATATAAATATACATGTATTTATATATTTATATATATATATATATAATGTTCATAAAATTATCTGCAGTTTTTCCTTTCATTCAAGTTAATTCCATAATTGACTAAATTGTATATTGATGTAGTATTAGCTAGAACAAGAATTGTGCGTACACAATCCCTTTATAAATGCGCGTACGCCCAACGCACGTTTCCTCTTCATTTTACATTTCCTATAGATGTAAGAATCCTTCTTACACTGAATTTTATTTACAAAAATCAATACCCCCTTACACAATGAAATTTTTATTTTTTGTCTACCTATGCACTATAATCTACAAAATATTTCATTCAGTCCTCCAAACAGTATTCTTACTATTCCTTCCGTTCAATATTTTAAAGTTTTTTTTTAATCACGGAAGATCGAGTGTACGCACATAGATATCTAAAAAAATTTGTTCTCTGATGGGACATCTTGAGAGCACATATTTTTTTCATAACATTTCAACTAATTTTTTTTTAAGCTTTTCTTTTTTACGTTTCAAATGAATTACTCTTGACGCATACCAGGCTCTCTTGGTTATGCTTGAAAACTGATCATATAAAACAAGATATCTAACCCTTTTTAGTTCTACTTATGAAATTCACTTCTAACAAGAGTTAAATTTAATGTAGCTTTATATAATGCAATACAAAATTCTTGTTTTTTAGGTTTTGCTCTTTTCTCAGTATCAACTCGTTTTGTTCAGACTATCTCATTTACTCAATATTTGCATTTGCAGCAAAATAAAGTATTTTTTGAAAAACTAAAACCATTGGGAAATAAATAATTAAATTATAACGCGGAATAGAAAATTATATAAAGAGATATTTATAAATAATTTTATAATAATGAAATTTTTTTAACAGAAATTGTTAAATCATTCATGGACTATTAAAAATTTCCTATAATGTACTTTACTGAATTCAAGTTGTTCCATTATATTTCGATTGCTTCTGCCACAGAAGTTTCATATTAAATTATTATCGTCACATTCTACCGAGGCAAGATTAACAACCTATCATCTCTTTTTCTCGTTATTCAAAAGGCTTCAGTAAAGACCATAAACGAGCTGGAGAAGTATTTATAAATACGTACTACACACTACTTTATACGCTCAAATTAAATCGCCCGATGATTGTATATTACGTAGCTTTTTTCGCTATAATAGCACCCTTTCTGAACAACGGTGCCATTCCTTTTAACAGTGCCCGAAATAATTGCGAGCAATCATAAATATCACTAAAATGAATATACAGGTGTTTTCTTCCTACGTTTATCAATGTAGATAGGTAATTCATTGAATTCACTCCATTTAAAAAGAATTTAATATTGATCCTTGGATCCTTGTTCTCTTCCCTGTCAATATTTAATATTATATTTATAATGATGATAATAACGTTCCAATTCCACAGCAATATTAATTGTGAGACCTATTCGTAATATTCGTAGGAATTGAATAATAGACTATATTACAATATAATTTCAAAATTATGAATATTACTGTTTAAATAGTATTAGTACTGTTTTTTTGCTGACAACCGAATAAATCGTCCACAGTTTCCCACTATTTACAGCTCAATGAATTTTACACATATGTCCATTTATCTCACGACATTACCTCCAGGAAGTCACTGTTTAATTCTGACGAACGTAACAATACGATACATCGGCACAAAAAAAATATGTAATTCTTTTTTTTAGCAATTAGGTCGATCGATGTATACCGTAAAAATACGTTTTCTTTCATTCACAGAATCGTTGAAGATCAAAATATGGTTTATATGGTAATCTTCAAAGTCAGCACATCCAAAGATAATATAAGGTCCTTTTATGTAATTATTAGAATACTCTTGATATTTTAGAATGCAGAAATTGTCTCTGTCATTGTGATTTTCAATAGTATGTGGGAACACTAAAGAACAAATCACTTCTTCCAATAAGAATAACATTTTTTACACTTTTTGCACAACTTGAGCAGTTCCATGAGTATTTCACTATACAACACATGGGAATAAATACACTCATTTGTATGAGTCATCATTCTCCCGAGTTAGATTCGTCATAGTGGGAAAATTTAAGGAAAACTTGCTCCAAAGTGGTTTGGCTGAAGCTATACTCTTCGATATCCAGCTCGAGCTTGGCTAATAATAAAAGTTTCAATTAATTTAATTACGTAATGTATGATAATTGAATCGTTTATTCAATGTTTACCTTTCTCCAACTGCGTAAAACACTCGGCCAGCGAGGTAACTGCATGTTGGGGAACAGCAAAAACTAATCTGTCGGCAAAGCTTTCTTCGAGAGTTGCATCTGGAAAAAGACTGGAAACAAATTCTTTCAGAATCGTAATCCTATCACCGGACGGTGTCGTTGGTGTACAATCACCGCCTAAAAGTTTCATTTCGAGGGTATAGCCTGCACCATATAAATTCTTCAGATGTTGAGTAGAACCAATACATCTTAACTCTCCTTTTACCATTATACCCACTCTAGAACAAAGAGCATCAGCTTCCTCCATTGAATGAGTGGTAAGAATTGCTCCTCTACCACCCTATTAAAAAAAATTTATCAATAATGAAATAACCTTCAACAATCGTGTGTTATAGGAAATGACAAGTTTCAGTAGAGGAACAAACCTGGAAACTAGCAAGGATTGTATCCCATAAAAACCTCTTTGACCTAGGATCCATTCCTGCACTAGGTTCGTCCATTAGAACAACTTTTGGACCTCCGATCATTGCCATGGCAAAACTAAGTTTCCTTCTAGTTCCACCCGAACACTCATGAGCTTGTTTATCGGCGTGCTCATGAATTTGCAAACCGGTGAGGTATAAATCTACGATTCTATAATATGGAACTTTGTTCTTGTTTGTAATTTTTTACTAAATATTTATTTAAGAATTGTACAGATATTCGAATGGGTCGAATTAATTACCTGCCAATATCACTCCATGGTACACCACGAATCGCGGCGTAAGATTCTAAATGTTCCCTAACGGTAATATTCTTCCATTGAGCATCATGTTGGGGACAGTATCCCATTTGTTTGAAAGCTTCTGTCATACTTGAATTAATATTATGACCACCGATCTGTACTCTGCCTCGAGTGGCCGCTTCTTCAGCTATGATAATCTTCATTGTCGTCGTTTTTCCAGCACCATTGTGGCCCAGCAAACCAAACACTTCTCCTGGCTCAACCGCTAACGAAAGATTCCTTACAGCAACTTTTCGTTGTATTTGGCTAGCTTCTTCATCTTGTTTTGAACAGCAACTACATGAACCTGTATCCTGCTGTCGGTACTCCTTTCTCAAGTTCTAATAAATATTTAACTTTAGTTGTATAATATGAATACATTATAATAATGAAAATAATATATAATAAAATAATACCTGTACTAGAACTACAGGTGGTTCTTGAACGGCAGATGAAGTAATGAGATTAAAAACTTTTTGTTTTTCTGCTTTAACGTCTGCATCTTCATGTTCTCCAATATCAGAGTTCTCCATTATTTCTTCACCAATTGAACCACCATTACGCTAGAAATGACAAGAAATATTTTTTAATGGAACAGTTTTATATTTCAATTTTCAACCCATTATATCAATTATACACTAACCAGGAAATACTTTAATACATCACTAACATTGCCACCACTCTTTTTAATGTCCAACAGTAAAAGCACGAAGAACCACACCGGACAATGCAGAAGCACGCCAAAGGCCATTAGAATGATCTCCGTGGTTAAATAATCAGACATAGTCAGATGATGGCAAGCAGCATTGATAGAGCACATTAGATGTACTCTTTCTACATAATACACTGCAGCATATGGTACGTACAATGTGTTCAGTAGAGAAAAAATTACGTGTAAAACAAACGCTGCTGTTCCACCTAAGAAGATTTTTAATTAATCCGTGGTAATAAATTATAATATTTAAACAAATGTATTTCATTATTTTCATATTCATTTATACATAAAAGTCTTAATAAAAATTGGGAGCGATATCTAAACAATTTAATCTCTGAAGTGTTAAATTGAATGTATAACTTACTAAGACCCAGCATGTCAAGAATCGTGACTAGTATAAACGGTATAAGTCCAATGAAAGTTGCAATATTGGGCAAAATGCTTTGAGCGGAATCCATCTTGTCAAAGATGTAACTCAAACACGTAGAGAATAGAATGGATGATGGGCAATAAAGCATGAAAAGACCGGCTAGGGTGATGAGCGCTGGTACTTCTTGAAGCGAAGGCACGTCAAAGAGAAATATGATGCCAAGAATACATAAACAGATGAAAAACATCAGGCCGACAAGTACAATAAAGTACGTCAGAAAGTACATCGAAAATGACAGACCATTCACACGAAGCTGATTCTTCGCTTTTATCTGAAAATAACGGATACCATAAGGAGTATTGCTTTTAAATAGCAAGCATTTATTTAAAAAATGTCATTAATAAAAACAAGACTTACTTCACGATCATAGACCACGTCCACAACTAAAGTTATTGGCAACAATACAAAATTCATTCCAATAAACAGTGCAGTACTCGCTGTGCCAATATTGAATCCCTGTGGCTGAGAAGTTTGTTGGAAAGGATGTGTCTTAACTTCAATCGGTTTTAAATTGTTTTCATTTGAGAGTAATCTAATTGGAATAAAATAAATGAATTTTATACGTGGTTATTTAAATCTACGATTTAATTTTTAATTAAATTAAATTATTAATAATTTATTTTATTTTATTTAATTAAATTTAAATTATTAATAAATTATTGACTGTACCTGTAATAAGTGTTTGATAACAAGTTTATTAAAATTGGTAGGGAATGTTGCATGGTATCATTATATGCGACAGTCAAATTGATCCTGGACAGACTATATTCATTGATATTGAAAGCAGACATATGCGGTGCGATTTTTAACAAATTTGCAAAATTCCCGTAATACTCTTCAATGTACTTCACATCTTGATTTATTCCATCGATTAAATTTGTGATATCATGGTCGGTATTATTCGCGTACAAAAGTTTAGTCTCATTTCCATAAGTATCTGTAAAAGAAAAAACGGTAGACTAAAGTAGACACTAAATTTTCTAAATTCATAAAAATGTAATTATTTTAAAACATACCAGTATTCAATGTAAGAGATTGCATTTTGATTTCAACTGTTTCAATGCTATTTAAATGGAGGCCAACGACTACTAGAAGAAGAGGCGCGAAGATAGTGAAGTACAATAACTGAATGTTCCTGATGAGTCTAAGTATCCTTAGGCGAAGCATAGCGTACAAGGTTTGGAGGAAATTAGGCCGAACTTTTATGGGGTCTAGTCCAAGGCCAAGAACAGGAGGATTTCTATCACTATGGACGCCATCCGGCAAATCTCCTGCCTCTATAGTAAAATACAATAAAATTTATAAATTATGAACTTTATAACAGTTTACAAATATTGAATTGAATGTACCTTTTGCTTGACCATCATTCTGAACAGTGACACCTTCATTCTGCAAACTCTGATAAGAAGTACTCTTAGATTGCAACGATAAAGATCTGCTTAATGCACGATTGCGCACCATCTTTTTTGATAAATTATCCATTGTGTATTCAGGGCCTTCATCCTTTTCTAAATGCAGAAATACTTCTTCTAAAGTAGTCATTGATACTCCATAGCTGCTAATACCTAATCTACTCGATCGGGTTTTAATTTCGTGTTCTATAGCTGAGAAAAGTGGTGCGAAGTTTTCTACTGAATTATGAGGTAAAATAAAGCTCAGTTCACGCCCATGACGTCTTGCTTTTTCCGCTTTTGAGACATGACACGTTACTAATCTGGTAATGGCGTGTTCTCTTGCATTTCCTTCAAGTACTAACCTGTTATACATTCACAAATATGTTTTTATTAAACATGCTTTATTTCTGCTTTTCGTTATTTAAGAAATAACCAACGTACGTTAAGTGATATCCAATACCAAATTTATTTTTTAAGAACAAAGAACTGCCACAGCATCTCAGCTTTCCTTTACTAATAACTGCTTTCCTATCTGCTAATATATCCGCCTCATCCATAAAATGAGTAGTCAATAGAATCACTTTTCCATGACGTCTAGATTGTAAGAAAGACCACATCTGTCTTCTGGAGTAGGGATCAACCCCAGCTGTAGGTTCATCCAGGATAATAATCTTCGGATCACCGATAATGGCGATACCTACAGACAATTTCCTTTTTTGTCCTCCACTCAAGTATTTCGCAAAAGTATTTGCTTTTTCAGTTAAATCGATGTCTTTTAAAGTTTTTTTCACCTAAAAGTAATCATACACGACAATCCTTTTTATTCAAAATGTATGTAAAAAATTTTATGCGACTTGTTCACTATACATTACATTACCTCATGTTCAATCATCGATTTTGGGATACCACGTACAGCAGCGAAAAATTCTAGGTGTTCGCGAGGTGTGAGAAGATCAAAAAGGATATCATGTTGTGGACAAACGCCAGTCATGCTTCTAATCATCTGCATATCATTGGAATCTCGAACGTCATAACCAAATATCAAGGCAGTGCCAGCAGTAGGTGCGGTCAGGCCAGTTAAAATATTGAAGAGACTTGTTTTTCCAGCTCCGTTGTGTCCAAGTATCGCTGTGATTTGTCCCTCGTAAATCGTTAAATTGATGCCATTTACGGCTTTAATTTCTGGCTTACGACATTTTTGGTAGGACTTGTAAAGATCGACTATTCTAATAGCTTCACGACCCTTCATCTCGCGCACCACAGGTTCAACGTCACGATTAGTCTCTTCACCAGGAATAAAAGAATTTGATTCACCATTCGATGATGGTACCTGCAAATACGACTGTGAATATATATTTTTCTATTTTCTTTCATATTCAACACTTTAAATTATTGTTAATGATACTCACCCGTGGAGCTTTTCTTTGACACCAAAACTCAGGTGTGAAGCAAAACCAAGGAGTTCTCTTTGTCCCGTATTCACCTAAATTAAATATATAATATTTGATTATTCACTATTTATCAATAATATAATGAGTATGATAACACGTATTTTAAGAAGCGTACTTGGAATGACGCAGTCAAAATAATAAGCTAAGCAAGCATAGAGAATTATGTCTAAAGTCATCATAATAAGACTTCCTCCAAATGGTATACCAGGACCTGACCAAAGATTGTCAAAGTTAACTCCTTCTCCTTGTAAATCTAATACAAGAGCCTAGGAAAAGATACACATCGTTTTTATTTATAGAATTGCCCATTCTTCATTGTTCTAGTATATTATTGTACACTGTAATACAAACCTTATCCATAGCCAAAGCAACGCCTGTTGGACTAAGAAGAGAGACTAACCAAAACGGAACTGAACTAGAGTCATTCACAAAGACTTGGATAAAATACATTAAGCTCATTATCGTGACTGCAAAATTGCCTAGTACACCGGCAGTCTGATAAGAAAATAGTTATAAATAATTTAATAAAGAACGCACTAAGAGTAGAATAGCATCAATGAAATACTTACTCGTGACGTGTCGAAGAAAGGTGTTATCATAAAAGCGAACATGATTATGGAAAAACTGTAGAGCACTACTAAAAGGAATATCGGTAAAAAGTGTGTGTGTTGAAACATTTGTAGTGTGAAAAGTAGTATTACTGCGACGGCAGAGAGTAATAAGACAAAAACGCTGTAGATAATGAACCATGATAACCTGTAATGAAAATTTTTTCATTTTTCGAAATCTGAATTTTGTTCTTCTAATATATCTTTTTTGTGCGACATAATTCATATATCATTTAGTATATGTTAATATTTGAAGTGAAGCACAATCTACTCGTTGATTTTCAAATAAGATTTACCTACCAGAAAATCGAATCCTTTAGGCCCATTATCTTCATTCCTTCCTTGATCTTTTTCTCCTTTTCGCCGACTATTAGGATCAGAAGATAAGTGACGAATTGTGAAAGAGAGAGGACCATAAAAAGAGGTATAACAACTCTCAAGGCCAGCATCCAGTCTAAATAAAAAATATCCTTAGAAATGTACCCATAAAAGACACATTAATTATTAATTTAAATCCTAAATCATATGTCTTGTTCTTATAGACAAGAATTTAATATACTAATTAGGGATCACCCATAATTAAATATTCTATATTTTTACTTGCGGTGAAAGCTTCTTTAGGGAACATTTCTAGCTTAACATCCGGTACAGTTACATCTGTATTCCCTGTGTCTAGCTACAAATTGTCAATATACAGAATCAATAGATGTATATAATAAAATTTTCATTATTATATTACAAGATTATTAACATAAGCAGCACAAAACATACTCTTATCTTTGTGATATCCATTATCATTTGTAATGCTAGGAAACCTGAGTGCAAATAGTTATTCGCAGGACATGATCCACCAGTCTCCATCGACAATACACCTCCCAGCCAATGGCTCGTATCCTTTCGGCAAGTAACTGGCGCGGAATACAATTCAGTTGGCGAAGGTGGATTCGTATATGATGGATTAGTTCTTATCTCGTATCTAGTACAAATTGCGACATAACGGTTAAACGTCTTCGATTTTTGCTTTTTTAGCTGATTACTTCTATTAAGTGTTTTTAAATATTACGAGAGACGCTGAGATATGGGTTGAGAATCCTCGAAGATTACTGCTAAAGGTACGCTATATGGGTCTCTCCAATACGCTGCTTGCAGATCATCCTTTGTATCGAACACCATGAAATTTAAGGGAAGTTTGCCAGGATAATCCCACATTGATGCCCACAGGGCATTCATCGAATTTAAAAAAGTCTGAAACAAGGATAATATCGTAAAGACGGTTACATGTTTGTAGTGTATGGCAGATTATAATGTCTTAATGACGGGAACATGTACCAAAGTTTCTGTTGAGTTTGGAACAACGGCTATTGTGTTGTTCCTGTAGCCATTGAACGTCTCGAATATACCACCCTCTTGCCTCTGCGTCGTCATTGCGGGATAGTTTGGATTTGGTGGCAAAACTTTTACCACTATCAATACACCTAGGGTGCAAAGGGGGAGGAAGATCTCCTGTAAATAATACAAAAAGATCATTAAAAACCATATCAAGATTTCTACACCTTGCTTCATTATCTGCTTTTATAATAATACAGAAATCATATCAGATTAAAAATTTATTTATCTGAAAGAACAAATTTTATAAGAAATTGAATTTTATGATATTTCAGAAACGTGTTCAGGCAAACTGTATCAAATGATTTATGATGATGAGTTGTTCAATGTAAAAGGGACTAGAAGGACTGCAAAGGAGAGCAATTAGCTACACGAAAAAAGAAGGAAAAGAAATAATATGAGTTTTTAGAAAATAATATGAAACAAATAGACAAACATTTTTAATACTAGACATCGATAACTTTTTAACTGACCCTCGGTCACCATCAGCAGCTGTTTCCTCTCGCCTATGGTTAATAATGCATACGTTAAAAATCGTACACGACGATTTCGATTGAATAGGGTTGCGAAGGTAGTATACACGATAGCTTCTGGAAAGTACCTCCCCCGTGCGTGCATAATAATTATTCTACCTGCACCCTCTTCTCCTACACCTGTCGTGCAACGTAAACCTGCGCAAGCGTTCGATACAACCCCTTGTCGGTCCGTTTGAATAAGGGAAAAGTGGATATGCTGATTCGCTTTCGTATTCCGTCACCATGACGATCAACAACGGACCAGGCTAGTTCGATTCATCAGCACAATTATTCTGGATTTACAGTTTTACGGCCATTCATAAACAATTTACGATTTTCTTTCTATATCACAAATTCTTGTTCGCCAAACAATTAATTTAATAAGAAAACAAGAAATAACGGCGCATGGCAATAAAGTAAAATAGACTGGAAAAGTTATTCTAGAACAATTGGATTGGTTCTAATTTCCGGATTTTTTAAAGTTGAAATTGCCTTTATTGTAGGCACGTTTGATAATTCTTACATAAATAATTAATTATCATTTTATTGGAAATATTTTTGGTTTAAAAATTTTAAAATTGGAAATTTCGGAAATTTCTTCTTTCTGATAAAAGATAATCGATTTTAGTGAAATTTAACTCGTACCTTTTTCAAATATTCGTAAATTTATTTTACATAATTTTAGATATATCCTAAACTTTATCGAAATTAAAAATTTCCATTATTTAAAGAAACACGGTAGTCTAGATTATTAAATATCAACCTAATCCAATTGGATAATATTCCTTCAAAATTATTTTTCATCGCTTGGAATTTCTTGGTGGACAAATTAAAAAATACATATACATAATTAGATGTCGTTCTTCGTTGATATCGTAACGGAGGATTCCTTTTACGAGAATCTCACGTTGGGTGTAGTGAAGATTCTCGAGAGTTTCCCATACGTAAAAAATGTACGAGTCGACCGTAGAAACGGATGTGAGACTATGGCCATTACCAACTGGGAGCAACGTCATTGTGTTACGCTGCCGGAGAACGTTAGAAACTTCTACGCTGCAATCGACGGTTTCCTGCTTCAGTGGAACCTCGAGATAGCAGGTAAGGCGCTCCTAAAATTGTCCACGCATTTTCATGATGCTCTTTAGTGACTTTCATTCGCAACTATTCCTTCTGATCCCGTACATTACTAGTGGTTATTTGACATTGTCATTTCCACTGTTTTAATATATATATATATATATATTCTTGCATCTATAGTTTCTTGCTGTGTAGCTATGGTTTCTCGGATCTTATCTTCTATTTACTCCATTTCTCCTCAAAACAATTATCCTTATATAATTCTGTGTTGTTTCAACGAAAATTATCCTTTTTTCGTTTTTCTTTCCAGAAAATTGTTTTTGTTTTCTTGCTAAAAATAAAGATTTCGATTGTTTTAAAAGAATAAAAGTAGCTATTAATTCTGGCTAGATTAAAAATATTCAGCCCTATTATTCAGAATGAATATCAAATACATAATGATTAATAATTCATGGTTGAAATAATTGATAGGCAGTTTGAAGGGCTACAGATGTTAATTACTTTCATTACCGAAGTCATACAATCGAAAGCAGTTATTTAATATTGTATTTACATATTCATATCTATGGATATTTTCAGATATTATAATAGATCGTATACATAAAAAATGCAATTAAATTAGAGATCCCACATTGAACGAAAACAACTACCTGGTTATTAATTATTATTCTCAAATTATTCTCACGATACACCTTCTTTACACAGGTGAAGAATTTCCTGTAGGACGTATGGAAATTGGCACGCTTTCCTCTCTAAAGCGCTACGCAAACAATCCCAAAGATCATCAAACAGATTCCACCAAGCAAGAACTCGACACCGACGCTCATAAGCCAGATAATGAAATTACTTCCAATAGCATAACTGACCTTGAAAATCCAAATTCAATTAATTTGCAAGGAAATGACCATGGTTGCAAGATGTTTGAAATCGCAAGATGCTTCCCAGAGAGTGGAATGGCCAAAGTTTATTTATTATACCGCATGAAACATGAGGAAGAATCACCAACAATCTGGTTGCATCGAGAAGATACTAATAGATGGTATCATTTGGCAAATAATTTCACCGTGTATTTCCGTATGATGCTGGTCCATTTGGGTTTGCCATTGTGGCAGTGTTGCGTGTCTGGTTTGTCTCTGCCTCCATGGGTCGAGCAAGTCTACTTTCTCATTGGTCCTCATCTACTTCCTTCTGCTGTTGAGCCCACGGAGACCATCTCTACTACCATATGGAATAACGGGCCCATAAATGTTATCGATCCAGCAATTTTTAAAGGGAAGGAAGGAAAGCAGAAGAGCTCCAAGAAAAAGTAATTTGTATGATCTTTTGGTGTTATCTGGTAGTAGTTATTGGAATCTCTACAGCAAAATGGAGTTCCCAAGTAGATAAAATTGATATTCAAGTTTAGTGGAATCTGTTCTAATGAAAGATCTTGTTATACTTTGCGGATGAAACCTTACATAATCATATTTGTATTGCTATGATAGAATAGAAGCCTGCTATATAATTATATAAAGAAATAAATATTGGCAGTAGAAGACTAATATAACTCTATTGAATTTCAGTGTTTAATGTATTTTACCCATAGTACGATTCGAGTAATAATTATCTTTCTCTCTCAAAGAATCCGCTGGTAAGGTGCAACGAAACTCTCCAAAATTCTCCTATAATCCAATATCTCTACCACCCACAGTTCTCGTAGCAATAAATTCTCTCTAACCCCTACCATCATAATACCATATTTCCTTTCTCCAAACAATATCCTCTTCATCCAACCACCATTTACATTCTCAAAAAAACTTATTCCATCGCATAAAGCAATCAGTAGAAATAATATACTCTTTTCCCTTTCTGTTGAAATTGGCCAGGCAAACGACGAAACCATTCGGATGAGTAGGTTTATTTTGAGAACTTGAGATCATGCGATGCTTCAATATTTTAGCGCCATCCTTAGTCACGTGAGTCAATGAAATGAAGTGGGCACTGCGCTTTGTTCTGATCTATTGTTCAAAAGCAATGGAGGAAGATTAAGAAAAAGATATCAATAAAGACAGAAAATTGTATACTTTTCTCCTTTTCGTCTATTTTGTAAGCGTCCACGGCGACCCTTGGCTTAGTTGGCACGAAGCTAACGCAAAAACACCGAATGAAACGAATTGGCAATACGCCCTCCCCCGTTGGCAAACGTGGACGTCTACGGGACGCGGTCACTTCGTCGCCGTCCATGGAAACTATCCGCGCATCTTTCTCTCGATTGTGGCCAGTGAATTCGGATTGCAGCTTTACTGGCATCCAACATTTCCTCTCTTTTCCTTCTTTTTCCCTCCGTCTTCCGGTTCTTCTTCTATCGCATATTCGATTTATCCCCTAGCAATGCTATTCATCGAATCCGCCGATCCGTTCACGTATAAATCTTCATTTTTTTAACTAGCTCCCCCAGGTATTGTTTCCAAAAATATTTTGGTCGGCAAATAAATGATCATTTCAAATGTTGAAATTACCAATTCGAATTTATGTCCAGTCTACAAATGTTATGTTGATTTCTACGTTAGTTCTCCGTATATAACAAGCATATTTTCATATTTTGGGCAATCTGTTGAGCAAACTGTTCACGCCAAGCTCTTTTTATCTGTTCTAGGCTTTCGAACATTTTCTGAAAAAATTCTGTGGCATTTATGGAAGTTTCTACTATATTATACAGTCCATTTTTAATTGAAACGTTTGAAGGTTTCTTGAAGAAAATTAGAATTTTGCTTAGAAGAAATGCACGTATGAAGTTTCATAAACGGTTCAGGTGGTCTGTATTAAAGGGTTGACGCTGAAATCCTTAATAAGTTTCATTTTATTTAATTATCGTGATATTTGATCTTTTCTTCTTCGAGTTCCGTATTAATAGAATGTCTTCTTTCGGGTATGGTCGTGTATTACTGTTCGTCAAAACTTCTGCGTTGACTTGTTAAGATAAAGGGCAGATCGAAGACAAGAGAGGAAAGGCGAACCTAAATATAGCTCGTTAGAGGTAGAGAAAATCGATTTATACATAAAATAAGTATTTGTATCTATACTTAGCCCTGGCCTCCCAACGCGAACCACTATTCGATTAAGACGCCTTGTGCCATAAAACAGTTAAGACGGTCACATAAAAATCCTATGAAACCGCGATCGTGTATTCCTTTTGCATGATTGTTTGAGTCAGATTGCCCGTCCATCGACAATCAGTGAAATATTAGCGCATAGTTTCTCGTTAACGCAATGTATGCCGACACGTTCAATGCAAACTTGAAGGGTTCCACAGAAACTTTAAAATGAGGTCAAACAGCTGCGCAACGATATTTAATTACATAAAAATAGCAATTTCAATGAATGATTTGCGGTTTTGTCGTTTCTATCCTGAGATATTTCACTGAATATTCGCCATTGGTAATTCACATATTATAAACTATTTAAATTGGTAAATCACATATTATAAATTATGATACAATTAACTCTATAGAGAAAATTATATTATGTATATAAATTTTGATAAGATTGATTCCACAGCGATCTTAATGAAAGTTCTATAAAGAATTCGATAAATAAAACAATCAAATCCTCTAGCAAATATACAGTAATTCATGAAAGTATTTGTATTAGTATTTTTATGAGTATAATATATGCGTTACACAAGACTTTTCAATTTCATTAGCAGAGTAACGAGACATCACGATTACATGATCATGATATCATGATTACAATGATAGAATTTCAAACCAATGTGGAAATATACAGGGTAAGTCATCTAACTCCACTACTTGAATTACTTATAAACTGTTGGTCATATGAAAAGATCTTTTAAGTTGTATAGTATCAATGGCTAGTTTACAATAAATAATATTTAATAATATTTGTTTCAAATATTACCAATGTGATCATGATTCATACACTATACAAGACCTTTTGTGTAGTATACATAATATATTTAAAAAATCTTATCAAGCGATCAAATATTTTCATCACCCACTATATAAGAGTACATATTTTGTTCAGTTTCAAGGATCGCTCATCATAAAGGATGTTAAACCTTGTTAAATCAATTTTTTAAGCGTAAATTGCTTTATAATTAACGTACCGCCGTAGTCTTCCGCTTCTCGCGTTTCTTCAACAGGATATTCCTCACGAGCATCGCTCGCAGCTGAGACAAGTAGACCCCGCACATGTCCATTCTGCGAGATGTACTTGTCTTTCTGATTTCTGCAACAGAAACGAGAAACAAATGAATCGGGTTTGAAAGAGAAGAACACATGGGCCTCCTGTTTAAACTAATTAACACGGCAGCTTGGTTCAAGCGTGCTTTAGTTTGTCTTAACGATATTTGTAGTACTGCATTACGATCCTGCCAACGCTCATGTCTCTACCTAAATCCTACGATTTTATTCAAACCTCTAAAACATGCTACTTTCCATAGATTTTTTCTATTCTATTATAACTTCCATTCCATTGATCATTCCTTATTAACGACCTCTTTAATCATAAATCAATTCATCCGATTCCCTGATCCAATCAAACGTCTTTAAACCTTCCATGCTCTCCCTAATTCGAACAAATCCTATCAGAACACAATCGTCTTTCCGTGCCCTATTACAACGTTACCGATGTCCCTAATTACTAGATCGTGGATCTTTATGCGTTTATACCAAGTACAGACACATGAAAATAGATAAAAATAAATAATTTGAAATACACGAAATACTTATTACAATATTTAGAATATAAGACACTTCTCACATGAATTTCACTTTTTTTACCAATATTTCTAAAAATATGAATTTACATATATTATCTATTAGCTACTAGAATCAATAAAATGGAATCAATAACAACCGGTCCAGATAGCGCAGATAAACAAAATATTTGTTTAAAACACGTGATAGGTTCCAGCCATTAACTGGAACGGGATATTTTCTGAGGAGTCGCTATGGTTATTTTTAGCTGAAGGTTTTTAGAATTTACCTGAATACAACTATATTACCATATTTTATTAATGATGTAGTTCTAATCTTTGATAACTCAAGGAACGTAACGCAACATGTTATACCTGCTTAAGAATAACAGAATAGAACTGTTGTATATAAAACTTCTGAATATGAAACCTATACCTTTCCTTGTTTTTTTAATAAACACAATTTAAACGTTGCGATTTGCCCTCTTACTGCTGCGAATTCTTCCAATTTATTAATGTATAATTTCCTCCATCTGTTATCATAACAAATTTATTGTATTCTTTCAAGTCATGAAAACATATCGCAGCAGAGAATGAAAGTAATAATTTAAATTAACGGGGATGATAGTTTTATAGTGATTAAATCCAACTATTCAAAATCTTGATTTACATCACTCTGATCATTAGTCGTGTCAAGAGAGATATCATAGAATATTTGGCTATTAGAAAAGAGAATCGTGACTCAAAAAAGATTAGGAAATTATAGTTCCGCGGTATCGGGCGAACCAACCGCGGGAAAGATTCTTATTGATTAACATCCAGCAGTGGCGGTTTGGCCGATGATTGGCCCCCGGCCGTGACGAGAGTTTTCACTTCGACGTTGGAGCTCTTTGTTGGAAAGTCGTCTGCCTGTGCCACGTACACCTAAGTTACACAGATACAGCCGCGATGTGGTCGATAATTCGTCGTTTGCACTATTTAAGCGTTCGCGCGTGTAAGAGCGAGCAATATGCCACCGAATATGTCAAGGTCTTCGTCATAGTTCCTATACATATTATTGACCTATGAAAAAAAAAAGAAAATATGGTTCGTTAGTCGATAAGAATATGTAGGAAGAACCGGAAGTAAAAGGTGCAACTGGAATAACTAGGTACATATGTGGGATCGGAAATAGAAGATATGGACATGGAATATGAATCTTGGAAATCTATCTCTGATGAAAGTCGTGAATTTAAACGCGTGATTTATTTGGTGATCATCGTCGGTGCTTCGTCCGTGCATTTGATAATGGATGATAAAATATTCGTACGCAGTTGGTAATCTTGCAGATATGCTATTACGTCTTCGATGCAGGAATCAAAGGCGTAAAGGCCAAGTATATCGAAGAATATGTTTGAGTATTATACCTTTATATATAAATGTATTATGTATTATATTCTATCTTATAATAGAAAATTCATTTATATT
Source organism: Bombus vosnesenskii (assembly GCF_011952255.1). Classification (NCBI taxonomy): domain Eukaryota; kingdom Metazoa; phylum Arthropoda; class Insecta; order Hymenoptera; family Apidae; genus Bombus; species Bombus vosnesenskii. The sequence goes on along the minus strand of NW_022882972.1, from coordinate 900,083 downwards.
AAAATGCCTTTATATCATATTTCTTTTATGCATTGTAAGATATTAATGAAAATTGGACAATAGGCATTTAGAAGATGTAAGTTTAGGCATCAATCCCGTAAAAAAATTCACCCAGTTTTCAAAATCATAATTTAAGGCTTGTTGCACGAATTATAAACGATTTAATTTTGCTATTAATCAATAGATATACGCTGGTAGTAACGTATACCAATGAATCAGTTGATAAGCCTTTGCCTCTATTATATTTATACAATACATTTTTCTTATTTTATAATGTCATTCTGCAACATATAGTCTATTACGTATATTAAGCCTTTCTTTATTAAGAAGTTCAATTTCAACACTGACTTTAATTCCAAATTACGAGACTATGAATTATTAAGTACATACTTTCAGTGTTTAATATTTAATATAATGACATTTCAATATTTTATTGTTGGCGTGTATATATATATGGAAATATCATAAGAAAAGAGATCAATAATATTAGAGCTAATTTAATCGTATAGAATAAAGGACACATAAGTATCAGGATCTTTTTGTGGGTGGAGCAAATTTATAAAATTGTAAATATAATGTAATTTAATTGAACGTCTTTTTGAATTACTCTTTTTAAAGCATTACTGTCTACACTTTTGTGGTACAATTTCCCCCACGCGAAGAAGATTGACTACGTGGGTGGCCGAGAATATTTTCCAGAATCTATTTACTATCGCTCTTTGGGCAGAGAAAGTTAATGTTAATAGTGTTTGAACTAGTTCATACGTAGTCTCTACATAAAAATGAATTAAATCTGGGAATCGATGAATAGTGACGACCAAAAGTTTGGACAAACCAGCTTCATAGAGTTGGAAAAAACGAATTAATAAAAATTATTTTCGCTATTAAACATTCAGTGGATTGATTTTTATAAAGATACAAATATCACTGCGTGTTTTGGGAATAGTATTAAATTATCCTTTTCAGTGGCAGTTTTTACCGAAAAATAACTAATATTTTAGTATTAAAAATATCATGATTTCTACCAGATAAACAAACTTTAAAATAGCTACGTAGATATCAAGTTTTGCCATCTGACTAGAAAAATCATACACGAATAACGCCACCATGTTGTACATAAAGTAACGAGAAAAAGATGGCAATTTGCAAGATCACATGTGATACAATTATAATTAATGCGCAACGATAATCAACGATGCAAACAGCCGATAAGAAATTCTTCATGCATTCTTTTCTCTATCATCGCATCACAACGCGGCTGTTGCGTAACACTGACTTCATTCTACGTGCAAATCGAACTTCCGGCCGTATCAAAGAACTCTTCTTTATTGCAGTCGGGAAACTTCTTCATGGAAAGATAAGTAGCAACTTTTTAAATCTTCAAACATGGGCTTATTGTTATAAATCGAGATCCAAGCGGAATAAATCGAGACCAGCGAATCGTCAAATTTTTATGCAAATGTATGTTCTTATGGATACGACTAAAGAAATAGAATTTAAGTAAAGGCGTGTTTTACCTATCAAACATCATAATGGAAATTCTATTCTAGTTATTAAAATGCAAGATATTATTGATACTTTGTAACTTTTACGAACCTTATCGTTATTATCGAACGAAACTGAATTATTTAAAAAGAGATGTGAAAATACAATATTAAACGATAAGAATTAAATTGAAAAAATAGATACCTGAAATTACGGTTGAACTCTCCCAAGAATATATGTTTTAAATAATTTTCTGAGTCGTGTCCCATGGTACGAGCTACGGACGACTGACGACTAGTTGCTTATCGTATATTAAGTAACTATACAGCTGTTAGACGTTTACATCAATAACAAACAAAAATACTCGTACATGATTCATAGAATTCGAATCATAAAAGTTTCGATACTTGGAAATAAAACCGATAACCAAGCATTTAGAATCTAATTTAACCGATAGATAACGAAACGGTGACACGTTTATCGTGAAACCTTCGCAAAAATCAATATTCCCTTTCTTTACACTTGTTTGCGTAACAAAAGACCTGTTTTTTTCACGGCCGAACATTGCCATGGTATCGATAGCAATTTTTGTGCCACTTTCAGAACTGTATTTTTAGATCCTTTTCGCTCTACAAAGCTAACTGCAAAATCAAAAACGTTCTTAAAAATCCTGCTATAAAAACAACTAAATATTGGGATAAAAAATTACAACTTCTAATTACCCATCGATTTAAGACGTCACCTAACTCTAGATTATCTGTTCCCACAAAGAAGATCTAAAAGATAGATATCTAGGAAAAATGATCAAATTAACCAAAGTATAAGTATTTAATTAGAACTTAATAATATGTATAATATACATAATATAATATATATATATAATAATATATATAATAATTAGAACTGTCACCTGTAATAGTCATTGTATATTGAATCATAATCTGAACACTGCTATTTCGAAAAAAAGACCCGATAAACGTTGCAAGTTTTGCTAAGAATTCAACCATTTCATTTGTAACGACTTAATGAGATTTCGGTCGTAAAGCACGTAAAAATCCAAACCTCGATTGCTATAAAGTATCTTAAAAAAGAGTCCATTGACTTTATCCGTTAACAACCCCCTACTCGATAATAAAAGAATGGGGTCGTTCGATATCTTTCTACCAACAAGGAACAAATAAAAATCCCGAAATGCTAAACAGAAAGAAGAGATTAATCTCACGTAGCCGACTGACTGACGCAACAAATGAAAAAGCAAACAAAGAGGAGAGAAGAATTAGTTTGTTGGGGGCGTGGAACTTACGTGAATCACGTGCTGCTGGACAGTTGTATCGAAAAGGGCGACTCTAATCGGCCGTACCCTCTCCCTGATCGAAATTAGCAGAATAGTCGATGTAGTCAGAGGTAGCAGTGTCGTGGCCGTTTCTACCGTACCCGATTCCGATCGATCGTGACTCGTGAGCGGACGTACTACAAGCTGCGACAACGGCATCGCGATGAACGACGACGGTGCAATCGGTGCATCGCCGGTATACGTTTGTAATGCCGCTGCTCCTGGCCATCCTCGTCCCCGTCACCGATTATCCGTGATTTTCTCTTCGCTGTAATTCAACAAACACATTGGGTTTATAATCGCACTAATAAGATAGATAATAAATGACGGAACGAACGGATGAATGAATATTTGTATAAAGAGAAAATATTTGAAGATAAGTTTACTTGTAGTTTTGTTTTGTCTCTGTAAACTATGTAAAACCAAGTCCAATTTCTAGGCCGTCAGGCTGAAACAATCAAATACATACATGATTTTACCGATAACTACTTGCAGTTGGAATTCAACAAGGTGGTCTCTATCGTAAGAGTATAGTTTCGAAATCGATAATATTATAAGAGATATAATGGTAGGCTAAGGCCTGCTGTTCGCCAAGTGACGCTTCATAGGCGCGTATTAGACGCATTGATGCTAACAGTACGTTTCCATGCAACGCTCATTGTAAAGTAATGTGCACCCGTTCACGAAACAGCAACGAACCGTTCTCGTCGTTACGCGTTTTCGTCATGATGACTGGCGTTAACATGGTCAGTAACGAGGCGTACGTTGCAGCTATAAGTGACATATAGTATATCTAATATCTAATATGAAGTGATATATAGGATGAAAACTTGTTCCTCGTCGCTCGCTATTTTAATATTGTAAGAACAAAATGTATCTTAATGTACGCCTCGTAGATCGAACACCGTCGTAGACGTATCATCACGCCTAATAGACTATGCTTAAGCCGAAACTGTTTCACTTTGGAGCAACACTGTGGATGAACGTTGCTTTCATCCTCGTCTCCATCCAGGAATGAAAGTTCCTCCAGAATGGAACAGTGTAGATTCGGTTTTACGCTTCTGAGAAGCGACGCTTTATGGACAATGAGCCTATGGTCCAATTCTAACTGGGTTCGATTCTCTTACTAGCAAATTCCGGATTTTTATAGAAGTTTATACTTGAAAAAGTAGAACTCAAATAGAAGTTCGTTTTATGTATCTATTATGAGACTATAAGGAGTAATATTCTATTGTGAATATTTTATATATTTGTTTATATTATATGTATGCATTCTGTGCATTTTCGTATATTTAAATTTCGCATAATTGCACGAAAATCCGCAGTCGACTTGGTATATCCCAAAATAGTTCCTCTTCATCGAAATCATGTTATACGATATACCTGTTTAGAGTTTACACTATGGTTAACGTAGATGCATGTTCTGCTGAATTAAATGTCTGAAAAGTGATATAACTACTTGTATAAGAATCTATATACATCGATATACACATTTGGTGGATGATTCAAACGTGCCAATTCATCAGGAAATGCATCGACTGTATCCATTTTTGAATTAGAAATCAGTCATTTAGAATATGGCTACATTTTGTAAATTCCTGTGCAAATTGAATAAAATATCTTGTACACTGGTCAATAATCTTTACAGACCTCGATTTTCTCGCAGTTTGCGGTTTTCTACATATATAACAACATCACAAATAAAGTGCAGTTTTCTAAGGATTTTTATACAATATTATTAGAAAAGTAGAATCTCGGTAGAAAATTGTTTAATTTACTAAGCATTATAGAAGACGTTGTATGCTTTGAATATTTTATATATTTTTTCATATTATGTGTATTCCATGCAATTTTTCACTGTGAAATTTCTATGAATGCACAAAAATACGCAGTCTAATCGCGAGATGAGAAGAAATTGGTGGTAATGGATTGGTTCTTAATTTTTTAAATTAATAAGTTTATAAAATATGCGTATAGACTTATCTATGATAACCATAAACACATTGGACTAGTTTTTCTTTTTTCATTGGACAGCGAATCGTCGAACTAGATATGTTGTTTATAAAATCTTCAAGAATGCCGATTATATCTGGCGATAAAAGTGAAAGGTAACACTCACGTTTGGCTACGATAAAATCAATCCAATCCTCAGGCGACGAACACAATTCGATGAGGAAGCGAGTCGGAGGCCAAGGGGTCGACGTGTTTCGGGATGGACTCTTAGTCCTTCCGGTTTGCTCCATCCATGTGGGCTACGTTCGATTGGAACCAAGGGGTTTGCCTTTCATCTACCAACAAATAACAACGAAAAGGCTCTTTTACTTACTCGTTATGGCTCGTATCAAAGAACGAAGAAGCTTTGTTTCGCGTCGAAGGACTTAATGGCCGAAGGAAAGTAATTTCGCGAAAGATTGAAGTCGATTTTCGATACATAGACATCGTGTAAATGCTGTAAGACGAAGAAGAAATATGATACGGCGGAATGAGCTAATAAAGAAAGGAGAATTTCAATTTCTAGTAGAATGTTTTAAGTACGGGGCATCTTTCGCCGATGGTAAAAATCCCTGTCGACCTTTTACGCAGATGTTTAATATCGCAAACAATTAAGCACCGATTTACCGAAGGATGTTACGTCGATTATTCTTTAAATAATGGATGTTACGATAGAGGAAGAGGAAACGCACGTGGTGCCAGGCTTATTGAGAAAGCACTGCAGATGGTGTGACACCTAGTGAGATCATCGTCGATCGATCATTGGAATAATATGCATGCAGTGATCATCCATTTTATGTTTAAATCTTAGCAAGCCTCTTTTATGTTTGACTCTTAATACTATATAATTGTTGAATTCAATGAAATCATTTGCACACATCATATCTTATATTAGTTTCATGCGCATTTTCATGAAATGGAATTCACAAATTTTGAAATTTGCTGTATTAAAGGTGGAGATAATCAATTCATATATTTAGTTAAAAAATGTCTAACATTTTTTATTTAATCTCATTAGTATTTAATTAACATTTCATTAATATTTTAACATCGTCTTTATTATTAATATTTAATCATTGTATATTAGTATATTAAGATATGAACAATACAACTGAAAATTGTCAATATAATTCCTTGTATCCTTTAAAATATTGTTAAAATGCAATTAGAAACAGGGGGAAACGAATCCACGGATGTCACGTACACGTTCAACAAAAAGTCAGCACACGAAACACGCCACATTTCCTTCGTCCCTGAAACTTGATTCATTCTGTTGAATTGTGCGGAAACGCGAGACTCTAATTGTCTTGATTCGGTATGTTATATCTTCAGCAAACCGTATTTTGCCAGGAATTCTCTTAAAGTACTTCCTCCGTGAAAATATAGAAGATACAGAAATAAAAAATCTGATGGAAAAATGAAAAAAACAAAGCGAAAGGAGCTTCAGAAATTTAACAAATATTAATCTTTATATCGATGTCGACTTTTATATTCCGTGAAAATACGTGAAGCTTTCCACTTTATTGTTTTTATTAATAACAGCCTGCATTGTTTATGGAAAATAACGAAAGAATTTCATGTAAATTTAATTGCATAAATTTGTTATTGAAACATTATAAATATTAAAATTTAAACGTTAAAAAAGCGTAATGTATTTCTAGAATTCGAACACTGAAGAAATAATTATTAATATATAGATAATATTTATTAAAAACTTAACTCTACAGTAGAACTTATGGCGAATTGAGTTTCATTTCTATAATAGATTAAAAATAAATTACTTTCCTTGGAATAATATCGTATAAGTATTTCTTTCAATTTAATGAAAAAGTATTTTTCTTCCGTTTTTCAATTGCCCCGACTAAAATATTTAATAAGAACTCTTTCTCTAATAGCTTCATTTCCTTGAGATTTCATTTTCTTTCCATCACTTTTTCATCGACCTATTCTTACACACTATCATATCGATAGCCAGTCTAATATCATTTCATTCCTTATACTTCGCTGTGGACTCATATTTATATCATACTTTCTTCCTATTTTTAGAAATAAGACGCAGTCACAAGGCTAACAAAAATTCATTAAAAAATTATTCTATTACAAGATATCCCTTTTCTGTCGATACTTACAAATGTAGACAAAGTAGAGAAGCAGAAAATCGAAAACCCTGTAATTACAGTCACCGATACCTTTACCTTATCAGTATTCTCCTTTACGTCTTATTTCTTTCAAATTGAATTCATTATGCATATCGTATTAAGCAGAGAAATAAAATATAATTAGTGAATTAATTATAAAAAATTGTAAAAATGTAGCTACAAAGAAAATGAAAAATATTTTGCTTGTATTTCGTGATCACAATCATGATCTAAATAATTAGATTTGAAAATGAAACGTTTAGGCTGGTTAGATTAACGCTTAGGTTATAGTTAAAATGATTGAGTGTGGTCATCACGATCTTTCGCCATGAATCGTGGCTTGTTTTACCAACAACGATATCGACAACTCGTGTAGATATCTCATCTTATTATTCTACTTAAGTTTCGAACTCTGACTTGAGATTTAATCAATACACGAAGGCAACACTTTTCTAAGATTCTTATTCAAATCTAGTTCATGAATGGCGATCATTGTTTGTAATCTAAATTTACATAATTCCAATTGTCATTGCATTTCAATTTCATTCTTCAATTCAGAATTACAATATTCACGACATTACGTGTATTATTCATAATGCATAATGCAAAAAATATCGCTGTTCTCATATCACTAAATAAATATAACTATACAGATTCTTTAATCCAAAAACCTTTGATTATTTTAAAAAAATTCTCGCAGTTTCCTTATCGTGAATTCCATAATACAAATATTACTTGACAAAATTTTTATATTACTATATAATAAAGTTTCTTCAATTTCGGTTATTTGACTCTTATTTTTTTAAAAGCTTTGTTTTATTACTAAAACAAGAAATCAATCGGAAAAGCATGAGAAACTAATACACTTTTTATTATTAAAAAAAGCGTCGTATTTTTACATTTTTCCCTATTTCATAAAAACAAGTAGAAATGTAATATTTTACAATCTAATTAATTCACTTAATATTTGCAATTTTCCAAAAAGATTGAGATAGGTCAGGTTAGATTTCAACAGTATTTAAACATGTTTAAATAAACAGAAATACTCCCATCGTTTAGAAAATTGTTGATCTTAGCCTATTCTTTTTGGTAAATTTTGAACATTACGTGAATTAAACCTAAAATCTGTCCTTATTTCGTAAAAAAGACCAAAGTTAAATTGTTAAAATTTGAAAATTAAAAATTAAACAGTATAATAACTCATCAAATCCTTCCATTATAAAATCTTCAACTATTTTACAAAATTTCAATTAATTTCCTTTTGTTGCAAATTTTGTAATAAAATATTACTGTCTGAAAATTCCCATATTTTTCATTCAACAGAACAATACTATTTCTTTGACGATGGCGAAGTAATCAACAAAGAGTGCGTTTGAAATTCATAAATTTCCTCCACGTTAACTGTATGACGCAGAAGTTCATCTCTCCGTGGTGCGGAATACAGGGCAGAATTTGTCAAAATTACATTCTTATCGGGAAACCTTGGTTGTTTATAGCGGTGACATGTCGCATGATGAAATGAATAATGAAACATGGCACGATCTGACCGAAGAAAACTCGACCACACACTAGCATTTATATCTGAATTACAATTATTTATATCTACGTTCGTTTGTTATTTAAGCAATTGAGAATACGTGTACTTACAAGCAAACAAAAAATACGCACACACGCATCAAAGAAAGAAAAGAATCCAATATTCCTATGAATTTGACATAACGCAGAAGATAGTGGCTTTTTCTAAATTCTACAAATTAAAATTGATATACTGTTATCGTACGAGTAACGAAGTATTATCTAATTTTATTTTTTTTGCTAATTTCATTTTTCGAAAATTTTTGCCTTTGTGTTATTTCTCTTTATCTAATTTCCCAATTATCTTTTACCATATAATAGCTAAATATATCTGGACAATTATCTTAGCTTTTAAAAGAAAGTAATCTATTTTAATATCTGAAAATAATAAGAAATACAGCTTCCGATACGTAATTATTAATAAATATCACATTTGTAATCAAAAAATATATTTATATCCCTTTACAATATTTTACCATAAATACAACAAATATAAAATAAAAACATTTCTTTGGATTTAAAACTATTAATATAAACATCGTTCATGCCAAGTAAATAACCCCACGATTCCACACGCGCAATATCATATTTCTCAATTTACTTATCCTAACCTATCGCAAACCTAACCCTCTTTGTATCAATTTTCATACGACCTTTTTTCTTAGATGTTCAGCTATTTTATTACTGTTTATTCCTGGAAATTCGTTTCGTTCTTACTTACGTTATTTACATATATAAAATGAAAAAACTTACCATGTCACGATATCGAATTTGTATGCTCACTTTAAGAAGTGCCCGACGAGATGCCCCTAATCGTGTAACTCCGCGTCGGAGAGCACGACGCAAGACTTTTAACGAAGTGGATTTCCCGCGCGTATCCTACCGGATGTAGACACTTGCCGGCGTATAAATAATAAATACGAAATGCACGGGAGACTCTGGCTAGACGAGCAGGGTCTTCACCCCACGACATCGAGGGTTGTCGAGGTAAGGAACGAGCCAGACCAGACAAACCGACGCCATAACGACGCCTGTCGACCAACGCCGAATACAATATAACTGTAATTGCTCGAATTACGTGGCAGTAGCGTTACGATTGTTAATTATTAAATGTCCATTAATCACTAGTCTTTCCTTTCTATTACATAAAGCCGATATAAGTAGATAATATAGTTTCGAATTTAACATTGAGGTTATGAATGTGAATTATATAGGGCATTGACTAATGGAAAATTTATGTTAGAATTTTTAGAGTTTCTTTTCTTTTGTAGAGTTTTTTTATGATAAAAATATCCTTATTAAATTAAAGAAATTGAATTCGTTTAATATATACATATGTCTAATGTACTTTAATTATAATTAATGTACCGCACATATAATCTATGTTAAATTGTTTAAATTTAACAATATTTTATTGCTTTCTAGAATGTTTCAACAGCATCCTTTAAGTTTCTTCTAGCCGTTCCATTTTTGAAAATATACAATTTTTAAAGAATTTTGATGAAGGTATATTATATATACGTATACATTAAATATATGTATATTTTGTGTAAAATTGTCTAAAAATTAAAAAATCGTTTAATTTCAGATCGTACAATTCCAAAATTTAAATAGTTAAAAGAAGTTTGACATTAATAAAACATTTTCAAAAAAAAAGAAAATAATGAAGTTTAAAAGATCCAATCTTTTCCTTGTCAATATTTCTTTCTCCCACTCGATAAAAAACGAAGAATACTTATCATAAACTCAGAACTGAGTTTATCAAAAAAAAAAAAAAAAAAAAAAACAAATAATAATGATCCATAAAATTCTGGTCAGACAATATTTACTTCGATGGAGAAAAATATCGAAAAATTCGATCAAGAACTCTCTATTGTTCATACTATACCTATAGTAACACGAATATTCCATTGTAGATACACATTGCATCTGTATCCGCATACGTTGTGCAACACATATGTAAAACGACTGTGCATTATCTTCGAACACGATTGGTATTGATGTGTGCACGTCACAGGACAAGAAATGCTGGCTGTTTACAAGGAAGGATCGTTATCTTTTCTATCGTTTTAAAAATATATAAAGAATGAAAGAAAAAATAAAAGAAATAATGGATAAAAAGCTTGATTTATTTCCGTTGCGCAAGCACTGTGTAAATTCGCATATTATCTCACCTTTGCGAATAAACATGAGATATAAGCATACATGATACATCACGTAAATGAGTTTACAAAATAAAAAAAAAAGAGAAAGAAAATATATCAAGGTTGTAAGAATTTGTAGAAATAAGACAGGTGGATAATACGGTTATTTGTAACTTGTAATTAGACTTAATAGTTATACTAATACTTGTTTGCAATTTGTAAAATTATTTGGTTATTTGGTAGATAATTATGTTATTTATAAAACAATAAATTAGAAAAGAGCCCGAGGGGACTAAGCCTATGAAAAGCGGATTGCGGTGAATTATATTACGATCGTGTTTTTAGATAATTGCTGCGTTAGATCTCTATATTAAAACCATTAAACCTTATTTTCTTCAGCACCTTTTAATTCACTTGCTTTGTATATAAGTGTTCGAAATAATTGGAAGAACATTTAATTTTATTTAATGCTTAAGAAATTTCACATATATATAATATATCTATTATATTATCAGTATTTTAATATTCAATACTTTGGGAAGTAATGCAACGGTAAGTTGAACATATGGAAATAGTCACATTGCTATTTATGTAATTAATTCGCTCACTTCAATACGCCTGAAACAAGATCTTCTAATTATTTTAAACGACATACCTTTGTCGCAGCGGTTATATACAGCGATCCATTAAGTAGGGACCAACTTAACACCAGCTACTGCAGTTGATGTCGCAAATTAATAACGGATAAGAGACTTTAGAGGACAAACGTGACGTAAGAAGTTTCACTCGCGGAGGTAATTTTTTCCTAGGTCAAATTTTTTTAACGGCGATATTATGGCTCTTGCAATTGAATTATTCGAGAAGATATGCTATGGTGGAAAAAGTTCCACTATAATCCTTTTACACCATCTATATTACGTTTCAAAGCAAGATAACAGCAAATAGTTTTTATGAATCACCCTGTATAACCATTAACGTATTAACTTCTTACACTGTTATTTTAAAAGCTTTTACCCAATGGAACTGATTTAAATTACGAACGAATGACTATCTTTAAGAAGCTCCTTCCGTTCGTCAAGAAGTAAAACTTTGCAACGAACAATGAATGTATAAAGGAAAAATAACAGGATTTAATGGTGGCGAGACAAGGGAAAACGAACAAATCTGCGCGTACATAAGCGTATAATCTCGAAGCACTACAAAGACCTTAGGAGATTGCTTGTTGCAGTGTACTCGTCATACATGTATTCAGGATTTAATCGTGTATGACGAAAATCGTGCAAACTATAGATAGCTAGATAGAACATCTCGTTACAATCTGTATTGTTCTCACGGTAAAAACAGGAACTATCAATGTTAATTCAATGTGAATTTACAAGGTTATGTTTACCTCAAAAAATGACGAATAAGTTGATTCTACTTTATGATAAGTTCCTAACCTATTTTATGAAATATACAGCTTCAGATCTCGAATACGAAATATTTAAACATAAATTCATTTTGTATGAAAGCTGATTCTGAGACTTTAATTTATTCATTGAGGTTATGATAAAAATGTAGGTCCTATAACGTATTTTAATTTTGTTCCAGTCATAAATTTTATGAAACATAAACCTATTTTATAAAACACAAGGTTGATCTTCAACACGAAATATTGAGACTTAATTTAATTTCTTATCGGGGGTTCAAATCTCTAATTTATTTCTAATTTATACTATAATTTGGATTTTACGCAATATTTTCAAGAAACTTCAATTGATGGATCTTATAAAGTATCTTATTTTTGTTCCAATCATTATAGATTTGTAACTCATTTCATAAGCATAAATAAGTTTGATATCAGATACGAATTTCTGTAACTTCATTTCATTTTGGATCGAGGCTAACATTTCCAATCTATTCATCGACATTATCATAAAAATTCTGATGTTGTAAGTAAAGTATTTTGTTCCTAGGATAAAGAACTATAATGCCAATATTTTTTGTTAAAAGCATTCTTTCTAGTTTTATCCTTAAAGAAAAGAATTCATGAGTAGATTTTCTGAGAAGCTGATCATTATGGATTCGCCATTGGGGTAATACGAAAGCTCTGATCCTATGTCCCATTTCGCTGTTCCCTATAGAGTTCTCCGTTTGTCCAACTTTATTCATTATCCCGTGTTACTTCATGTTCCCGTCGCGTAATTCTTAACCTATCATTACGACCGTGGTAAAAAATTAAAATACCAGAATAAAAGAAGGATAATTCAACTGGAAGCTAAATCTTCATTATCAATTTCTTGAAAACGTCAACGATAAGACAATTCTGTTTCACCGGTTGAGGAGGCTTTATCAGCCGACATCATTTGCATCACAGTTCCTGTATAGGTTCACTAATTCAATCTGTCAGTTGTTATCAATTTCGCTCGTTTATCTGCATTAACCGGCAACATTTCCATTCCACGAATATGTGAAAGGAAGAAACGAATAGAAATAGAGATGTTACCGACGTGCATTTTCTTAAAATATTGATACGCGAAAATTATACGAGGGAAACATGATAAATCTATATTTGACTGGCTGAGAATCATAGTTCACTGTTATTTTTCATAAAATTGTGTTTTACGTTTATTATTATAAGAAATACATTACACTTTTCCAAGTCATAAAAACATATAACGAATAGCAGAGAGTGAAGTTATAACTTAATTAAGAAACTAAAGAAATAATACCTGTGAGAATTGAAATATGTTACATATATAGTTGACAGTGTATTCAATTTTTAAACGAAAGACAATAATAACTTGTCATGTTTCTCTTCTGTAGTCTTCATTTTTTCCAAGAGTCAAAGGACCGAAATTTTATTCCGCGTTGTCAATTATACACTCGACATTTTCCAGTCTTACTGGTGAGAAAAGAGGCCATAAAGAAGCCGTAAAACATAACTGCGTAAAGGAAGGGGGGGGTCGATCCGCGAAATGCAAAGAAACATCGCATCGTTTCCATCCGGAAGGTCTAACACCACCAGCTGTGTTCTGTGCGCCAGACGATGGGGGATATTTGCATTGAAAAACTGGTCAAAATTGGATTCTAAGAATTGTGCTTCCTCTGCAATATCTTTGTTCACAGAAAAAGTTAAATAAGAAAAATTGTAACATAATTTGTCAAAAGTTTCCTGAGAATTTATACTTATTCATGTTATTTTCTTACAGTAAATAGAAATGAATAATTTATTTCTTTGAGAAGTTCGACACTAGTCACTAGTCACTAGTTACTACGGATTTTTATGCATTTATAAAAATTTAAGAATTACAAAAACGCACGGAATGCATATAATATAAAAATATATATGTAAAATATCCAAACTATTGCACTCGTTATAATATTTGATGAGTGGAACAAATCATTGTATCTTTAAAACTTTAAATTTGCATAAACATCCGATGTCAGTTTGGTTTTTGAGAATAGAATAGCGTCTTTTATAACACGAAAAAAAGGTCGTGCCAATACTGTGTCCCAAATGCAAAGGATTAACACGGCCCGTAAAGCTTCACAATCTCTGTATAGTTTCCTTTCTCCCTACATACTCTTATTCGCTCCTCCTTACGAAATATTTTACGTGATCCAAACCAAACAGATGAAACTCTTACTAGTATTTTTCACTTGTCACTTTGTTTGTCATCATATTGTCGTAGGTTTTCTGCGAGCACTTTGTGGCTGCACGATTATCGATTTGGAAAACGTAGAGCGGAAAGCACCGGACATGTCTCGTTATATATACTATGTACATATAAAGACCATAGGAGGAAACATAAATGTTAATTTATGACTAAACAAAAGAATTTTCAAAGGTCCAAAGATATAAGTCTTTTAAAGATAATTGATCAAGTTTTATGATCCAATTCCAAAAGCCAAAGATACAATTATTAAGACAAGCTCTATTTTAACATCTGCGATACTATAATATTATGACTAGCGATATTTTGACAATTTGAAGCGGACGGAAAAACAAATATATAGACGATTTTGATAATATGGGATTGATTAACAACGTACTGAATCTTAAAACTACTCTATTATAAAAAAGATAGAAAATATGACTTATCGTGCTTTTTTCCTTCATATAGTGTACATAATATATATATATAGATTTGCTCATAAAAGTGTTGATTTGCTCATAAAAGTAAAATAGAAACCTTCTTTGAATATACTACGGGTATTATATGACACATTTTGAAATTTCAAATGTTTTATATAACAAAGATAATATATATATATAAAAGGTGTTCGAATATTTTCATCAGCTACTGTATTAATGTGATGAGCAATAAAGATGGCTATTCATGCTACATACCAACTTTTAACTAAATGTATCTTGCACTCTAGATATCTGCTAACTTTATATCAGTTTCAAATTTGATCAATATAATCATAATAGTCGTGTTTCATTATATGCTCATAATATTTCAAAATGTTTCATATAACATACATACAAATTTCTTGTCGTAAGTGTCCACATACTTTTGTGAACCAATGTATATTCACGATCATAGAATTTTCGTATGTTGCCCGTGGTCGTTTTTTCGCTTCCTTGTCCTTTTCACAAGCACGAGAAAGAGAGAGAGAGAGAGAGAGAGAGAGAAAGAGGGAGAGAGAGGGTATCCCAACGTCAAGTCGGGTCTATCGACCGGAGGAGAATCAGAGGGTGGAAGAGGGTCAGAGACGCGGAACCACACTAGAACGAAAATTCCGTCCAATTACCGTTCTTATAATACGCACACGGTGTCGACATACTATATGTCGTATTTGCACACGGTATAACTGGTTACAAGAGACGCGTCACCTTTTATTCAAACGGTCAATGGTATCTAATTCATTTAGGACGCATTTAAAGCAATTATTGCTTTTGCACTGGTACGTAGAGGTCGCTAAACGTCGTACCACATCCTCGTGGTAATAATACCCTCGATCGAGGATAACATCTTTCATCCAATTGTTTCCATCTTATCATACATATGTTGCGATTCGATGAAGAAATTAGGGTCAGTTTTCACTTGGAAATCAATGGTTCTCGAAGGTAACGTGAAAGTTCGTCCCTCATGCTAATATGCACAAAGTACAATGGCTGAAATTGATCTACTATGAAGTCTCGTTTTTCGTACGAATTACTCAACTTACTTTCCTTTCGTGTTTCTGATATCTTATTATAATTATCCTGATTATTATATTATATTGATCAAACACGAAGATGGAAGATTTACGATTTAATCATGGCTCCGTTGCTAGTCCAAAGTTTCTTTTTGTGAATCGATGCACGATAACATCGCCGATGCAGTACGCAGTACTACACCGGACGTATGTTTCTCGATGCAACGTTCCGATGGAGAGTTCATGTCCCTCTACTGTGTTACGAGACATGTCGAAATGGACAGTTACCCAAAATACACGCGCGCGTACCAACGAACGAAAGCGGAAATTGTAACTGAACCAAGTGAATGAAAGGGTGATTGAAGAATAAGAATATAAACTAATAAAATGGAGAAATAGTAAAATATCGCCAAAAATAGCAAACTACAATTAAGAACATATCTTATACTAAACAAAATATGCTAATGTATATAAAGGAAACAATATAAAATATGGCAAATAAAATAAATATAAAGGAAAAACAATAATACGGGAGGAGGAAAAACTAGATAGTAGATCCTGCCCCTGTTATCTTTCTTCTCTCTTGTTCAACCATAGCATTCTCACGCTCTCTCTCCCTCTCTCGCAACTCCCGCTTCACTCTTCGTGAAAATCGATTCGCTACCGGCCTGGACAGCAGACCATGTCAAACATGTACTCAAAAGTATTACCTTTTCCCGCAATGAAACGTTACCTTATCACTGTCTCGTATCAAACTAGCAATCCTCGTACGAAGATCTTCACGGTACGAGTCACAAAAACTCTTCGACCGGCATAACCAGTCTTTGTCTTGCTATCGTTGTATTACTGCTACGAACTTCGCTAAAACACTGAAAAGGCGACCGTTCTGACCGATACAAAGGCAAACGAACGATATCGCGATTTAAACAGTTGCGAGTACGAATAAATGAAAGAAAGTCACGAGCAAACACACCCTAAGTGAACATCCGTCGACCGACGACGCCAGACTGCGCGAGAGCGCCACCTTTACCTTTCTCGCTTGTTCTGCTCCATCCCCACCACTAACCCTTTGTGTCATTCTGCGTTCGCTATCTCACTCTTTCTTCGAGTCGTTATAACTTGCTCCATCTCTTCTCCTTACCACCCTTTGCTCTATCATGTTACTTCCGTTTCGTATTTCGATAGTTTCTTTATACATTATTAATTTTTCTTATTTACTTTATCTTCATATACTATGCTTTTCTTCAGTCTCTTTAATAAACTACAATCTTCAGTTTCTGTTTTTATTACTTTTTATCATATTGTGCGCAATATATGCAGCACTAAGTAGTACAGTTAAATGAAATTTGCCTCTTCAAATGGCCATTATTATCCCCCCCAGTTTTTTAAATTAACTTCATGGAATGAGCCTCTAGCTCCTCTTTCACAATTTATATTATTACATACACAATTAATATTATTAAAGAAATTTTACAAGTTTTTAACATCGATAAATTCTCTTAGATAATAACAAGCTCGATAACAAAACAGAAGCTGTACATGCAAACTGTACAAATTGCAAATCGTCTCATTATGCTACCAGATGCAAAATTGTAAAATTATAGAAAAGAACTCTATAACCTATAACTTGCGACTTGTCGATTCATTAATACTATTAGTCGATAAATTGTTGTACAAGAGAACCTTGGTGTGTTACATATATAAAAGAAACAAATATGTCAGATACCTATATCACACTTAATGAAGGATAGATTTAGGATTTCCTAAACATATATATACCTCGATAACTAACCTGATAAGTTAATAAAATACATACATAAAACTATATTTTGTCATCATTCTTTCCTTGTTACGTTTCTTTTACGTTTCTTTTTATATTATTTACTTATTTTCTCTACTTCTGTAATGTTTTCGTGGCAACGATCTGTCTTTTTCTATTCTTACTGCCTTCGTTCGCCTTCTCGCTTCGCACCCTGTTCCTAGTCCACGAATCCTGTCTCGATTCGCACATGCGCACAACGCGAAACCGCCGTCGCGAATAAGCCCGCGTCTGCGTTCTTCTAATGTTGTCTGCCTTTCTGTTCCTTTCTCTATTCTTCCACCCCATTCGGTCGAAATCGTCCGTTGAAGTTAGCGTGATCCGAAAGAAATTATCCGTTAGTCCCACCCTTCTATATTTAATAGAAACACGGTGTGTCCGTCTGTCGACGTCAGCCGGTGGATAGCGACATACATTTCCATCCTTCTACCACCCTATCACTATTATTGCGGGGAACGTGACCGCGTGGGGATAAATTATGTATCTCTAAACAAAATGATTGCTTCAACCCCTGACTGTTATCTAAGAGCAAAAAAAAACCAAATTAATAAATATAAATAAGAATGAAATTTCTTCCGAAATAAAGTTAATACCTTAGACAAACCATGTTATTTTAGTATATATTTTCTTATTACGTAATCTAGAATTTAATAGTAAAGCTTAGGATAAATTGTTAAAACAAAAAAAGTGATATGTAATTATGAATAGAAGTTACGTTTATTTCAAAATAGAGTTATTACTTTGTATAGCTTTCAATATTGTAACATATTCTTATTATATTTACTCAATAATTTTTTATATGGTGAAGAGATGGCGCTGGCAATCGTAATCAAAAAGTATATCGGTGTACCGATAGAAATGATTATTTAATGCGACAGAAATGCGTAACATACGTTCTTACTGTTCTCGTGCCATATGTTACCTCCACACACATGCAATAGTTATCCACATGCAATTACGTTTATGTAAATTCGAACTTATAATTAGATTCGTAAATTCATGATTAAAGCGATTATATAACGTTACTTATTAACGACCAATACTACAATCGCACTGTATGACGGGGACACTTGTCTCGAGAAACAAATTGTGTTTGACAGAGGTCTGAGGGTATTTGCCAATATTCGTAAGTATCTTCGAGCGGTCTTGTATCACTGAACTATACTATGAACGAATTTTCAGCTTTCGCTAGAGCAATATCGAATATTTGCTTCTGAGGAGTATGGTGCCTACTATATTATTGATGCATTCTCCTTATAGTCTTCTTCTATCCAAGAACTTCGTACTTCAGTGGTTAAAGAAGTATGTATAATGTATTCGTAGCTTTTGTAGTTAACAATATTATGATATTCCTGCAATTATAAACATAAATTGCAACGATTTTATAATATAAAACACGAAAAATTCATAAAAATAAAAGTTGTAGTTATGGAATATTTTTAATGATAGAAATAAATATTCTATGAAATAAAATATGTTTAACGATCGAAAATATATATAAATGTTCATAATGACAATTTTTGTTACTTTTAATCTAATAAAAAATTCCAGTTTCCAGAAAGCTGGAAATCACAAAGTGGCCATAAACACGTACCACATTATCCGATGAATAGTTGGAACGAAATTGTAAGAAAGGATTTATCGAAAGTACAATTGACATTTAGGTGTGGTCTTATCAAGATATAATCACTAAATTCCGATTAGAAAAACGGCACACCCAAAAAGATTTTGCTATTAAAAATCTAATCAACATCTATCGCTTTACTGATTTCTAAATTAGATATTTTTAATTCAATATACCGATGATTTTATTTTGTTTAATATTTTTATTCATTATATGCTTATAATTTACTATATTTTTCAATCTATTTTAATGAAATAACTGAAAATCGATATTCTTTAAAACCCCATAATCAATAAATAACGGTGCGATAATCGAACGTTAATTATCGAATGATAATTATCGAACCACTAATGGCTCGTTTTCATGTTATGAAAATAATTTCCGTCAGATTATCATATGTTGTCACTTGTTATAACCAGATAATAATTTGCTAATTGGCTACTGGTAATTAAATTCACTCAGCGGTATTTTAGTTACTTGAGAAAGACCTCCTTCTTTCCAAATTGACGGAACATTAAAGGTGCCCGCAGCAAATATAATATTGTTTTAGACAGTAAACCATTACTAAGCAGACAATTTACTTGAATTATAACTTTGGCAAATCCAATTAAAAAAGTAAACAGTTACTTCATTATAAGTCATATTCATTAACTTTTCTTTCAATAAATTTTTCTATGAACATTACATAACCTGTAATGCTAACTCGCTTATTTTTGCAATGTAACGAAACGTCCATATTACTTTTACCAGAGTAATATAAAATCTGATATAATATCTCAAAAAAATATCTTCGATCTTTGTATTCGTAATAATGTCAGGACATGCGAAAACCATTTCGTATCATCTGTGCGTCATATTTATTCCTCTATCTTCCTCTACCAAATGAAATGTTTCCGAGTCACGTTCAGCGTTTACAAACGCGTATTTGTCACCAAAGAATTTAAAATTAGTTTTATAATAACGGAAAAAGAATTAAATATCACATTATTTCATATTATTTTGTATTGGTCTTTAACAAAAAAGTTATCCCTTGCTTTTTCTGCTACATTATACATTGATACTATACCTGAAAAATAATTTCTTATAGTAAATGTCTTAAATTTTTCATTAATTTTGTGTTTCATAATAAAACTAAATCCTACATCTTTAATCATATTTAGTATTTAAATGAGATAAGAACATTAATCATAAAATATATTATATAAATAATTAAAAAAAAACTAAATTACTAACATTTATACATTAATTAACTTCATATACCATCCTGTGGCACAACGAAATTGTAAACCTTCGATAGCTCAGTTGGTAGAGCGGTGGACTGTAGTTGGTTTCTTAAAAATATGGACATCCATAGGTCGCTGGTTCAAATCCGGCTCGAAGGAAATATTTTTTTTAATTTATGTAAAGGTTTATTAATAACAGTTCGATGACACTGAAGTAACATATTTTGATCTAATATTATTAATTAGTAATTCACAAAAATAGTAAGTATTCTTAATTGTTTGATCTTTTTCCCATTCTCTTTTCCAAAAATAATGTATGTAGGATATAAAGAGATCATTGTAGCGAAAGCAATGTATTATATGTAATACAAAAATAATATTGAACGGGAAGAAAAAATTAATTTCTTTCGACCGTGACAGGACTCGAACCTGCAATCTTCGGATCCGAAGTCCGACGCCTTATCCATTAGGCCACACGGTCCCTTGAAAGAACATAACCAAACATAGTATATACGTCAATTTAAAAAAACATAATTATTTATTATATACAAAATTTATTGTTTTACAAAATTTGATAATATACCTTCTCTTTTATACACATAATATGAACAAAGTTAAAACTTATACCATACTTCCTTTCTTATAATATATTCTTGTAATAACTTTATCGTAAAATTCAAATCGAGAAATCTATATTATCTACATTTATAAAATCCATATTTCTCGGAATAGATATCAACTATAATGGCATCCTCATTGATTAAATATAGTAAATATAGGATATACCTTAACATTATATCAAAGATGAAGATTATATTCTTGACTAAGGCATGAATAGACGTAACAATTAATGAGACTTCATGTCTCATGTTCTGAAATATCGACCACGAAAATATAGCGGTGTCTCTTATGCCCTCTGCGATTTGTTATAGCATTCCTACTTCACCATTTGTTAATCAAACAATCATTATCCATATTACCATAGACAAAGTTTTGTACATATCTACTAGGTGGCATTAAACACAGAAAACAAATTGTCAGGCTTAATACATAATAAATTTGACAGACCTGCAGTATTTTATTAACAATTTCTTACAATTTTATAAAAGATATTAATAAATGTACCTATACAGATAAATTGTCACATAAATTTTTCAATTTTTATACAAATAAAATAAATATCAAAGTCAAAATAAAAATGACAACCTTCCAAACTCAACTTTTGTATGCTTTAGGAAATAAAATAAAGGTTCTTCCGGATTTAAGAAAAATATTTCTTCGTCCTTTAATACAAAGTAAGTTTAATTTGTAACACTATACTACTACAATATTTCAAGTATTTTGTATTTTAATAAATAATCGCAATTTATTACTTATATAGTAGCTGTAAAAGCAATAAATCAAGAATACATAGAAGAAGGAATATTAGATAGAATAAGTCAAAAATACAATATACCAGAAGAAACTGTGGATGAATATTATTCAGTCATCTTTACAATATTAAAGATTCATTTGGGCACAATATCGCAAAGTATTAAACCTGCAGAATTTAAACAAATATTAGAAGAACTGAAGTATGTATTTTACCATATATTACATTCGATTATTTTTAATTTTGTTTTAGTAAGTATGATATTATTTCTACAGATTATCTTCAGAATGTATTGATGACCTATCTATAGTAGTATATGGTCAAAAGCGACCAGAATTAATATCAGGATTAATACAGAAAACAAAATTTTATCCACACCTAATAGCCTGCAAGTGGCGTATAGATATTACTATTTCTTCTAGGTACCTGTTTAATAAATTATAAATTTTGTAATGTTGATATGTGTAATACAAAAATTCATTTTACTCATATTTCTATAAATGTTTAAGAAATTATCTGCTTATTAATGTGAATATTTTTAGCATATTAAATAGAGTCTTGGAACCACATATTATAATGGAATGGACATTTAGCAATGGAAAGCGTCAAATATTTGAGTTATCTTTGTCAAAGTTTCATCAATTAAGACATGCCATAGCAACCATACTTGTAGATATGCGAAAGGTTGAAAAACAATGTGCTTCAAAAAATATTCTATGTAGCTGATGGTGGTATGAAAACTAACAATATAAGTCTTTTTCACTCTAACCTTGTGCAATATTGTATTAGAAATAAGGAACAAGATGTAAGATATCCTTTTTACTTCAAGAAACTACATTTCATGTAATAATGTAAATAACTAATAAAATTAGTTAACTTTCCCTTGTTCTTTTATTTTACGGAGTTTATTATTTTTAACTACATGAATTCGAATAAAATAGTTCTAAATAGTTTCTACTAGTTATATCACATTTGATATTTTCACTGTATATGCTATTTTCATCACGTAGAATTAAAAAAATATTTTTAGTATCCTAGTACCTTTAAAAATTTCAATGTGCTATGTAAAGCGCGAAAGACATCGATATCGTTAACTAGAGTGCATACTGAATATCGTATCTACATACATATGCCTAAGTGTAGGTGGATCTGCCTGTATTCTTGAAAAGATCCGAAGCCCTTTAGAAAAATGTCATCGTTGTTAAAAAACTGTTGGAGGCTGTCACAAAATCTATCTATTACAACACCAAAATGTAAGTAAATTTTATTGATAATTCTTTGATTTTCTGTTTTATATCATGTAATAAATTATAAACTATATCGATAGGTTATCCAAAATTTCTTCCCTTCATGAGAACAAGTACCACGGAAACTGAAAAAACAGAATTACAACGTACGTAAAAAATTGTTATTTATAATATATTTAATAATGTAATGTTTTTAAATGTAAAGAATTTTTATCATATATATTTTATAACCTTTTCCTTAATCTTAATACTTCTTTCTCTAAATTACATTTACACAATCTTCTTTTATTAAACAGCAACAATGCGTAAAATCAGAACAGATGTAGAAGCCATAAAGGATATGGGTTTATATATTAGTGCATGCTTACCAAAGTATGTGCAGAAGGTTCAAATAAATGCTGGCGATGAACTTGAAATATTAGTTTGTCCACAAGGAATTATTCCAACGCTAAACTTTTTGAAATGTCATCATAATACTCAGTTCACTTCATTATCAGATCTAACTGCAGTAGATGTTCCTTCTCGAAAATATAGATTTGAGGTAAATTTGTATTTGAAAATTAATACTCCATATAATACTTCATATAATAAATATAGTTATGTAATGTTTTGATTATTAGGTTGTCTACAATCTTCTTTCTCTTACTTTTAATTCACGTATTAGGGTAAAAACATACACAGATGAATTGACACCTATACAGTCAGCAGAAAGTGTTTATAATGCTGCTAACTGGTACGAACGAGAAGTGTGGGACATGTATGGTATACTATTTTTGGGTAATTCAGATCTTCGTAGAATTCTCACAGATTATGGTTTTGAAGGACATCCATTAAGAAAAGATTTTCCTTTAAGCGGTTTTGTTGAGGTAATTTTATAATATAATTCTAATGCTTCACAAATGCTTTGGCTTCAATTGGTAATATATGATGTAAAAATTATATTTTTAAACATAGGTACGCTATGATGATGAATACAAGAGAGTAGTATGCGAACCGCTAGAATTAACGCAAGAATTTCGCAAATTTGAATTATCCACTCCATGGGAACAATTCCCTAATTTTCGTCCTGCTGAACCTGAAAAAAGTAAGGAAGAAGATTCATCTAGAGATAAAAAGTAAATTACATTTTTATTGTATGTTATAAACATGTATTGAAAGAAACATGTGTTAGTCTTTATATTAATATTTATTTAATACTACCGTGCATTCTTTTCAATAAAATAGATACAAAGTATGACAACGAAAATTTTTAGTAATTTGTTTATTGACCCTAGTAGCATGAACAATTTATGTATTTTCCGTGTAAGATAACTTCAAGTGAAATATGCGCATTTTGTATCGTTTTATATTTTACATATTGTATAATATAAACGTAATTCGTTAATTACAAAGTGCTTATATCCTAATTTTAAGGCATATTTTTCGGTGAGTTGTAAACAAATTGAATCAAGAACGAAATTGACTGATCCTATATTCAATATTTACGTGTATATAACAATAGGAATTACTGTATATTCTTTCCTTAAGAGAAGTGTACAAGTACTCAACCTTTGCTTTATACAATTATACATACACTAAGATTATTTTATATGCATTAACCCTTTCGCTTCAAGTGCCGCTTATAGGCGGCATCCGCGAGATGACCTGTGGGTACGAGTACCGCATATAGGCGACGACTCCTGAGTCCGGCACCCCATATATCCGACATCCAAATGATGCATATACAACTGCTATCTGTAGTCAATAATATATTTTTTCGTTATCGGCAGAACATTTTCTGTTGATTTTATTGACATATTGGATTAATCACTTCTTAAAGTTACTCATTGTTGCAACAACATCAAAACATTTCACGCAATATATTTCGAACATCCAAACGATCGTATACTGTTTCATCTTAAAAATTTATTAAATCCATTGACAGTGAAACGATATTTCATATACGGTTCTTACAAGAACTATTGTTATTTAAGAGTTAGGCAAACGTATATACAGCAACCACGCACACTGTGCGTATTTATGGACTGGACTGCCGAAGCGAAAGGGTTAAATTATATTATTGCATCTTTCATTTTTTTTGTTTTACTTATTACGTTAGCACCAGCAATTAGAACGTTTTCTAAACTAAGTACTTAAATATATTCATATATTTTACTTTAGTACTAATAAGAACTTACTTTCGCGAAATAAGTTTTCTTTTCAAATGTAAGGCAAGACACTTCCAATTTACGAGAAAGGAGAACCTTTGTCTTTTTTAAAAATATATCTTTTGAAAATTGTTTCCTTATCAATCCACTTGAAAATGTACGCGTGGATGTATATATATAACGTCATCACAGTGCCAGTAGTATATATGTACTTACATACATAACATTCATTCTAACATCACAGTATTTCGTAAACATGTCTCTCGTTATCGTGTGTGTGCGCGCGTGTGTGAGTGTGTGTGTTTATATGTATATATTGTATGTAATCGATACATGTTAGATGAAATTCTACAATGACCATATAATTAAGCTCTTGTCCATCATGAAATATGCCAGTTAGTGCATAAACTATAGTTTTTCAATTGGACTCGCTTTCTCTGCGACTTTTTGTCGTTTCCTAATAAATGGAACAAAACCCCACAACGACGCGCCTACCACTAGAATAATTCCTAAGATGCTGAAGATCGGCCCGTAACTGCCGATTTGTTCAAATACAACGCCGCAAATTGGAGGGCCAACCAACTGTATGATTCCATTTACGAACAACGAGATACCATAGGAGGAAGTTAACTTCTCGGTCCCTAACATATCGGCCATTATAACCGCGGTGATACCAACGTAAATACCGGAAGCTAATCCGAAAACACCGCAATAAACCGACAGGATGGTGTAGCTTGTGGCTATGGGGAGAAGAGCCAACGAAATTCCAGAAATGAACAAACCGCCAACGAAATACCAATGCTTTGGCATGATCGAGACATCGGATAGCGCTGAGCCTCCGATACGTCCTATCAGGTCTAATATAGAGACGGTCGAAAGAAGAAGGGAAGACATATTTTTGTCGAAACCCAACGATATAGCGTACGCTGGTAACAAGATGACGAAATTCGTATAACTGACAGCGTTCGTTGAATTGGAAACCAAGATTACCAGATAGATAGGATCCTTCAATAAACTTAAGTCAAAGAATTTGTTCCTCTTCTCTTTTACTTCGTTCTTGTTCGTTTCTTCGGTACCCCTCCTCGTGAAGGTGCTCGATATCGCGTTCAAGGTCAACGTAGACGCCCTTTCCGGATGTATAGCGGAAAGCGTGCTTCCATGATACGGCGTGCTGATATAATTAAAAGATGACATGCTCGGTGACTGTAAAGGCGATTTCTGACGTTTCGATAGCCTGGCAGAATCTCCGCCCCGTTCCGGAACAGCGTGCAACGCCGGAGTGCTGTGCATCTGGCCTGTTATCTCCCGTCCCGTGGGCATGCTAATTTTTCTCGTTCGACCTTGAACTGGCGTATTCTTGTAATACTCTAAAGCGACACTGGACGCACTCTTTGGTACCATTGGCGCGGCTTTTTCGTTTTCGTTCGAAGAAGAAACAACATGATTCGATTGCTTCTCATCTTCGGGACTAGCTACTGTGACCGAGGCGGCCTCCAAGTCGACGTCGTTCGATTTGCTCGACGACGATGCTGGTACCATGTGCCTTTCCACCGGTTCGTACAAAAGAGCACTCGCCCATACATTCAAAGTAACAGCACCCATTATTAATACTGCACCTCTGTAAAAAAGTAAAATGAGCTTTAGCGCTTTTTGTTCGGCCCAACGATAAGGTTAGCTATAGCTTACAATATCGTCATCGGGATATTCCACGGCTGTTGAGAGGAAAAAAATCGTCACTTCGTTAAACCAATTACATAAATACTGATTTTTAACAAATACGCTTTTCCTTTAATATCGGTACTTAGTTTTAGCTAATTAACTGTTTAAAATTTTTTCCGTGATATAAATATGAACATTTCAATTAAGTTATGCTGTTAATCAATCACTGAAATACAATGATTGTGCAAGCATGGAATGGAATAGGAAACATTTGAAAATATTTAATGATCAATTTTTTTAGAAAGAATAAAAAAATATTTCTCTATATAGTGATTCATGACGCAATGAAATGAAAATAATTTAAAAGATCATAAATAGAAGCGTAAAAACGCTTTATTATTGTATTTCTTGTGTACTTGCTAATTATTTTATTTTATTATATATATAATTACTTTATATGTATAAAATATCTTTTTATACTATATAAATTGTAAAAAGAGAATACAAAAGATTAATATCAGGTACAGTTTGTTAATACTCTTAAATGATTCACTTATCATAATCTTTGGTAACCAACAGATATAGTATAACATATTCCTAACTTTTACATTAACATAATCTTTTCAATACTGGTTTATACGTATATATCTCGTGAATTACCATCAAGTGTTACAAACAAAGCCTTATATATTCCAAAATACATAAGACTTATACTAATCACAGCTCTTTTTTTAAATAACCTTAATAAAAAATTCATTAAGTATTATACAGATGTTTCATAGTCTGCACCGTTTCCAGTTAGAACAGACTATGATAGATAATTTGTACGTCAATCTGAAACTGTTTTATTTATGAACTAAGAATAAATGAACAAAATAATATTTAATATTTAAATATTTCAATAAAATAAATATAGAATTAAAATGAATTCAACGAGTATGAAACAAAAATAAACGAACAAAGAGCTTAGCAATATTTCTTTGAATATCAACAGACTTCTATAACTAATACTTAATGTTTTCGAGAGAAGAAGAAATACTAAGAAAGAAAGAGTGTTACTCCTTTCCCGTTTTTAAAATAGATTGAGATGGAAATTATATTTTTAGCGTGCGTTTCAGATCGCGTACAATACATTCTGCGGTACGAGAGAAGTTCATCTTCTTCGAAATCGCAATTTGTTCCTGTCTTCTCCCATGGACACATTCTTCTGCAACAAAAGAAAAAATAAAAGGGACGTTTAGACGAATGGAAACGTTCTAGCTTACATCTATCGGTGTAGTAATATATATACATATCGTATATATATATACATATATTGTATATAGCATATATCATAGTACGAATACAGAATATAAAAATTGTGTTTACGTTTTGAGACTCGTTACGTATAACGATATTCCACATTAGCATTCGGCACAGATTAAAATATTCGTTTCGATACACGCGTGTTAAATCAACACGATTAAAGTTCTTCCGACGTAAAACGTGAGTTTTAGACACACCGCGTGCTGTTTCGTGTCGCTGCAAAGTAAAACTATGAGAAAGTGAAAAAAAAGAGAAATATTGGAATTAAAAAAAAAAAAAAAAACAATCTTGAAATGAATATTGAAACTGACTTACATTTGGTATGGCGCAATTTATTAATTAATTTATACGTACTTCGACTTTGTATTTAACTCTGCTACGTCTTTCGGTCATTTTCAACCCAATCGTTTCCTTTATTCTTAAAAATTTTTCAAATTTAAGAAAATTGTGAGAGAATCGTTGTTAAAATTTTTATTAACGTTATCTTCATTTTAATTCCACCAAATTTTTCCTAAAATATCAAAAATCTTTTTGTTTCTAGAAACGAGAGATCGAGATATAAATATTCGAAGATCGTAGCAGGATTAATACACGTAAATCGAGAAAAAAAACAGTCTACTCACATGTTCACGTTCGATCGACAACATATTATCGACATACATATGTACATTATTGTATATTCATAAAACCAAACGAAGAGAATAAGAACTTCAGTATACGTATTTGGTTCTAAAACAAATATAATACGTAACCAGAAAAAAAGAAGATACAAAAGTACAAGGAACAAAATTAATTTTTTGATTACTCCTATTACACAGCCGCGGTTAAACAATGCGAAATGCATAAAAATTGAACTTATCTTAATTCTATTTTTGCTATTACGACACATATTAACTCGAAACACGTGAGCATCACGCGTTCTCCATTTATAATGTGCACACTTAAAATGTGCAAGTACTTTCAACGTCAAACCGTACGTTTCCACAGTTCTCGCATGGACATGATTATTACATATGCACACACAACGAAACGCACGCACGTGTAATTATAATTTTTTACTTTTGACTATTCGATAATGGCATATGCTCTACCTTTTTCCTTCTGTTTTGTTATTTTGTTCTTAAACGAAGCGTATCATTCATAATTAAAGAAGACAAAGAAAGAGGCATATTATCTTCTTTATGTGCACATGTATTCCGAAGACAAAGAATTACACTTTATGCTAAACTGATGGTACTTTAATTCTAATACTTGATTACGATACAGACTGTTTCGTTTGCATCGGCAGTTAAGTATCTAAAGCGAATGGCAATTTCACGACACACAAGGATTGCATCCAGATCTTTAAATAACCGCCCAATGAAGGAACTCGTCTTTATCATCGTGGAAGAAAGTCATCACAATAGGTTGCACGATACTGGCCCAGATCTTATTTCGTCCTTTTTTATTGTAGTCTCGGTGCAGTTGAGTCTAATTTAAAATCAAGCGTTAAAATATATTACGCCTGGCAATTTGGTTTGGTAGAAATGGTAAAAGATAAAAAAGCGTGATAGGAATTTAGATCATTAAAATACGTGGCATAGAACAAAAACGTATATATATGTATATACGAAATATATATGATTCTTACCTAAACCATATCAGATGAATTATGTGGCATTTTCCACATGCAGAATTCGGGTTTAGTACATAGAATATTTCTGCGTGTTTTTGAAATTAGAATAACGTCAACTAGTCGCGAGCCTATCGTCTTTTTGACAGCCAACGTTACCGTGTGTATATCGAATGGTTAATGTTCGTTATCTTTAATGACAACACATTTGATAAGGAGGCTATAAAACAGCTATAGAATGTTGTAAATTTCGCAGAGATATACAATAAAATTGTGTACATAAATGCACGCGCGTGGTTGATCCAAGTATCTTGTAAAAAAGAACTACACACATGCATGATTGATCATCGTCACATTTAATTAGTTGTAATAATGATGTATAAATACTCACCGAAAATAATCTTCACAAAATATATATAAACTTTCTAAGACAATAACACTTTATTTACGGATCTTCATGAGAACAAGATGCACGTGATTATACACAAACGTCTTGTATCTTTTTCTTTTTTCTTTCTTTTTTTTTCGTGACACTAATTGTATCACAAATTATATAAAAGTTGGACAAATCAAGCTCACAAATCACAGATACATTCAATTTTGTCAAAAATAAAACGAACGTGTTAAAGCATATTTTAATTAATTACATCGTTTAATTAATTAATTTTAAAACATCATTAATAAATTATATTAATTACTGTTCTGCAGATAAAATGCTGTTAAATAAACTTTTTATAGAAATAAAAGAAAAATTCAATTTTTAATTTTAATCATTTATAGTGAACCCTTGGTTTGTGGTTTTTTAGCAATCATAAAACAATCTTTCATAGAGATAATAAAGCCATACCTGTTGTTGTTTTAGATACATAACGAAAAAACGTACCTGTAACCATACTCTCGTAGAAGAATTCCTAGGATGGGTGGAAGAAATATTGAACCTAATGCACTACCAGATATGCAGAGCCCATTTGCAAGTCCACGTAACCGTACAAAGTATGAAGTTACTATATACACAGTTGGGGGAAAAGATAACCCTGCTCCAGTTCCTACCAGAACACCATAACTAAAAGATTGAACAAACAATAAGATTACATATTTACATAAAAAATGTAATAGTATGCTTTTAATTTAATAACAATAATAATATATTAATAATTACCTGACACACAAGAAGGCCACAGAGTTGGCAAAATAACTTAGCATCATTCCTGCAGCAGCAAATGTTCCTCCCAGTAAAGTCACTGTTCTATAGGAGTATTTAACTGATAGTACACTGGAAAGGGGTCCTACAACAAAAATTAATTTTCTTATTCTCAATTCCAAATGTTTGCCACTAGGTAATAGTTTCACTTAATTTTAATTAAGCTTACCAAGTGAACTATACAAAAAATAGCATAAAGCTGGTATCCAAGCAGCTGCAGAAGGTGATGCATCAAAAACTTCAAGAAATTCAACAAATAAAACACCAAAGGATTTCACTGTTCCTGGAATAAGTAGATTGACCATAACGGATGCTAAAAGTACAAGCCATCCCCATCCTCCATCTGGTGGGACTAGGTCCTCTTCAGTTGTTACATTTTTAACTAAATAAAAAGAATTATGAATATTATTATTATTTATAAGTATATACGCCTAGATTCTATTAGTTTACTCAATTCATACTTATTGTTTTAGCATATTTTATATATATGAAAAACAGATTTCTTTTAAAAATTTAAAAAGTTCTTATCTTTTATATAGAATTAAAATACTATGTTTTTAACTATAACATATTTGAAATAATTTCGTGTTAGAAAATTTTCCATGACTATCTGGAGAGATAGTAACACTAAACAAAATATGAAAAAAAGAGCGTAAAACATCAATAATTGTATATTTGTATTCATTATTAGAACTCGTTAAGAAAATTTAAAATTTTCAGTGCACATCATATTTTTAGTCATTGCTAAAAAGAAGCAAAAAACGATTTTTAAAAAGATCACAATGAATCTTTATTGCGTTTCCTATCTTTTTACTCGTAAATTAATATATTTACATATAATTAGTGGGCGAACATTGATCCCTTCAGAAAAAAAAGAAAAAAGAAATAAAAATGTAGATTCTCAATGTAAATGACCTACCTTGTTTATTGGTCCCATTGAAGTTGCTTTTTTTCTCGTTCTCAGAGTGCTGCGATACAAGTCTATAGTTTCCTTTCTTATTTTTGCTTGCACCGAATTTGATGTTGATACCATTGTCTTGATCTTGGACTCGTTGCATTGTCATCAACCTTTTCTTTTCCGTTCACACTAGCGCGCGCGCGCGTATACACATGTACAATATATATGTATATCTGAATGTAATTATACAAAGGAAAAGCGAAACGAGAATCCGTTGTTTCGTTGCGAATAAAGAAAATCTAACGTCACCCGTCGGCACTCAAACGCGCTAATAACTCAACTTGATTAAGCCTTAAAAATATCACGGGAATTAACAGAAAAAATAGAAAGAAATAAGCGAGAGAGGAATATAAAGAGAAACGATAATGCACCGAATTACACCGAATAGATAATATCGTGGCCTATGAGTGACCAGCATCAATGTTCACAAACTGCAGGATCAGCAGTCGTGTCCTCCTCTTCGATCGCTTCGGACTTCATCAATTTCAATCTAATGCTGGAGGTCACGGTTAGACCGTAGCTTTTTCTGTTTCTCTGATAAGGCGAGCCTCGTGAACCGGTCATAGACCCCGATGTTCGCATAAACGATTTCCTTCGAAATTGTTGAAACGGGAAGTATCTGCGATCCAATTGACTCGACGACGCCACCAACAGTAACCCGCAATATGATATTCTGTATAATTTCACTGGGGTTACACCACCGCCCGTGCCTTCTGCTTTCGTTACTCCTTCAAATTGCATAGAGCACATAAACAATGGCATGTATACGGAATATTCTTACGCACGATTCACTGTCATTCCATGCAGAAAACGCTTCGATTTGCACTATCGAGTCACGTATAGAGATATCAAAACAACTTGTCCGTCGCGGAACGACTGATCAGCTGTGTATCACGCAGGGCCGTTTACCACTACTTCATCTTGTCTCCCACCATATCCACATTCTCCTGTTTCAGTCTTGCCTACCGGTATTTCTCTCTCACTCTCTTTAAAACAAACATGTATAGGAGTAGCCTTGATAACTGGCCGGAATTCTGCTTTGCTAACTGGTCATCGCTATCCCCACTATTTCTTGTAAATACATATTTCCATAAAGAATGGAAGATTACGCTAGTTCTTGGTTAAATGGCCATGAATGGGGATCTTATCTGGCCAACTACCGAGGGAAATATATTTTTATGAAATACCCAGTATATATCTATTTCCTCTTTCGATTGAATATGAATAAGATACGGATAACATTTCTTTATCTTATATACAGTGGCTACAAAAAGTATTTGCACATATCCTTATTTTCCAACAAAGTAGTTTTATCAGTGTTCTACATTTCATTTTCATAGTATCAAATCTTTGTAGTTATATAAAAGTATTACTAAATGATAAAATTTAATATACTTGAACATAGTTCATTAGTATGTAAATGTAGCATAAATGTAAATATTTAGTAACGATACCTGGTTAATTACAATAGTATGTAAATGCTACAGTACATATAGTGATGTGCAAATACTTTTGAAGTCATTGTACATAGCACCAGAAATAATATTCACCTCCACAAAATCGATTCCAAGAAAAAGTGGGGTTCGAAGTGGTCAGTTAGTATGAACACTTTTGGTATTTCCTTCAGTTCGCTTACCTTAGGCTTGCTTTGCTTACTAATATTCAACTGTTTATATATATATATATATATATATATAACAAAATATATTATATATTTAAAAACTTGGTATCTTAAATTAGATAATGGATATTTATTGTACTATTTCTGTACTCATCCCTGATATTGAGGGCCGAGAATCATAGTGATGTGATTATAAATCACTGTTAGTTCTCGTAAAACAGTGTTGTGTCTTTATCATCTTAAAATCTGATTATAAAAAATGTCGTTATTATGGCAGAGAATTAACTTTTTATTAACAGAACGTTTGTTAATGAAACTACTGCCAAAAATTATATAATGGTATATATGTTGTATTTTGTATTGACCCAGGTTTTGGCAGCATCTACGAAACGTGGCTCAAAATATGTGCAACATACACACAACTGTTCCCGTAAAACCAATACATGACATCTTATAATTGTAAAAGCTTTTATTTTAATAAATATTTTTCAGTTTCATAATAAAATATGACATATTAAAAACTTAAAAGACGCGACTGAATTTAAATTTTCCAAACCTTAATTTACACCATAATCATTTTTAATTCATCATATACATATAGATCATATTAACTGGCCAGATTCAGTCCCAACCAATGATCAGTTAGCAAGGCAGTTAGGTATTACATCTTTTCTTTCTGTCGTCTCCTTTCTCTTATGGAGTTATCTTGCTCTGTTATACCTTCTGCAGGTCAGGTCTGTACAGTAAGAAAGAGGACGTGTATACTAAGGAATAAAGGAATGGAAAATTTAGCATGGTATACACAATAGCGAAGGAACTCACTCTATGAGTCACAGGAACCAAATGTAGGATTTTTGTCCTCTGTGATGCGAACGCAGCATGAATTTAATGTTCCTCGCCCGCGGCCGCGTCCCACTTTGAGAATAGAGAAATCGAGGTAGGAAAAACAAGCTTCACGAGCATCGATAAGCCTCGTGCCCGATACTGAATACCGAATGAAAAACTGTTTACGACCTCGGCTTTCAGCTTATCACAGAGAAGGTAAATTTTGAAGCGACTCATCGTTGAGTTTACCCACCTCTTCAAAAACCATTACTCGATGATCCCTTCTGTGCGTTTGCAATGAACTACTCCATGGGATTTTCCGCCTCACACAATGGATACCTTGCAATTTGTAATGTGGCATTAACACTGGAATTACCGATTATTCTATGAAGTATATATTATACTTCACTATATATACTACACTATATATTATAGTAAGCATGTATATAAAGAATAATATATATTATATAATAATTATAATATATAATATATGGTACAGTATATAATTTTTGTATATAAGATTATAATATATAAATAATTTTTACCAAAAAAATTAAAATGAAAGAAATACGGAATAAAAGTAACTGTTCGTTCATATATTTTACAAATAATTACAGAAAATCTTGCAAAATTCACTGTAGTAAGACCGCAAAATTTCTATGAAAAATTAGGAATTTATTATTTTAACCACTTTGGTAGTTCTAGTATCGATAAATGTATTTTTTATCATGTTAGCGATAATATTTGAATTTTAAAAATAAAATTGATTACTAATAAATCTGCGAATATTACATATATAATTGCAGGTAAACTTAAATAATCTAAATTATAGTTTATCTATAACATTTAAAAATGCATGGAATAAATAATACTTTCAGCAAGTCTACGTAAACAGTTTTCACATAGTGACATTACTTAGTTACGTAGAAAAACAAT
This sequence comes from Bombus vosnesenskii, assembly GCF_011952255.1. Lineage (NCBI taxonomy): Eukaryota > Metazoa > Arthropoda > Insecta > Hymenoptera > Apidae > Bombus > Bombus vosnesenskii. The sequence goes on along the minus strand of NW_022882972.1, from coordinate 864,740 downwards.
ATTCTATCGTTTCAGTCATATCACAAACTGCTGGCATCGTGTGTTTGTCAGAGAAACCATTGTGCGTACATTTGATGATGACTATTCAAAGAATTAGAACGAAATATTTGTGATAGCGAGACCAACTTAATTTCCTCGTTGAGCATCTATTATGCTATGGCAAACGAAGATATTACAAGCAGAAAAATACCGAAAAATTTTATGTTAATCTTAAATTTATACATTCATGATTTATGTGAAACATGCTAGTATACTGATAATATGTTATCTGTTTGCTATTAATTAATCTATTCCGGTTTTTTAAAAATGATACATGTATATAGTTTATATATAAGGTATATATATATATATAATTAAATTAATTATTATTTTATAAGAATAATTATTTTGAATAAATTATCTCACTTACGTGTACTCTTTTTTTTAATCAAACTGAATGCTCTACTTTTTTCAAGTACATAAAGCCAGGCACTTCATTTTTATCACACATTATATAGAGCGTATATCTGACAATATATGTTGGTACATATATTCATCATACGCATAACAGATTTGTATTAAATCTACAAAATTCTGATAAGCCCGTTCGAACAATTTCCAATATTCGAAAATACATACACGATGCTTCTCATTATATAATTATATTATATAATTACGCATTTTGTAGTACGTCTAAATAAGTATTCATAAGCGATCTTTGTTATCGATCTTTCTCAATGAGGTAGTTTGATTTATCGGTTCGAAAAATAGCGGGGAAACACATATTAGGCACGCATCTAACTATTATCGAATAAAATAGGAAGATAATATCTCGATCTCAAGATGTTAGGATCGTATGCAGCTATGAAAGAAAAGCCATAGACAATGTAAATTACGAATTAACGAGCTAATTGTTCTCCTTCGTGAATTAACTTGAAACGCACAATTGGCAGCAGTAACTACACATGACTCAGTCTATATTCGTTCTTATTAAGCATCAATTGGTGTTGTGATGGCAGTTATTATAAGAGGGATGCATACAAGTCACCGATCCGAGACTTAATTTCTCAAATTCATTTTAATCGTTTCGAATCGAACTCTTATTCTTGGAAATTGCTCGCCCGTGAGTCTATATAATTCCACTATGTGAACAAAGATATAAGAATGTGAGTAAATATTTGATTGTGTATCGCGACTATGAGGAAATTAAAATGCCTTCGTGCAACAATACTTCTCATTCTGCACTGATCACGTACAATATTTACGAGCGGAAATACATACATATTTCTATAGTATAGTGTATAAGAATATTAGAGGATACATACAACAATCAGTATGAATCACGAGATACTGGAAATTTTAATAAATGAGTTTATGCACTAGAAAGATATGATTCTACTTGAATGATATGCCGTGAAATATAGCTTTTGTATCAGGACTTTTTTATCATCAAGTGCGTATTTTTATTCTATCAAATATCCACAGCAGAAGTTGAATCTAAGATTGAAGCTGTTACAATGGGCTATATTGTGATCATTGAAGAAATAATATTTATCGATAAAATGTATCTGTCCCTTGTTCTCTCTCCTTCTCCTGTTCGCTTGATTACGTTATTACATCGCTGATGGCATAATGGGTTCTTGTAAAAACAAGTACAAATAGGCATGTTTCTGTCAACAGCTTAAATTGCCACTGAAATACTTCATTAACGACGTGCATTCGTGTCAACAAAAATGTTTATCACAACGACATGCTGCTTTATTTGTTCGCATATTGTTCTAATAAACAGCAACAGCATTGTAAGAAAGTTTCCCATTGGATGTATCATTTCTTAACTTCTACAATTGAAGAGTAAGAATAATGGAAGATCATTTCAAAGTAATAATACGAAACTTGTAATTGGTACTTCATGAAATTATTTAACGAAATCAGAGGTAATGATAAATTGATGATAGTATTGATATATAAATAAATGTTCTAATAAAAATTTTTTAATTAAATATATTTATTTTCTTTTCTGAAAGAAGAAAAGATAGCATACATCTATAAGTGCTTCTACATATGATTTTAATTTATAACATTTTAATTTATGTAAATGTCACAATTAGTAGAACAGAGCAAAGCTGAACATACTGAATACTACATCTGGATATAGTCCACATTATAGTGCTTCACTTGTCTTATCACTATTCTCATTGATTTTCAATTTTTGCTTTTGTTTTATACTGTAATCTGACAAAGCAGCCTTAATTGCATCTTCTGCAAGCACTACAATATATAAAAGAATAATGTTAAATAATGTAATTATTTTTCTCAATATTAATTATACTGAATACTTCCAGAGTAGAGATAACTAGTTGTTAAATCTTCCATCTAAATGGATACTTTAAGTTTGTCTTACTTTACAAAACTATTGGATATTTATTTCTTTACGACAGTCTTCACAATTTTTCTACTCGTACTCTAATATTTAAATATTAAATTTATTAATAAATACCACTTACTTGAACAATGGAGCTTGACGGGTGGTAAGCATAATTCTTTAGCAATGTCAGTATTTTTGAGGGCCAGTGCTTCATCGACCTATGATAGAAATCAATTAATTACCTTTGTTTTAAACGAATAGTTTTTGGAAACACAATAATACTTACAGTTTTTCCTTTGACCCATTCTGTAGCTAAGGAACTGGAAGCAATAGCAGAACCACAGCCAAAGTTTTAAACTTAGCATCAATGATCTTTCCTTGTTCACAACCTTAATCTGAAGTTTCATTACATCTCCCGCAGGCTGGTGCTCCCACAACACCTGTACCAACCTTGGGGTCATTTTTATCCAAAGAACCTACGTTTCTTGGATTTTCATAATGATCTATCACCTGCAACATAATCAAAATATAAAATATAAAATATGATTATAATATGATTATAATATGTATACAATAAATAAAAATTAATATAAATATGTTATATAATACATGTATATAGTTTACTAGTTGTATATAGTTTACTATATACATGTATTATATATATATGATGCTAATATGATATAAAGCTTTATCGTAATTAATGTTTCATTTGTTTCTTATGTTGTAAAATAATTGGTAAATTATTAATTATACTTATTATATTAACAAACGAATATATTAATTAATTTTGGAAGAGATGATTGTCATTTTGCCAATAAAGTATGAAGATAACCTAAATGCTGTAGAATACTATAAAATCGATATAATATGTAAATTGTTAGGTTTGTAAAAATGTATTTTTAAGATATAACTGCATCAATGTTATACATGAAGGTCAAACTTTCTGTCTATATGTCTTAATAATAGATACAATATTGATTGCAAAATGTAATGCAATACGTCTGTCAAAACTGTCCAAGATCAATACCGCAAGTTAAACCAATAAATACCCACATTTGGATGATAAGATACAGATGGAACGCTTCGAAATGTTAATTTCGAGGCTTTATTGAGCCCCGAAGGCAACGATCGTAGTAGAGACATCGTGTTTAACAGAAGAAACTCATTGTTGTGCTCACACTTTACGCAACTCTTTATTGAAACAATCGATTTCAAGCCGCGCATGAGTATGCCTGAAGTGTTGGTAACTCTGCTTCAGCCTGGAAATATATAAGAACAAGAAAGGGTTCCCTATTACTATTTCGTTGTACCAGCAAATCATATTCATTTAATTAGTCTCATACTTTAAAAATAATAATTTCCGTCATAGCTGATTATATCTATGAAGATCACAGAAAATGTTGTTGATTTTCTGCTTTTGATGTTATTTCATGGTTAAGGAGATATACTTTAATATAACATACTTAAGAAGAGGATCAATCGATTCAGCTCAAAGATATATATAAACCTTTTAGCATCAAAAGACAAATCTACGAGCTTTTCCGAAAACAATTAATGGTATATCTCTAATATTTAGAATATGATAATCAATACTTTTAAGAAATCAATATTTTTAATGTAAATATTTTTTAAAGAAATTCAACAAGCATGTGATTGGTTTATAAGATATTGGATTTTAAAGTCGTTGTCATACAAAAAACCAAAAATATGATCTATCATGCCTTTCTCCTATGTTTTTGTATATGATAATATTTTTAATCGCCAATTAATTTGCCAATTTTAAGTATTATAAGAATTGCTGCGATTTATTTACATGTGAAGTTAATATTAAATCCGATATCTACATATATATTTCAATATCTAACTTACAATTTCAAGAATGACATATCAAATAAGAAATAACAAAATCTAAATAATATTAATACTTTAAGTATGTCGTATATATTTTAAATAAGTTGAAAGGATAGAATATTTACAAAAAATGATAACATAATTGCCTTTATAGCATAAAATAATAAAACTATCGTATCGTAACGCATTCACAATTGTTTTCAAATGATCCTATGGAAGAATTGAATCGTTTTGATGCATCCAGATTGCAGTATTAACGTCTACACTGGATGGACCCAAAAATGGACATCACCAAAACGATTAAAAAAAAAAAAGTATATCGATGTCCATGAAATAGTACGAGGACCATTTTCTTCTCCAAGATTGATGAGCACACAACCATTTATCACGTTTTCGTCTTATCAACGACAAGAAAATTATTCCAATGTGCGTCGAGGTATTCCTGATACTTGGAAAGAGTATTTAATTGCTAAGGGATTTTGTAAGGGATTTTGTACGGAGGCGTACATATTACAGAAAAATTTAATACCTTTCTGTACCAGATATTTCATCACTGACAGGCTATGGAACGATACACGTTTACCTTTTATACAAGGAATTCCTGATCCATGGAAAACTAGAACTCTTCATCGAAGCCAGTCCAGTAAATATCCCCGATTGCGATTTTCTCGCACCAAAAATATTTGTTCTACACGATTTGCGTGCGTGTACGATGGAGACGACGAGGCAGAAATAGAACGCGGTGTCCCGTGTCAATTTAATAAAGTTCATATTGATGATAAAAAAGATCCTCCTCAAGAAGGACACCAAGAATCAAATTATTCGCTAATTGAGAGAACATTCAATGACAATTTGCAGGGAGTCCGGAAAAAAGAAAACAGATACACTAGTCAGTTATCCTTTAAGAAAAACTCGGAATTATCGAATCGCAGGAAACCTACAGAAAAAGTGAAACGTGACCAACGTACTGAGACTGTTGTAGAAAAAACTCGTCCTAAGTCTCAAAAAATTATTTCTAATAAAAATCTTAACAAGCATACTCATTCTAAATATACACATCACAAAAAGGATCAATTGAACGATAAAAAGCAATTTGCATCAAAGAATGATTTAGAAAATGGAATAATTACTAAAAAGGAAGGCCAAACTACTTCTAAAAATGCAGCCGATGGAATTGCACAAACTAGTATAATACTAAAAGATAAAATCGGTGAAGTACAAGAATCTTTTCCCAGAAAACACACAGAGGTAAATACCCAAATGTATCCTAATAATATTGCCTGTTGCAATTGTATACTACATAGTTATATCCTTTCAAGTATACATTGTTTTCGTAATTGTACGAGTCCATTGAAAGATGTGAGCTTGTCGAATAGCGTATTGTGTGAAGAGTGCGAAAATATTTATTGCAAACGGAAACCAGAGAAATTAATTTCTCCGAAAAAAAAGTTAGAATTTTGTACACCAGACCCAAAAAGGTACGCGAAACATAAACAACGAGTATATATGAAGCGAGAGAAAAATTATGAATGGACAAAGCAGAAGATGTACACTTGTGTGCAGAAGGTGAGGAAACAATTTGGGGAACAAAACAGACTAGACCATTGCACAGAAACAAAGGACGCGATCTTCCCTAAGCAAGAACTAAAACTGATGTGTTATTACTGTAATAGCCCTGATCTGAAAATTGAGCAGATCTCTGCAAACACGTCTGGTCGAAACACGCGCTCGTGTATCTGTAAAAAAGCCTCGAACGAACAAAATAAGATCAGGGATTGCGTTACGAAACATTCAGTTACAAAAAGTCGAAGGAATTTTATTCCAGGTTCTAAGAAGCATAGTTACACGTGCATTGGAAACAAAAGGCACGTTTCTAAGTGTGACCTTGACTGGGCGTCACCATCGATGACTGCTAAATGGGCACATAATATGGCTAAAAAGAATGATTGTGAATTCTCGAAGAAAAATGGTTGCCATGATAAAATGTTAAAAGTAGAAACCGAAAGAACTAGAATCGACAAAGAAACGAAGAGGAGCGAAAGTACTCAGACGTTTGGCAATATCGTAACAGGTGAAAAGTAGTCGAAATGAAAAAAGCACCAAAAGACCTTGCTCACGGTGATCAGTTATTTATAAATAGTTATTAGTTATTTGTAGATAGAAAAGGGAAAGGATATAAAAAAGAAGCATCAGGAGATTGCTTTTGCAATGTTATAAATAAAAATAAAGAAATGGATAAACAGACTAATATCATGATTAATGAGTATGAAGAAATCGAAGATGCAGAATTTCAACATTTGGAATCCAATAAACTCGTGCGCTGTTCCATATCAGATAGTGGAGAGAATGCGGACGTATCCGATAATACAAGTGTCGACTTTAATGCCCAAGATAGATCGTCAGTAACTTCAATAACTTTCATAAAACGAATGAATAATATTACTTCAATAAAGAGCCAATATCGGCAAAGAAATCCGAAGAGAGTTTGTCACTTTCGTCGTACATCATCACGAGGAATCGCGTCAAATTTCGGGCAGAATTTAAAAATCGAAGGTAAATACTGAAGTAACTTTCCAATTGCTTCGCGCATTGTTGTTTCTTGTCCTACGACTGGTAAAAAAAAGACGAGGATGTTGTAGGCCATGAAGGATTAATTAATACGATAGAATGGGAAAGACTGAGAAATGCGGAATATACTATGTAATATACAAAAATTTGGTTGCAGAAAATACGTAACACGTACAGTTGTTTACTTAAATCGTCCTAAACACTTATAGAAATCTTCTATTAAATAAGTGTTCGATTACTTTTGTGAGCTACTGCATTTAGTAATGAGTAAAACATTGTTTTAAAAATCATCTCACGTATGTAATATGATAAAGCTGAGAATAGATAACAGAGAAAGATAATTACACAGTTCGTCGACAAGTTACACTATTGTTCTTGTAGTTAACGTGCAGACTCAGTAAAGAATTAGAATAAGATCCTTTATTAACACTGACGTAAAATCAAGATAATTGGATGAATAATATGTAAAAAATTAACAAACTTAATTATGAAATTATTATGCTATAAAATCATATATATATGTATCTAATAAGTGGTTAAAAAGAAATAATTTGAAGAAAATTGTGCGTGGAATAAATACGCGTAAGATGGAACATTCACCTTACTTGGGTATATACTTTGATATCACTCGATGAAGTAAAAAAGTGTTTAAAAAGTCAGGGTAGTATTAATATATGAGATAAGAGAATTATTTTAGGGAACATCTGTCTTTTATCCGATTATTTATCAACGCGGGAAGGCTAAAGAATTATATAAGAAAATACTGCACTAAGTAAAAACGATAACTCTTTGTTTAATACTGGTAGAAAGTTTGCAAAGGTAAAAAGTAAAAAGTAACAGGCTGGAAATAATAAAGTAATAAAACTAAGAGGAAAAGGATATTTTTACCAAAATTATTTAAAATACTTGTGTACTAAAATTATTGAAAAATAAGCAATTAATTTGATTAAAATGTATACCGTTCATTTTAAAAAATAATATTTAGAAGCGAAAAAAGATAAAATCTAGAAATATTAATTAGTAATATGTATATCTTTGTTATTGAACAAAATGTGCATACCCCAACCTAACCAATTCAGATACCTGGTAAAACCAGATCTTTAAAAATTGAAGTGCTTTACAATGAAATTAAAATACTACGATCATCTTAAAAATACGTAACGCATGAGATATGAAAAAGTTATCAATAAATCTTAACCATTAAAGTTCAACATCTTAAGGCAACGAGTGTTCGATTAGAACTCGAAAGATTTAACAACTATTTCAAGAATGATAAAACGCATTTATATTAAACGAGCAAGAAAAGGAGCAATTAAGAATACCATAATCGAATACAATTTAAAAAGATAGGATTTTTAGGTTTATTTTATTAATATAGAATAGATATCAATTAGTTTATGTAAATACATAATGCTACAATGACAATAAACTTTGATCTGATACTAACAATTAACTACCTATATTATTAATAATGTAAGCCACCATGAAAGTTAAATAAATATTAAAAATAAATTTTATGAACATTGATAATATCAGAGATACGTAAATAATTTACATATCGTATATTTACGTATGTAAAACATACATATTACATATAGAAATTTTCGATGTGTACTTATTTAAGTATGTTCATATTTCGTACATTCATTCATTAAAATATGATTAAGTATAATAATATCTACATCTGAGAAAATAACAAAATTGTAATGAAGAGAAAGAGTAGAAAGACTATGACAAGTATCGTGTTATCACAAAGCTTAAATACTTACTAAGCTGAAAACTGGAAATACATTTTCACAATGTGAAATAGCATGAATTCTGCGATTGGTCCATTCTCGTAATTGACTTTCACTGCCATCTATCAATTGAAGTACGAATCATTTTACATTGTGTTCCTTTTATACATTACGGCTGTCATTACTTATTAGCGTTATGTTAAATGTAAAAAAAAAATACTTAACGTTATAGTGAACACTCTTAAAATGCATTCTCATCGATATAAAAGCTATTTTCGTGCTATGATGTCAATATTCAACGACATGGTTTAACGATATAGTTATCTAGTCATATTTTTTAATTGTAAATAACCTTATCCTTATTAAATATTTTTCCGTAATATGGCCAAGACTAAAACAATCAGTAAAGGCTGCCCAAAATGTGAACAGCAGGTAATTTTATATTATAATAATTATTTTATATTTATACCAAACAGTTATACACATATATATATTAATTTTATTTTGAATATTTTTTGTACCTTTATTTATTTATTACACTAAGACTTTTTAAATGAACTGGGAAAATTTCAGTAAAACGGAAATAAGATTATTTTGTCATAAATTTTTCTACTATCTACTATATAATTAATTATTTCATTGTATATTTTAATGTAAGCTTTGAATAATTAATTTTTTTATACGTGTATAAGAAAAAATATTAAATTTTAATTTTGAGTGCAAACAAATCTTATATATTTATTCAATTATATATGTATACAATTGATAACTTATTTATATCACTTTATATTAATTATGTGTATTTGTTTATTAAGGTACCTGTAGCTTGCAAAGCTTGTCCATGTGGTCATTCATTCTTTAATGCAAGACGAAATTCAATAAAAAGTCCTCCTAGTCCTGATAATGGAGTAATGAAAACAAGACGAACCAATCGAATCAAGCGTGAGAAACCAAATTATTATGATGCTTTAGAATACGATAAACAATCAAAAAAGAGTGCAAAAGTAAGATACTCTTTAATATTCTATATATAAATATATATTTTGAAATGAATAATTTGTGTAAAAAAATTCAATCATTATAGATCAGAAAAGCAACAGATGCTGCTAGTGACATAGACTGTAGACAGCTAAACAAGAAGAAGAAACGAAAGGTAAAAGGTAAAGGGAAAAGTGGAAGTAGTAATGGAATAGGAGATGATGATGATGAAATGGAAGGAATCAATGGTCTATCACCAGAGAAACAGCTCACATGCTCTTTGATACTACAAGAATTAAATAATAAAATGAGAGTTGTAGCCTGGAAACCGACATAATTTTTTTCTATTGTATCATATTTTGTACTATAAGAAATACTAGTGTCCATTTTTAGTAGAAAGTAATCATTTTATATAGATGCTGGACTATATTTGAAATGCTATCTATTCATTGCATCAAGGAAAATTAAAATAGTATTACATAATGTTATGCATGAATTAATAGCATTAATTAGCATGAATTAATTTATGGTAATTTTGAGATTTATAAAGTTTTTTGAGCATTAATTTATACATTATCTTCGAAAGTAGACAAATTAAGACTACATAAGTGAAAAGAATACAATTTTTATTAAAGATCATTGTGTTTAATTACATCTGTTTGTATGAAAAATATGTATTTCCTACTAAGAGATTGTTTCTTTCATCGTAGGACCTGCCGCAATTCTTCATTTTCTACAAATAATCATAATGTAACATGTAAATATGAATAATGTACATAGTGTTTATGTGTAATATATAAGACAAATTACAACTGGAAACCAGATTCTGTTTTTTAAAAGTAGTTCTTTACATTGTATATAAATCTAATATGTATAAGAACGTTTTTGTCCTATGTTATTTCTTTTTATTTTTAAACGTAAATGTGTAAATGAGAGTGTCGTTTACCAATAAAACAAAATGAGACATGTGCATTTATATAAAAACTTATAAAAATTACCCTTACCTGCCGCGAACGAGGTATTTTATGTAAACGTTTCGAATACACTGAACGAAGCAATACATCATAGTAGAATAATTGTAGCGACAAATGTTGTGATTTATTAGATTTCTAATACACATTCAATCACATTCGCAAAATATTTTTATTCTTTTGCAACCACCTCTCCTTGACAGTTACTGTTCTCATTATTAACAGTCATCTTCGATGATTCCGATACTTCGTTAAAAACCAGGAGTAAAGGTAGACCTCCCATGACCATGCACGTACCCATGCATAGAAAACATACGGAGTAACTCCCTGTTACATCGCGCAGGTAACCTGCAATATAACATGAAAACATTAACATAAATAACACTGATTATTTGTTTATTTAAGCAAGACAATACCTCTGCGACTACTACACAGAATCGAGTACTTTTAAGTTCATTAATTGCAATTAATATTTATTTTAAACGCTGTACTGTATTAAAATTCAAATGATTTCATACCTGCTAAAGGCGGAATAGAAATAGCTCCAACGCTCTGGAACATCCTGACAAGACCATAAGTAGAGGATATTTTATCAGTTCCGTATTGGTCTGCGAGAAGGACGGGAACCAAGAGGAACCAACAGCCTAAGCATAATCCATACATGCCTACAGAACATGCTAACACGTAGAAAGAATGGGCCATTGGAATTGCCAGTACAGCTACACCAGCACCCACGACACTGTTTAAGAAGAAAATTTTTATTAAATAGTAAAGTTCAATAATACAAAAATAAGGATTATATACAAAAATGATTTGCACACCTATATTTCCTATAGCATGTGCACATTAAATTAGGTTCAAGCGTATTAAATTTCACATCATTTAGTAATACTTCCATATGACTATAAAAATTCAATACTATGAAAATGAAACGTAGAATCTGATAAAAAAAATATTTTATTGGAAAATAAGGATCTATGCAAATGCATTTTGTGGACGCAGTATAAAAATTTCTTGAACGTACCTTCCAATGTATCCTTTCCGCCGATCAAAAAGTTTCAAATCCGAAAGCCATCCAAGTCCTAATCTTCCGCATAAATCAAGCGCAGCGGAAATAGCGACCAGGTATCCAGCTTCCGATTTCGTATAACCAGCAGCGTGTACGTATGCCGGAAGATAGTACAGCATATACGGACTTCCGGTTGACATAAGACTAACGGACAAACACATCATCATGAATTGAGGATTTTTCAATAGAGACAGATCGATGTATTGCGCTATCCTTTGCATCACTGTCTTCTTTTCCTTTGGCAGTTGTGACTCGTTCTGAGGAACTGGATATACCGCCGTGACTGACGACTTCAGCGACTTTAACGACGACCTTGCCTTGTAAACGCACGTAGAATCGGTCGATAGATCTTCGACACTGTGTAATATACTCGAGCTACGTATCTTCGAGATCGGTTTCATCTGTAGACACTCGCCCACAACGTCTTTCTCCTCGTCACTGTCTGTCAGCTCGACCGCCACTACACCGTTCTGATGAAATAATTCGTTCAACAGATTATGTTTCGTAGTCGAATCATTGGCGAATATTAAATCTAACTTCTGTTGTTTTGCCGTCTCTAATTCCTTTGCTGTGCTCTCGACCTTTTCCGCCTTTTCCGGCATCTCTGTGTCTTCTGGCGCGTAATTGTTCTCCAGTGGCCGGTATAGGGTTGCGCTGACACACACGTGAAGCATACAACCACCAAGTAAAAGGATGGTACCGTGGAAACCAAAATTATCCACGAGAACCTTGATCAAAAGCGGAAACACGAAACTGCCAGCTGCTGTACCAGATACGCATATTCCATTTGCTAGTGCTCGATGCTTGTCGAAGTATTGTGAGACGAGAATGATACCTGGTGTTGTCGACAGACCGCTGCCAATGCCTAAAATTGTTATATTAATTGATATGACAATAAATATTGTCATTGTACAAATATTTAGATGTTTATAATTGGATTAATTGTATTGTCCAGTTGTTCGTTCGTATCATATTCTTGCTTTCTTTCTTTCAAGCATGCTATCCGCATTTTCTTACGTAACCCAATGACGAAACCTGATTATATACATATACATACATATATTGAGACGAACGCACGGCGAAGAAATTTGATAAAATCGATTACCCACGAACCTGTCAGAACTCCAAATGTAAAAAAGAGATGTATCAACTTTGTTGCAAAGTAACTTATCGTTAATCCTAAAGCACAGAACAATCCACCGATGAAAACGACAGCCCGACAACTATACTTCTGGCACAGCATGCTCGTCACTGGAGCTGTATTTGGATTATTCACATATTAATATTTAGGATAATAGCACAATCTCTTCACATTGTCATAGTCGCACATGTACTTCAAAAGTGTCACAACTCAAAATAATTCAATCCTGTGTTAGATGAGCATCAAAATCGTCAAAGAACGATCTCAAGAAAGTTAAGAATGGAAAATTACAAAAATAATATTTGATCATCTATCTATCTATCATTCTAGTGTTTATTCTTTACTTTAACATTATGTGTTTAGTAAATAATTTTTTATAAGTTTCCAAATAGTTTCTCGTTTTCCCTGAATAATTTGTTTAGAGTTGTGTCACATTTTTAGTATTATTATTTTATTAAAATATTGATTAGACTTCTAAAAAACCTACTTTTCACTAAAACATCTTGGCAAATACTTACCAAGCGCGAGACAAAGACAAGACAAGATAGCGGGTATCCAAGAAGCGACCGAAGCTGTGGAATCCTTGAACGTTTCCATCACCTCAACGTACAGCACCCCGTAAGATTTCATCAGTCCAGTCACCCAGAACTGAACGAAAAATGCTCCGCAAACGATCACCCAGCCATAACCACCATCTAATGGAACATACTTGATATTTCTCGATTTTTTCGTTTCGCACTTAGGTTTTTTCTTCTTGGTACTAGAAGTTATGCTCGATCGAAGTTCATGAGACTTGGCAATCAATGGCCTGGCCGTGAGACTCGATATGGTCAGGAGATTATCGTTATCCTCGTCCTCGATAGTCTCTGGACTCTGAAGATGCGGTGGCACGATCGGTGTTGAAGTTGCTGTTGCCTGGACGGCCAACGAGGCTGGCCTTTTTGGCGAGGGTACACCTGTGCTCAAATCGAAGACGGGCGCCGAATGTATCGACAAAAGGGAGCCCAGTTGATTTTGTTGATTCATATTCTCGTCGATGACAGTGGTGCCGACCATCTCCTGCGACGCTGTCGCACAGGCGACAGCGTCACGCTCAACCGAATCCTGCAGGCTCCATTCTCGTGGTAATGACATATTTCCGTGGATTCGTTCACGCGAGGGGGACCGTAATACATTGGAGTTACGTTGCTTTTCCTCTCCTTCGTTTGCTTCTGCTGGCAAACAGTCTTCTTTTCACCTGCTTCACCTCTTCAGATTCTCTTTTATCTCTGATAAAAAAACGGAATCTTCGTTTTTCTAACACTCTATATTTCTATTTATGTACTTGTCTCTATGTCTTGGGGTCGTTTTCTATATCTTCCTCTATCTATCTTATTAGATGTCAACTTCTGTTCTATCTACTTTCCTCTATTCTTCTTTTTCTATTGTTTAAACTCTCCAAATGTAATCTTCCTGGTCTTTCGACATGCACCTTATCAAAATCGGTCCACCCCGATTTGACTTTGTTGTTACCTATCTACCGTTGACTTCCTTCTCACCATTTACACGTTCTCCAAGGTTCTCCTGACTCTGTCTAAGGGTGCTTGGTAAATAACCGAAGTGAAAAGGGTGCGCACGCAGAGGAGGTCGCCACCGAGTGGAAACTTACGAGATCAATATGCAGCCACAACTGACGCACTGGCATCTCGCGGTGTAGTCACCACCACGTGGCTTGGAAACAATGCAGGGGCCTATCGGTTTATTGTCCTGCCGGTCGACCCACTTTTCCATCCGCCTTGGCCTCCACTAGCTTGTATGACCATTTCCACCCTGTAGTCCCTACGCCTGGACGATCTTCGATCGGCCTGCATCGCGTGTCCCTTCCCGTTTTGCAGCTTCAATTATTTCAACATCTTTAGAAACGATGGAGGTCATCGGAATTAATCGGTGGAGAGACACTGATTCCAGGGAGATAGTACGAGTTGTTACGAACATTGGGAAGTTCTTTTAAACTCTCCTGGCAATGCTTTTTCTTCTTGTTATGCTATGAATCTATGGAAGAAACAACTTTGAATTAGAATTAAATTATTCTTAGTTGTTTATATTTTGTATGTTTATAGGATGTTCTTAATTGTTTTGATAATAAGCAATTTGGCTAAAAGAATATGAACTAACGTTGGTTACGAAACATGCCAAGTAAGAAAGACAATAAACTGTTGTATAGTTACGCAATATTAATTAAAATTATTTAAGATATCTTTAGGCTGTTCTTTAAAATATTCTTTAAAATATTAAAAATATTTAGGATATATAAAAAGAAATACTATCTGCCCAGAAACTTTTGCACACCACTGTATGATAAGAATTGATCGATTTTTCCCACTATTTATCATTTCTCGTTTACGAAAATAGAACTCAGGTCAACTTAGATAAATGAATTCAATCAGCAGAAGTTGAGTTAGTCTCACTAACTAAAATTTCATTTTGATAAGTGAAATTCTACTGTACTTTAGTTGTATTGGGAGATTAAATGCACATGTTTGGTCGAGATCTAAATAATCCTGAGAATAAGGAAGAAATAAGGAGTTTGAAACGAGCAGGGAAGTGTAGATTATTGCAACGGTCAGAAAGAAATTGTAAGGTTGCCTGGAAAATAGGAAAACATCCTAATATTGCAATAGTGGGGACGAAGTCTGTGCGCAGCATCCAAACGGATCAATGAATCTCCGACTTCTGTCTTTCAGATCCACCTTCGCGCTCGACGTTAACACTGGGTCTGTTCATGGTGCACTCATTGTCAGATAAGGGCGTGAACGGGTTTTAAATGAATCACCAGCCAATCCGTACATCCTTGAATATTACGTGAACGATCAACGACTGTAGACTGATCCGGTACGTTCAGATTTCATTTTTGAGAAAATGTCCTTGGAGATAAACTGCTTCAGAAGAATAACATGTAGTTGAAATTTATGTTCTTGCAAATTATTTACGTTATAACGTTAAATTTATTGTGACATGTTAATATAATTAATTGTAGATCTCCTATTATGATTATAATTATTAAAAACTGCCACAATTTTTATGGTTCATTATGTATGTATGTATAATTCTTTATTGTATATTACCCCTATTTATATTTTAGTTCTTCGATGAAATCCATTTTGAAATTCATTTTTTTTCTTAGATCGAACTTTCTAATAATGAAATACGAGGGTGTCGCATTGTTCATTTCCTTAATTGTTTTGAACGATGAAGTGCACAATGGACTCGTCGCGAGCCAATTCAACAATCCCACCTTCTTTATGATCGGCGGCGTTTTCTCCAATAATGACAGCAAAGAGTATTTCAAACGAACGCTAAACGTAAGTAATATTCAATGAAAACCTTCCCATAATTTAATCTTTTTGTATAAGACCTTCTTATTAGTTAACTTCTTATTTAAAGTAGTTATGTCTGAAACTTAATTCGCTTCATTTTAAGAATTTATTAAATTCTAGTTTAGTTTAATTAAATTATCTTAATTTTTAAATTCAATTCCATCTCTATAATGCAAAGAAGTTCAGTTCGAATATACAATAAATTGAAATTTAACTGTTCTATTTAATGAAACATCGAATAGTTAGTCAAAGGATAATTGTAGATGTTTATTCGTCGTACTTTCCAAGGAAGTATTGAGTCATAATTAATTCCATATTTGTCCCGGTTTCTAGACTTTGAACTTCAACTCGCAATATGTCAATAAGGGAGTGACTTATAAGCACACGGTAATTGAAATGGACTCCAATCCAATTAAGACGGCTTTGAGCGTGTGTAACTCTTTGATAGCGGAACAAGTGTACGCGGTGGTAGTTTCTCATCCCCTTACAGGGGATCTGTCACCAGCTGCTGTTTCTTATACAAGTGGCTTTTATCATATACCCGTTATAGGTATATCTTCAAGAGATTCCGCATTCTCTGACAAAGTGAGTCCATTAGCAAATATAACGAAGATCTCTACTCTACACATGAAAATTGATTAGAATTATTGAGATATTCTAAAGCAGTGAAAAATTTACATACATTTTCTTTTATAAAATGTAATATTAATTGTTCTAGTTATTAAAAATAACTAACTACAAATATAAATTATCTATGATGTTAATTAACATTTAATTTCTAATTTATTATAACAAATATCATACAGCACATTTAACACATTCACTACGTATATTGCAAATTCGATTTCGTCAGGTACTCTTATAAAATATAATATTTGTATGACATCGACTGGCATATAGAAAAAAAATTAAATGTAACGAAATCTTGAAAAAAATAATAATTCGTACAACATAATATTCAGTACTATATCATTGTGCTAGCGTATGAATTATTATATTTGGCGAGTATCGAGTATTGTAATTTGTACAATATGTTTAATATTCAATATTACTATATAATATTCGTTAAATATAATAATTCGCACCAGACATATATGTGCTTATAATTTCGTATTATAGAAATAGAATCTTTTTACATTTATTGGGGCGCGGCACGGGTTATGAAAATACGATCAACAGTGAACACGTTAAATTGTAGTTCGTCAAAGGATTTGTACAAATAAGATTGTCTGTAATACTTACTACGTCATTGTCACATTATCCGTATTACATGTTACGTTAAATATCTGTATAGCATACGTGTGGTGCGCGTTCTAGAAAATATTGTGTAATAACATAAAATAGCAAGATTTATCTGAAGTATAGTATTCTTTCAGAACATTCACGTCTCCTTCCTAAGGACAGTACCACCATATTCGCATCAAGCAGACGTATGGGTTGAATTATTGCAACACTTTAGCTATAAGAAAGTGATCTTCATCCATAGTTCAGATACAGATGGTCGAGCATTGCTTGGAAGATTTCAGACGACTTCCCAGAATTTGGAAGATGATGTTGAAATTAAAGTTCAGGTATATCTAATGAAATTTTCTAATCTTGTTTGAAAGACCTATTAGAAATAATTCTATGAAAACAACGTTGTATAATTACATATAACATAATTTTATGACAATAACGAAATTAGTTTGTTAGTTTCTAATTGAATTGTAATGGATTTGAAACAGGTAGAGTCTGTGATCGAATTTGAACCTGGTTTAGATAGCTTCACGGAACAGTTAATGGAGATGAAAAATGCACAAGCTAGAGTTTGTCTCTTGTACACTTCGTAAGTACCAATTACTTCTATTAAAATATGCTTTACATCAATCTGTATAGCAATAAACTTTTCAAATTATTTAAAATAATTGTAATATATAAATCACTATTATATAAATGATATAAAGCTCGCACAAAGCTCTATCAACAAAGATGTTAAACTTTTATCCTATTTGTTAAGAGAAATAAATACTAAATAACAATAATGAATAAATGAACGAATGAAATTTTGTTTACTCTTCAACAGAAAAACAGACGCAAGTGTGATTTTTCAAGACGCAGCAGCATTGAATATGACTGGTGCAGGATATGTTTGGATCGTGACGGAGCAAGCCTTAGATGCGCCTAACGCACCGGAAGGTCTTCTCGGCTTGAAATTAATTAACGCGGAGAAAGAGAAGTCTCACATCGACGATAGCCTGTCAGTCCCTTTCTAATCACGTATAGACATCCACGCATGTATGTTGCGTCCGTAGTTTCGTGTCTTACTACTGAAAAGGCCTAAAAAAAAAAAAAAAAAAAATGAGAATAAAAGGACACACGATACCTACGCATGAGAAGACTTACAATTAGAGTGATTGAATGGACATCTTTACGATACTTCGCAACAAAACAGAAAGAAACAAAAACAAATGTCTTTCTCACATTTCTTCATTCAAACTTTTTCTGATGTAGAATTGTAAAATTGCATGCAACGCACAGGAAACACGCATCCTGATTTCACAGCAATGTACAACTGATTTCAGATCACTGGATCACATACTCTCTTAGCACACCTTCCAATCTGTCCAATGGATATTCCGTATCGTTCAGCGAAACGCTGAATGTGCTTTGAACGTTTAGGATATGTGTGTACGAGTAACGTTGCCCTGTCCCTCTCTCTCTCTCTCTCTTTCCCTCTTTTTCTTTCTCTCTTTCTCTCTCTCTCTCTCTCTCTCTTTCTCTCTCTTTCTGTGAAACAACCTATTATCCATTTCAGATAAATATAACTAGTAGTTAATGAACATTCCACGGAGTAATAAGTGGTTTTGATGAAAATAGTAGTCTCGGACTACATCTACCATTTGGATATTGTTCGATCAAGAAGAATTTATACCTTAAATTTTACTATTTTAAATTTTCCAATTTTTCTGATGTATGATAGATCATAATTTTACAATCTAACAGAATATACATTTCAGGATAGTGCTTGTATCCGCCTTACGAGAAATGAACAAGTCGAAAGTAATCACGGAGGCGCCAAAGGATTGCGGAGATTCTGGCTCGATATGGGAAACCGGCAAAAGCCTTTTCGAGTACTGTTTACTTCTATTATGTTTTTATTGATATAAATCAAATGGTATCTTGCTGTTATGAGTTCCACTCTGTTTTAGATTCATCCTCAAAGAGGTACTATCAGATGGTAAGACTGGCAAAGTAGCGTTCGATGATAATGGGGATCGCATTTATGCTGAATATGACATCATTAATATCCAGGAGAATGGTAAAAGGGTCTCCGTTGGGCAGTATTTTTATCCAACTGTAAGTGAGATTAAAAAATAAATAGAATTACATATTAAAAATGCAGAAGAATCCTCAAATATTCACAACAAAGTAGATGTTAAAACTCTTTAGCTTAAATCTATTTACCTTCTTCAAAAGTTTTCCTTAAATAATTAATTGAAAAAGTATAGATAGTTATCTTATTAAAATAACTTGAATATACTCTTTAAATATAATATCTTTTTTATATATAGTATCTTTATATATAGTATCTTACAGTAAATTTAATATTTTACTTAATCTGATATTATATCAAAATTTAAATATTAGTATAATATTGAATATTTTCCATAAAAAATTAATTGTTTGAAAGATATCTTTTTACTTCTCTAATATTGGCATTCGTATTATCCGTAGAATGGTACCAAAATGACATTAAGTGTCAACGAGTCCAACATAACGTGGCCTGGCCGACTGCAAACTAAACCCGAAGGTTTTATGATTCCTACGCACTTGAAAGTACTTACTATCGAAGAAAAGCCATTTGTTTACGTTCGCGAGATCGCATCCGGTGAACCATGTCTTCCAGAAGAGATTCCATGCCCTCATTTTAACGTCACAGAACATGAAAGTAAGAATTTACTAAATATCACAAGATATAGCATATCTTATACATTATGTACAATAGATCTTCAAACATTTACAGCTACGAAAACATATTGTTGCAAGGGATACTGCATGGATTTGTTGAAAGAATTATCAAAGACCATTAATTTCACCTATAGTTTGGCTCTGTCTCCCGATGGACAATTTGGCAGCTATGTGATCAAGTACAATTCAGGTGCGACAAGTAGAAGCATGGTAGAACAGTTGTAGATGTAAGGCCTCGTTTCGATGTGAACATACGTGACTATGAAACAGATACTAGTATTTAATTTACAAATTCCTTGTTTCAGTTGGAGGAAAAAAAGAATGGACAGGACTTATCGGAGAATTGGTAAATGAAAGAGCAGATATGATCGTCGCTCCTTTGACGATTAATCCGGAACGCGCCGAATTTATCGAGTTCAGCAAGCCGTTCAAGTATCAAGGCATCACTATTCTTGAAAAAAAGGTACAATAACTGATAATCTAGTAATATTTATTAATAACTAAGTAGTTATATATTTTAAAATGGTTAAAGATTAATTTAAAACTATAATTATATCATAATAATTAAAGAATATTTAAAATAAATCATAGTTCATAGTTAATAATTAGTTAATAGTAATTGAGACTATTAATTAAAAAAATATAAAATTATAAAAAGAATTTTTGGTTTAGCCATCAAGATCATCAACCCTTGTGTCGTTTCTGCAACCATTCAGCAACACTCTATGGATACTGGTGATGGTGTCGGTACACGTAGTGGCTCTAGTTTTGTACCTCCTCGACCGGTTCTCACCTTTCGGGAGGTTCAAGCTAGCAAACACTGACGGTACCGAAGAGGACGCCCTGAATCTGTCCAGCGCCGTTTGGTTCGCCTGGGGAGTACTTCTCAACAGTGGAATCGGGGAAGGTTTGATTTTAATTATATTATTTCCCCATGAAACAATAAAAAGACACTTCATTCAGACGTATAAAAAAATTAAATTCTATACAAATTATTATTTACAAAAATACATTGACATCAATCATTATTAACATTGAACTTCAAAATATTTATAGTAAGCCTTATAACATTCTTTTGTCAATTGAAGTGTAATTAAATTGATTACTCGTGGATGAAAATGCCGCCGCGTAAAAATAGTTTCATCTCTATAAATGAGGATTTTACCTGAATTTTATAAATATTATGGATAAACATAATTATTTTTGCAGGTACTCCACGGAGTTTTTCTGCTCGAGTGTTGGGTATGGTGTGGGCAGGATTTGCAATGATTATCGTTGCTTCTTACACTGCCAACTTGGCTGCTTTCCTCGTGTTGGAACGGCCGAAAACTAAATTAACTGGCATCAACGATGCTCGAGTAAGAATGAAACTAATAAATAATAAAAATAATATTGTTTTTTATATCTTAAGTATCACCTTAAAATTTACAGCAAATTGTTATTACAGCAATTTATATTACATAAATATACATCATATTATATGCATATCAAAGATATTGAATATAAAAATACTAAAAACATTTTACAATCTGTTGTAGTAACAATGATTTACATCTTTAATTTTTCATTGTATTACTTTTGGATCACTCTACATACGTATACAAACGTATATGTAATATATCGATTACATCTATTGTTACCTTTGCTACAGCGTACATATTGATTTTAGTCAAAGTAACGAAGACGTTACACTACCTGTGCAACATCATAAATATACTTGCAGCTTAGAAACACCATGGAGAACCTTACGTGCGCCACGGTGAAGGGCTCAGCTGTGGACATGTACTTCCGTCGACAAGTAGAATTATCCAATATGTATCGTACAATGGAAGCGAACAATTACGACACTGCTGAAGAAGCTATCAGAGATATAAAAATTGGGTAAAAAAAATAAATAAAGAATAAAATTTGGATTATCATAAAAATTTAAAGTTCAAGAATTGACGATTTTAAGGATATTATTGTATTTGTAGGAAACTCATGGCTTTTATCTGGGATAGTTCTCGATTAGAATTCGAAGCTGCTCAGGACTGCGAATTGGTAACTGCTGGAGAGTTATTTGGCCGTTCCGGTTATGGGATTGGTTTGCAAAAAGGTTCCTTATGGGCAGACGCTGTTACTCTTGCTATCTTGGATTTTCACGAAAGTAAATTCAATAAAAATCATTATCTGAAATAATTAAAAACTAATAATGAAATAATTATCATATATCATATATAACCATATATTCAAAATTAATAAGAATCATTAAAAGAATAGAATTAGAATTATTGGATAAATTAACGTCCCGTAATATAAAAATAAACATCAAGTTACCAATAATTGTTACTAAATATTTATTACACTATTAGGTGGCTTTATGGAAAGCCTTGACAACCATTGGATTCTTCGAAGTAACGTACAGCAATGCGAGCAACTTGAGAAAGCTCCAAATACTTTAGGCTTAAAAAATATGGCTGGAGTATTCATAGTGGTCGGTGTTGGAATCATAGGTGGTATTGGACTTATCATCATTGAAGTAGCGTACAAAAAACATCAGATTCGCAAGCAGAAAAAGATGGAACTGGCGAGACATGCGGCTGATAAATGGAGAGGTGCGATCGAGGTAAAGGATAAGCTTGATTATAGATTTTGGATTTGGAATCGAACTTCTTTCGTTCGATGTCTTTTGTTCTCCATTCCTCAGAATTTTGTGTTTGTCAGTAAATCGCAAGCAGCCAGGACAAAATAGGGGAGCAACGCAGGAATTCTAACAGACTTCAGTAACGACACCTAAAAGAACATGATTGTCAAACGAACACAAACATTCTAGATTAAAGCACAACGATTCATACGCTTTGCAAGCTTTAGATATAAACAGGCTAACTTAATGTTAATGTTTAATGCAGTAAAATTCAATTTTGCATTTTAGAAAAAAATAGTGTAAAATACGCAACGAGAAGTACTTCGTCGTATTTGACATTATAATTGCTGCTTTTATGATGCATCAAATATTTATACAGTTAGCATTTTATACTTTTCTCCTTTTATATTTTATTTTGACTCTTTCTTGCAAAAGTGTGTATAAGAAAAGTGGAGCTCTAGTTCTTACAGTCCCGTTGCAGAAAGGTTAAGCTATATATATATATATATATATATATATATATATATATGCAAAATATCATCATTAGATTGCGAATATTTATGCAAATCCATATTCTTATGAGCACAATTAAAGAAGGGGAACCTAAGCCGAAATTTGTATTTCTTATCAAATATTAGAAAAAGTATTCTATCTTGGACTTGTGTTATCTTCAAATGCATCGTGTGCATTTTCGCACCTTTAAATTTCTCTTACACGCATAAAAGTCCGCATTCTAATCATTATAGTTAATCTCAAATACAATTCATACAGTAGTGCTTTGCTAACTGGTCATGAAACTTTATCTGCTCAATTATCGAGGGAAGTATAATTCCAGAAAATTCCTAGTATTTTTCTTCTCTATTAACAGTTATATGACACATTTGTTCTTTTTACATAACGTAACGCCAAAAGCTCATTCTACTAACAATTTAATTCTAAGAGAGAATAAGGATAAAAATAGCGATGACTACTTAACGAAATACTGCTGTATTACGATACAAATTCAGTAGAATTAGCCAAAACAATAAAACGAATGCAGCTTTTTTTCAATACCCCTAGTATATTTGTCTAATTTCTATTCTTTCGATTTTTAAAATGCAGAAACGAAAGACTCTACGAGCTTCGATAGCCGCTCAGCGAAGGATTCAAAGTAACGGCCTTAACGATCCTACGACCGTAAGTTTAGCAGTCGATACGGTAGCTAGATCGAACGTATCTCCGCGAAGTCCTGGTCGGGCATGGCCAGGGGACAGTGACATCCGTCAACGACCTATACCACGTTCAGACGATATCAGATTATCGCCCGCTGCATACACTGCAAACGTCTCACATCTCATAGTGTGAAATAACTCGTTCTCATCGATTACTTGTACATCGTAAAATATCAACATGTTATATTATTACCTGAGAAAAAAGTTTGTTAGATATGACACATATGTAACTGTGTTGAAAATGATAAGTTTGTTTTATACAATAAAGACCGTTACTTTAAAGACTCTCTTACCGTGTTTTAGTACCCATTAATCCTTTAAGGAACAACGTTGCATTGGCGCAACATTTTATTTGCAACATTCTTCAGTTAATCTATATTAGCCAATTTTGTGTTTTAAGGATACTTCTTACACCCATCTCCTACAACTTCATAAAATTTTGAAGAAACAAGTATAATAACAGTTTTTTTTTAATTATGGAATATTCTAATGTAGTCTTTTACCCTGACAAAACAAGTTACTTTATTTGCGTTTTCCAATAATACTACGTTTATGCAACTTCTACGAATTATCTTCCTACTTAATTCTTACTGAATTAACTATGCTTTAATTGATGCCGTATTTGTTATAAAAATTGTCACGTATAGCATTTCTTGTTACTGGATGAAGTCATACTTTTTAAACAGTAACAGATAAAAATATCACAAGATATTGCTTCGGGTTGCTGGCCCGGAAGTGAAGATATTTCAAATATTTAAGGTCATTATTATCTCTTTAAACCGAACTATAGTATATTTAAGTATATTTACTTATAGACCAATCGATGCATTTTTCTTATTTTCTATAAAAGAAATACTAAATAAAATAAAAGTTGATTAATTTAGAAAATTTTAATTTTAATTTTATAAATTCTATACTAACTGTATAAGTGATAAAATAATACATTTCAGCTGTTAGAGCTATCGTATAAAATACATAGAACCAAAATTTGTAAGCGCCACTTTTGTTCAAGGTATCAATGTAATCTTTAATTTAACTAATTCAATACATTTGTATCCTTCTTCTTCACTTCTAGCACACATTATTTACCATCTCGATTGTTTGATTATTAGGCTATTCGAAAAATTCGTAGCTTTTTATATGAATTTCTATAAAATAATAGAACATTCAAACAAATACTGCTTTTAGTTAGATATTGAAGAAAATTAAGAAGAAAGGAATTTGTTAATAAAACAGATTTCTTTTTTCAATGAGACAATATTAAACCTCATATAAAAATATAATACTTTTTTAGTTTAATTCACTCGATATTCAAAACTTACCAAAAACTTCAGATTTGAGTTTATTAATAAATTTATTTAAACAAGTTTGAATGAATGAAAGTACATAAGTATATGCTTTCGTTGTTTAAAAAATTGTTGGCCTTGACAAGAACAATCTAATATCTTTGAATACAAACATAACAGAAACGTTAACCTTTAATAATGTTATTTAATAGATGATGCAGCTGCAAGTAGTAATTGGTATTCGAATCTCACAATTAGTTTCGGAACGATTCGATATTTTTCAAGACCGTCAAAATTTTGAATCACTTTGAATAGGATTCGATGCCCTATAACTCTTGAAAGTCTTATAAGCCTTGGAAATCTTGTAAGTCTTGAAAGTCTTGAAAGTTGCATTGGAATACATTTCCGATACCTCAGACATTTTAGATTTTGTTTAATATCTTATGACAATGAAATATTCAAAATACTTGTAAAATATTGACTACGTGTTAAGCTTTCAAAATTTATTAAAGTAACCAAGACTTTCAAGACTTAAAAGACCTTCAAGATTTCAAAGATTTCCAAAATTTTTAAGGAGTATCAGGGTATTGACTCCTATTCAAAGATCAAATTTTTCGCCACAGTTAAAAATCACGGTCGTATTTGACAACTCATTACTAACTGTGAGTTTAGTTCGTGGGTTTCCTCTCTACGTCCATTTCTTCGTGCCATGATCACAGATATAACACATGAGAACAAATTGTGTCAAGTTTCTCACCGCTGTCATTTGACGAAGTTTCGTTATTCACTGTATCGGATTTGTGTTTCTTAGGTGGTCTTTAAGCGGTTTAATTAATTTACTGTTGAAAAAGGTATGGCGGATACGACAGTGGACGCTACACGTCGTTTAAATGTTAAAAAACAAACACTGGACGACGCTTATGCAGCGCCTGCAAATTTTCTCGAAATTGACGTGATTAATCCAATCACACACGGCGTCGGCAAGAAACGGTATACCGATTATGAAGTTCGCATGAGGGTGAGTGATAGGCCCTTATTGTTTTATTTCATAATTTCATTCTTTGTCAGTTAATGAACATAACCGACCATTTTTTTCATTTTGATGTCAGGTTCTCTTGCAGTTTCGATGTATAAGATATCGTATTGTTATTTAAATATATAAACTTTGTATTTCTCCAAGTATAAAATTTGTTTAATTCCTATTTATTCGTCGACTCAATAAATTAATAAATTTTTTCTGCAATTAATGATATTTTCTGTGAAAAAAATTTCGTATTGCGGTTAATACTTATGTATATACAGTCACGGTATTGTTAAGCCTTGTTTAATAATTTATGAAAGATTATTAAAAAATTTTTATGTTTTCAATATTCTTTTTTCACATTAATTTTGTTTTTTAATACGAAAGTAATACTAGCGATGGCGTTATTAGGACTGCTAATTTTATTGTGGACATTAACCAAATCTATCATGGGCTGTGTCTGCTATCTTACTGTTAATGATAAAATTGGGTAGATACAAAAATATGTATACTGTTGAAACCAGTTATAGGCCTTAGATTAATATATATGAATCGCATTCCAGAATTCAGGGGATAATAATATACATAAGCAAATTTTTTGTAAAATTTATATTGAAATTATTCTAAAATATTATTATATGTATCTTATGATCTTCTTGTTCTTTTAAATAGAATTAAATATAAATTTTATATTACATTCCTTCTTTTGTATTATATTTGAAATGTTGAATAAATGAATTATAAAAAATAATTCTTTATTTCAGACAAATCTACCAGTTTTTAAAGTAAAAGATTCCACAGTAAGAAGAAGATACAGTGATTTTGAATGGCTGAGGACTGAACTAGAAAGAGATAGCAAGGTCAGTTGGTAAAGTATATGTAAAACAAATAAAAGTAAAAGATAAATTCCTTTAAATCAAAGATAATATTAATATCTCATAACAGAGTTAGAAAAATCAATACGTTTTATTTTTTACTAGAAAAAAACAGTATTAGTAAATAGAAAATGTTAATGAACTTACAGATAGTAGTGCCTCCATTACCAGGAAAAGCTTGGAAGCGTCAGATGCCTTTTCGAGGAGATGATGGTATTTTTGAAGAAGATTTTATTGAAGATCGAAGGAAAGGTCTAGAAGCTTTTGTTAATAAGTAAGTACATATTAACCAAGTTAAATATACATTCCATTTATTTTTAATATGTAAAAATATTGGATGAATTATACAGAAATCTTACCTGATATTTCAGAATAGCAGGACATCCATTAGCACAGAATGAACGGTGTTTACATATGTTTCTGCAAGAACCTGTAATAGACAAGAACTACGTACCTGGAAAAATACGTAATACATAAGTTACAATAAGACTTATTGCAAGTATATTTTCCTCCCCACCTTCAATATGTAAAGTTATATTTGAAAAGTTATCTTAAATCTTTAAGTCTAAAATTTATTAAGATCCTTCTGTATTTATGCAATATTTAATCGAGCTTTTTACACTGTGATGTTCAACCAGAATTTGCTTTGTAAAAATTGTGTTTCAAACACATAACTAAATATTTAGAAGGATCTTATTATTCATATCATTATCAGTCATAGGGAAAAATTAACTAAGTTTTTTTCTTTTAATCTTTCCTCTTTTAATAATACTGTAGTTTGATAAAAAAACTTATAACATTGATATTTATCATTTTCAGAAATTGCAATATAATGTTGTATACAACAAATCAATTAATATATAAATATACAAAATTTATGGATTGCAAAATATGGCTTAAAAAATAAAATATTAAGATAAAAATTATTTATTTACAAGTTGTTCAATAGAAAACATAATACAAATTTGACCTTCTTTAATAACTTTTTATCACTCTTTTTTGTATATGAATAGTATCAATTTAGTAAAATAAATTGAATAATTAACTATACCACATTGTTTTCTATTGGATAACTCGTAAGTAGCAATAAGTTCATTTGTAAACAGTGCTATTGCAAATAAGTGGATAAGATAAATCGATTTGAGAATGAAGGTAAACCTCTTAAAAATTGTTTATAATTTGATATTCACTGCATAAGAAATACTGTTAAAAATCTAAAATTTACTAAACTTAGATCCTTGTTTATTAATGATAAAATATATATATGATTAAGGTGTTCTGAATCTTCTTGTTACGCTCCTTGTTTTATTATGAGAATAGGATACAGGAATGATATTACTTCTGTACTGGATATAAAAGTAAAATTAATAATTTGTATATATATTGTGTTTTCATATTTTCTAAACTTACATTAGAAGCAACACTTTTTAAATATTTATAATTATCAAAGGGACTATGTACAGGGCATAGATTAAACTATTTTACAGTGTTTCAATTAAGTTATAATTTGTATTACAGGAGAACTTTCATTAAATATATTTCTTCTCTCATTAATATATAATAAATATATTTGTGTATAAACAAGTGCACATGTAACATTCACATAAGAAATATTGTCTATCAATATAAATAATAAGGAACATACAAAAAATTAAGACTGTGACTTAAATGTCACTTTTAGAGCTCTAATATTTAAATAAGAAAATCTTAACACAAACGGGATTTGTCAGTGTTTATTTTGATTAAAAAGTATATGTAACTTTCAATAAAAAAGAAGTAGTGTTGTAAATTCAAACTTCATTATTTCTTAACAAATTAAAAGATTGCTAGAAACAACTCACAAAATTATTATTCTTTTCTATTGATATTGCAGACATCTTAAACACATTTACGTAAGTAATATTTAACACATTGTCTTTATGATGAAATATGTAATTATGCCCTTTGTTAATCTCAAGCTTAGAACCTCTGAAATTTAAACAAATACAATGTTGATAATTCATGTTGATAATTGTTATGTAAAATGTTCTGTGACATTTCTTTTATTTAATAGATTAAACTATGTAACAAATGTTTATAAATATACATCCTGTTTAGTTCTAATGAATTTTTTATTTTTGAAGTATGTTTCTATATACTTGCTTACACAGTCTTGTTCTGGAAAACAGAAATAAAGTATGTACCGCATATGAGGATATTTTTATTAAATATTTTAATAAAATATTTCAGTAGATACTAACCAGGAAATGTATTCTCGATAATAAGCATATCAGCTATATGCTTGGCAACTACTTTAAAGAGCTGTCTATTTTTTATTCTTCGTTTCTTATAGAACGGCATTAAGTATTTTACAATCCATGGTGCTATTCTTTCTTTACATGCTGCTAAATGTTCTTCTATACAAATTGGTGAATCTGTTATCATACCTTCATCATCACTTTCTCCAAATAATTCAATAAATTTTTCCTTAACTCTTCTATGTCTTCTACAATCTTTTAAAGATAATTCTGTCATTCTTGCCTTTAGTTTTGATACTTGATATACACGTTCAACAAGCCAAATATTGTTTATTCTACGTTTTTGCTTGTTTTCTGTTGTCTCATTTTCTGTTGATGATGATTTATTATTACTTTCTCTGGTTTTCATCTCTTTATAATAACTAAAACTATACTTTCCTCTACTTGTATTTGATGTTTTTATGTTAGTGTTCTTAACCGAGTTAATCTTTATGTCATTACTTTTAGCCGTGTTAATAGAACCATTAGAATTATGTGGGAGAAGAGCATTAATTTCTTTATCCACATTAGCTTTAGTAACGCCTGAATGTTTCTCAATTAATGTCATAAGATCACTACTATCATCACTGTCACAAAACATATCTTCCATGTGTTGCAAAAGAGAATCCTGTGAATTCTCATCATCAATTTGAACATTGGATTGATTTGTAACTTGAATATTAGAATTATCTTGTATACAACTAAAAATATTGCTATCTTCTTCTTTTATTGTGTCTTCATCCACTATCATTTTATTGCATGTCTCTTCATCTAAATCATTGAATTTATTGTTTTTTACATCATTAAGACTAGTAGAATTGACAGTAGGTGAAGCTGTATTATTATAGACAGTCAATTGAGAAGATATATCATCCATATAGTCTTCATTTTCATCATTTATATCATCCTCTTCTTTATGCTTTAATATTTCCTTTGTTGAGGACAATTCTTCACAATTAGAGGTGATACATATACTTTGAATGTTATCTGCCCTTTCTAACTCCGCCCATGAATTAATTGTTTGAACTCCAATGTCTACCTTAGATGGTGCGGTTTTCAAAAATATCACTAATTTTTTATAGGCTTTTTTCTCTGATGTATGTGATTTTACATCTGAAATCTATAAATATCTTAATTTCAACTATTAATCAACTTATTAGATCAAACTACATCAATAAACAGAATTACCAATTTCAATATATTTTGCCTGTATAAAGTGGTTTCTAAAGATGATCGAACTGCAAGTAATTCCATTTGATTTGCACACATTTTCAACTGATTACTTGGAATCTCTTCATTCTTCTCCTTATAACAAAGGATGTAATTGCTAAGTAAGCATTTATGTAAATAGGAAAAATATATAGTACGAACCTGTAATTTAAATTTAATATAATACAAAACATTGAATTAAAACATAATTAAATATTTTTATACTTTACAGATATATATCTGTATTTAATTAATTAATTATAAATTACAAAAATAATTTTTAAATTCAAATATTTAAAATTATATTTAAATTTTAATATATCCAAGTGTTTAATGGATTTTTTACAGAAAACATGCCGTAGTAGTCAGTCGAAGAAATTCATCATTCAGATCAGTGGGAATATGAAATTTGTTCGCTGAAAGTGAAGGTATTGAAATTGAAAGAAGATTGTTAATATCTTCGAGACTAGTGTTATCATCGCTATCCCAAATATCAAACTCTTCCTGTTCTCGTTTCATCGTAAATGGTAAAAATCTTTCCATTTGATCCATCGTTATGATGGATTGAGAACAATTTCTTATCAAAATTTTATGTAAAACTATTTCAAACTTCTCACTGACAAATGCCGTAAATATTCACCGGGCAATAATATTCGATGTTCGACTTTCTTGTGACTCAAATGCCCATTTATTATTTTATAACATGAATATAAATAGACATTAGGTTTTATATCAATGTTAGAATCAAACAGATAAGTATTTTTTTGTAATCATACGAAAATAATTTTACTTATATCTATATATATATTTGACCACACAATAGCGATTTGCCAGCAACTAACTTCACACATGTCAGAACTCAAACTGTATTGTATAATAAATTGATTTTTCTATAATTTATTATGCTAGTTAAACTTTAGGTAAAGATTTCATACATATAAATTTTGTCAATATATGTTATTTTGGAATGTTGAGTAATAATTATTAATTGGGATCTATCAAGAATTACCCGCCACTTTTTTCTACATTATTAAATTCAAAATATGCAAAAATTTATATGAAATATAGAAACAATTTGATGTTATTAAAAATTTTGATGTTCTAAAATTTCTTAATTTTCTAAATATTTTAATATTAATTAAGTAATTAAACTTTTCAAATCTCTATAATGTATTATGATTTTATTATAAAGAAGAAGTAATTAATTTATTTTATATTATGATGAATACTATCAGTTTGCATATTGGTAAAATAAAAAATGCACGTCGCTTTTTCCATACTATTTTCTTATATTTCAAATATCATTGTCTTTTAATTTAAAAATAATATTAATGGTATAGAAAAATACAAAACACAAAATCAGAAATATTCTGTTTGATGGCCTTGATTTATATTTGTACTCTTTCAATACCAAGTTTTATAAAAACGTCGAACTTGTGTTAATATACAATGAACTCAAATATCACTGAAATGCTTCAGTTGTCTCTAGTTTCTGGTTCTT
The DNA here is from genome assembly GCF_011952255.1 of Bombus vosnesenskii. Lineage (NCBI taxonomy): Eukaryota > Metazoa > Arthropoda > Insecta > Hymenoptera > Apidae > Bombus > Bombus vosnesenskii. Next base: position 832,776 of record NW_022882972.1, on the reverse strand, counting down.
CATCGTATGCTGCCATAACTTTCTCCATTATCTCCCAAAGTTTATCTCTTGTTAGGTCTTTACAGAAGACCTGGAAAAGATAATAACTTTACCTTATGCTTTTAACTAATTCCTGATCTTCATAAATTTAAAAATGTTCTTAATTGTTACATTAAACCAAGGTTGCTGGTCACATTCGTCCATTAATGGTACTACTACACCATAAATTTGAAGTGACAAATTAATACAAGCGATTGCTATTAAATTTGGTGGATAATCAAGTATAGCTGGGGAATGATGAAAATCTTGTAAAAGTGCCATGCTTGTTTTTGCAACTGGATATTTAGACCATTCTTCCTCTCCAAACCATGCTTGCAAAGATCGTAAATAATGTAACATATACTAAAATAATATTTTCTTATTTAGAATAATTATTTATGGTTTATATTTTAAATAACATAAATTATATGCATTTACTACTGACTTTGTGCGGATGTACAGGAGTCACTTGAAACTTGAGCATACGCATAATTAAAAGTTCTGCTTGGACAATTGCATCTCTCATGCTCCAATATTGATCTCCTAATTCTAATGGTTGTGATCCTCTATGTAATGTGCTGTAAGATACATTCATTACATCTCTAATTTTCAAATTATCATCTTTCACTTTTCCTGCTAAGTAAAGACAAGTAGCAGCAATTAGCTGAAACACGTGCACATCTATGTAAATATAAATTATAAAGGACATATATTTGAAACTTTAATTGATATTGTAAATTAATTATTTACACAATTATCATAACCTCCTGGAACAGCTTCTTTTGTAAACCTATGATACAATGTTGCAGCTGTAGCAATAGTCAGAGGATGAGCTTCCAGTTTTAAACCTATAATTTATAAAGGTTAATATCACTTTCCACTATTACAATATAAAACTAAATAATCAAAGAACTTACCACATTCAAATATAAATCGTGAAATTGTAAAACTATCACTGCTCTTTGTGTAATCAATCGTAATGCTCTTTTGCAAAGTGTTTCTCTTCTCCCGTTGCATAGCTAATACATCAATAACGTCTTTCATTTTGGAACTGTATGGATACAATATATTATTTTTAATTTATTACAAATTGTATATATGCATACATATAGTATTACTAAAAATATTGTAAAAATTGACTTAATCAAAGAAAATAATATATGTTTAACATACTATACTTTATCTGGGAAATGAAATTCATTAAACATTGTTGTAAAGTAAGTTATAAAAATCACGAGCCGGCGTACAGTCAAAATTTCGCAAAGAAATTTATTTCAAATAATTCATGTATTTCCTTAAAGTACCTTAAAGTTTCCGTACTAGTAGGTTCCGTCGGATTCATTTTGGTGATATATATTCTATTTGAATTTGTCTACAATTAATGTAATTTGTTTTGTTACAGGTTACAATATGTATTTATTTATTGCACACTGCGTATCAGTGTTACCAGTTAATATATTCCCTTTCCTTAGTGACTTTAATACCAATATTAAAATAACTATATCCGATAAAGATTCTAGAATTACTGATCCTCAGAAATTAGAAATAAATAGAAGCTGTTAAAAATAAATATTATCTGATATTTTGTATGTACCCTTCAAACGAAAATATCTTAAAATTAAATGATGAGAATAGTATAGTTATTAAGGTCGGATAAAGAAGGTTGACTTCGTTTTTTCATGCTCTGCAAGAATATTGAAAAATAGATATATGGTTCTATTTTTAAAAAATAATAATGACCTTGAAATCTCGCAAAAAAAAAATCATAAGAAAAAATTAATTCTACCATTACGCGTGGTCCTTAAAATAATGTAACTTCATACAACAATAAATGGAGAAGATATATAAGTGATTCCATTTAACTGGACCACTCTGTATCGTAAGGGTATAGTTTTTATATTCATACAAATGTATTTAAATAATTTGTTAACAATGTAATATGTACCTCGTTTAATTAAAAATGAATTTTCACTTATCTGTAAAAAAGATTTCATCATTTCTTAAAGAAATTTAATAAGTTTTAGTATCGTTGAATTAATTATTCATATTGATTTCTGTTACTATGCAAGATTGCATAATTAACTTTGATACAACTGTAATTAAAAAAGTGTGAACTCATTCTATGATAGTTTTCATGGCGCAGATAAGATCACAAATATGCCTTTAAAAGGTATAAATGTATTAGAATTAGCTGGGCTAGCACCAGGCCCTTTTTGTGGAATGATATTAGCCCAATTTGGTGCATCTGTAATCAGAGTGGACAAGGTATAACTAATGATTAGGCGATCATGTTTTAAGCTCGTTTTTTGGTCATGTATATATCAATTTTTAAATATTTATTTTTTTATAGATTTATGGATCTTATAATGCCATTGATTGTCTGGGTCATGGAAAAAGATCAATTGCGTTAAATTTAAAAGTTTATGAAGGTTCTAATATATTTAGGAAATTGATCAATCAAAGTGATGTGCTTATAGACCCTTATAGACCTGGTTTGTATTCTTTAATAAATATATTATTGTTATTATATATATCTTTTAGATATTGATTAATATTAAAATAGGAGTAATGGAAAGAATGAAACTAGGACCAGAAGAACTTATGGGAATAAACAAGAGGTTGATATATGCCAGGTTAACAGGATTTGGGCATAATGGACCTTATGCTAATATGGCTGGACATGATATAAATTATTTAGCTTTATCTGGTAATTTAAAAACAACATATGTATTCTAGCTTACTTTATTTTAAGTAAGGCATATTTACTAAACTGCTTTTCAGGTTTATTATCATTATTTGGACGTCACAATCAGAAACCAACACCACCAGTCAATTTAGTAGCTGATTTTGCTGGTGGTGGATTAATGTGTGCTTTTGGTATAATACTAGCATTATTTGAACGTAGCAAGAGTGGTATTGGTCAAGTGATTGATGCATCAATGGTAGATGGATCTGCATATCTAGGCAGTTGGTTCTTTAGATCTCAAAATGTGCCTGGATTATGGGGAAATCCTCGTGGTAAAAATATGTAAGGATCTCTAAGTTATATCATTATCTATTTCCTATTTTTTTAATAGTTTCATATAAATAAATAATTAAATAATATTTCTTACAAATAGATTAGATTCTGGAACACACTTTTATGATACTTATGAAACAAAAGATAAACAATATATGTGCGTTGGAGCAATTGAACCTAAGTTTTATGAGATATTTTTAGAGAAACTTGGAATTTCATCTCATGAAATGCCACAATTTGAGAATTTTGAAGAAAGCCGTGAAAAATTAGAAAAGATATTCAAACAAAAGACTCAAGCAGAATGGTGTGCCATATTTGATGGTACAGATGCTTGCGTAACACCCGTTCTAAATTTAAAAGATGTTGCATCACATGCACACAATAAGGAAAGAAATATATTTAAGACTGGAGACAATGGTTTGGTAACTCCAAATCCTGCTCCACGTTTATCTCGTACTCCTGGAATGTCTAAAAAACATGAAAGAAATGCTAAATTGGGTGAGCACACTACAGAAATTCTTACTGAATTAGATTTTAAACCAGAAGAAATTGTTAATTTAATAGCAAATGGAATTGTTAATCAAGGAATGAAACATTCTAAACTTTAACACGTTGACGCCGGTGTGCGCCATCAGCGGGTCACACATGTCTGTCACGAGGGGCTGCGATGGGTCACACATGTATTTCACAATATAGGTAGTGATCCAGCATTGCCCCACGAAGCAGATAGTGAATTCGGGCACCGGCGTCAACGTGTTAAGCATGTAATTTATTTTCATTAAAATGTTTACATATATTTGTTAATTCATGTAATAATATAAGAAAGGTTGTTAGTGTCCTAAAAAGCGAAAAGCTAGCAGTTTATATTAAAGATTACTAATTACTCTATTTAATGACAATCAAAACTATCAGTAATCATATTTTTATATTTTTTTAATGCAACTTATTGTCATCAAGAAAATAAAGTATCGATACTAATGATAATTTGTGCAACATGACTTTGGTATCTTTTATTGTTTCTGTCAGAATTTACAGAAAATAATATCAAAATAAATATTATTCCTATGACGTATATTTTGTGCATGTTTCATTTCTTATGCAGTCATTCACATGACTGTCCCTGTTAACTCTTGAAGGTCGACACGAACAACGTGCTCTGAATAATTGTATGTTCTTCAGGCACAGTGTATGTATATTTATGGGGAAGAAACGAAAAATTGCACTTTCATTGTTTAACGATATACAATTAAACTTTAATACACTTAAATAAGCTGATACACCATAAGAGTTACGCACGTGATTATGCCCCTATTTGAGGATTGAATGTTTACAGTTGAAAGTTTACAGTGTATCTTGCTTGTATAAATGTTTGAGAACGTTTGACTTCTACAAAAATTGGAAAATACCTGTATAAGTCAATGGGGGAAGAATGTTTGTGTTCTCCTCGGAATGTCCGAGGTTTGTCTCATGTATTCAGAATGCACGTTGATTGGTTGTTATCAAAATTTAATTTTCTAATCAACAGTACCCTGAGTGTCAGGACTACCCTTCCATACGCCTTCTTCTGGTAAGGGCATAACCTGAACTGACACGAGATGTTCGTTTTTCCGGAAAGATCGTGATATTCCTCCTGGTCAGAAACTTCGGCAATTTGTACTGTTATAATATATTTCCAAATTGCCCTTTAGAAATACTGAATTTATAACACATCTCTGGTTATTAAGTGTGCATTAAATTAAAATTCTAAGTAATCCTAAAAATATGCTGTGTATTACTTATAATATTTAATAATTTAAGAATTTAGCTCAAAAATAGCTTTTTTTGCAATCGTGCTAATAGCTTTACCGATGATGGCCTCATGTGTTTCTTTTGTCTGTACCCGACGGAACATCTTATGTGTAATATATATCTTAATAGTTTATAGTGGATAGTTCACTTTACATATTTACATATATATTATGTTGAATTATTTGTAATTGAGAAAGCAGTATTATTATATTAATATATAGATTATTATATTTATATTATATATATATATAGCTGTATTATATATTATTATAAAAGCACTTGTTAGTGATACAATATTTATTCTATCATACAAGAAAATGCTTGTTAGTGGTTGTGTCTGTATACAAACGAATTGCTACTAACTGGGTGAAATTAAAAAGTAATCTATTTTACAGTATGTAAGTATTCATATTGAAGCAATTCTCGTGACAATGTGTGTTACATATTATGAACCATTTTTTGTAACTGATTAATTTTATTTACAATAAATAATCGTATTAACTAATTTCTAGATTATCTTAGATAATTACTAACACATTGTTAACTAATATGACTGACATTTCCTAAAATAAATTTTTAATAATTTACAAATAAAATTTATATATAAAACACATATATTTTACGATTTAACAATGGAAAAATTGGTGCAGCATAAAAGCAACATAATACAATTATTTGTGTCATATATCTTGAAATTTAGCATACAATTGCAACATAGTTTCATTATAAATACCGGATATTTGTTACAAACTACATCAACAGATATGAAGCGTATTTGTACAATACTATTACTGAGTCGGTGGTGGTTGTAATGGTTGATCTCGACGAGGTCCCCTTTTAACAGGTGGAACAGACGCCGGTTTTATCGATAATAAAGAACCAAATAAAACATGTTGTATAACAGGAAATTTTGCTAAAACCTGTGTATGATGTTTAAAACGTCATTATCTAATTATCATATTAATAAGTTGTTAGCAATAATATTTACCTCAGCTCTGTACATTTTAATAAGACCATTATTTACTTTGGCCCAAGAAGATACAGCACTAACATTCCATAACTGATTTGAATGTTCAGCAAATGGACCTATCTTTACCTAAAATAATATTTGCCTTTAAAATATATAAAAACGGCTAACAATACAATATATGTGAGTGCATATATATGTATACAAACCTTTGAAATAAATTCAATACAACCAAGAAACATATATTGCTTGTTAAAAGCTTGAATAATATCTGGTTCAACAAAATGACGAGGTTCTATACGAGGATGCCCTGAAATGTATATCATTTTTTGTGTACATTTATGTATATCTTTGAAATACATTATGATAAAAAATAAAAAAATTGGTACAAGGCAATACCAATTAATTGAGCACTTCCCCATATAAATGGGACAAATTGATAGTCATCTAAGCTCCATACACCATGACTACCTGCTGGTTCCATCCGATAAGTTAATTGTAATCTACGCACTAATTCCAGATATCTTACAAAAAAACAAAAACTATTTTAATCTCTGGAAATACACAAAATATTAGGGTAAGAATATCAAGTTCAATAAAAATTACCTGTTAAATATTTTTACAACTACAGCTACTTTATCATCCTGTGTGAAAGCACCAATTTTGAACATACAACATAAAAACATTAAAAATGCCATTTCATGTCCTGTACCATAATCTATACGCGTTGGATTTCCAAAGCCTTCATATAAATACTGGACTATTTCTGGAACTGCTCTATGTAATTTTTCTGGCAATACTTTTTGTAATTCTGCTATTCCATTCTGAAATATTATGAATCGATAGATTTTGAAGATGGCTATGTAAAAGTAATATATATTTACCTGTTGTAATCTTTCGTGCCATTCTCTAAATGATTTGTTACCAAAACGTTGAGGCTGCTCAGTGGGAGGTATCTGTGTTATCCATTCATCAAATTCATTAAGCATTTGAACAATACTGGCTATTGTAGGACTTTGTGTGTATTCAACATTTAAAGCTTTTCCCTGAACCGATTCATTTAAAGCCAATATAAATCCCAAGTATTCCTACAAAATATTTTTACATGTTTTTTCATACGATAAAGATCCTTGAATATTGAAAATTGTGATAATATCAAATATCATTAATAAAAAAGAAATAGTATGCAAATTCTTACAAAATATGCTTCGGATTTTTCCCAAATTACCATATCAGATGGTACTTTAATCGACTTTTTCGGCATGACGAATTCATGATCGTCGGCTACAATATAATTAAAAGGCAATTACTCGATATTATTAAATATATTTATTTTAATTAATGTTTGAAATACGTACGATTTACAGGTGACTTTGACGTTGACATCGTACTTATCACAGAATTTGGTTATTATTCATTGAAAATATACGTATAATTAATAACAAACAAAAAAGAAGATATATTTACGTTATATATACAAACACATGTATATAAGATGTATGCAAAACATTTGAGTTGCAAACGTATATTATTAAGAGTTAAATTGCTTTGGACATTCGTAATAGAAACGTACGAACCCAACTCTGAAATCGTTAAAATTGAACAAGATAGATATTAAAAAATGTTTTCAATAAGTTGATTTTGATCACAACAAAATTTCGTACGGTCAAAAATTTATAGAAAAATTAAATAATGCACATACATATATCTTTTTTACATTAAATCCACTAAAAGTTAACTAAATCTTCAAAAGTTACTGAAAATATATTTTGACCCATGATTATACAAAACAGGTTTCAACATTCATATACCGAAGCCTAGGGAAAACAGTACAAAAATTGAGTTTTGACTAGTTGTGAAAATCAACATGGAAGACAAGAAGGTTCTCATTCTGCGCATGTGTGATATGTTCTGAATGTCTCAGACAGAGATGGAGACGTTTAGCTCATCTTCGTCTGTCTCGCAAGAACGCGAACTTCGTTGATCATCCATGTTGATTTTTCATAATTAGACACGATTCAATTTTTGGACGATTTTCTCTAGCGAGTTTCGAAACCTGTTTATATGATCGTGTTTTAATCAGCGAGACAAATCAGGAAAGATAAATAAAACCACGTGGTCAAAATCTAGGGGATACTAGGATTCGTAATTTTGAAATATTATAAATAGGAAGTTATTTCTCTAAGTTTGAGCTTTTTAAGTTAAATTATATTGATCAATTTTATGTATAGATCTCATTTATTGTGGTATTATTCACGGTCATATAAACAGGTTTTGTTACTCGTTAGGGAAAATCATCCGAAAATTGAGTCATGAAAAACCAACATGAAAGATAATAAAGTTCTCTTTTTTGCGAGATAGACAGAAATGAGTAGAGTATCTCTGTCTCTGTCTGAGACATTCATACCATGACACGCATGCGCAGAACTGAACCTTTTCGTCTTCCATGACGACTTTTCACGGCTCAATTTCTGGACAATTTCTTCTATGCTTTTGGTATATGAGTGTGGTTTTGTTTATATCCGCTCCTTATGATGATTTACTCAGGTTAACTACTGACAAATATTTTTCCTTAAATTACGTAAACAAATTGTGTTCAAACTTTAAATCGACTTAAATTCTAACTACGTAATTATCAAATACGTCAAATACGTATTAATATTTTTTATATATCTTGTACAAACTGTGAAAGCTGTATTATGCAGAATAAGATGACAGGATAACATAATTTAGATTGTGAAATAAAAGAAAATGGGAAATTATCAGTATTATCATTTATTTTTAAAACTATATTGAATGTGTACGATTTATAAGAAAAAGCGTTTATATATATATATATATCAGGTTTGTATATACTACAACAAAAATCAACATTTTTTTATCATACAAGCTTTTTAATAAAGTTTATATTATAAGCATGAGTTATTCCCAAGAAGAAATAGAAAAAAAGCGTTTGTTAGCTTTACAACGTAGAAAGGAATCTCAATTGAAAAACAGTTCATTAATCCCTAATGCAAATACAAGAAATAGGATTACTTCTGCTAATAGTAGTATCATAACTAATGAAAATAAATCACACAATAGCCCAAAAGTTTTTGGACATGGTTCGTCATCAAAATATGTTGACTATAAAGCAAAATCTGAGAACAATTGCTTCAAGCATAGTGGAAAACTTAATAAACAAAATGAACGATTTAATCCTATGTCAACAAAGAATTTTTTTGGTCAGAAATCTTGCATTACAGCAAAATGTTACATGTTAACTGACGAAAGATTTGTATTAGAAACTTCATCATATTTTCCTCCACTTGTTGAGGCAATAAAGAAAGTTTCAAGCAGATCATATGGTAATATAAGAGTAATATATTCTTAAATTTAACATAAATAAATAAATTTTAATTGCTAAACATAGAATATATAAATAACGGTACCTGTTATATATCATATTTTTATTTTAGATATGAAAACTAAACAATGGAATTTTCTTTTAAAAGACTATGAAACAGTAATAGAAAAGGTTATTAATTTCAAATCTGATATACAAATTACAGGATTACCAAAACCAGTCCTTCAGGTATTATATTGAAGAATAATATATTGTATTTTGTGTGTGTATGTGTATGTATATACATTTGAAATGTTTTTAGATTTTCAGGAAAAATGACACCTCAATGAATACTGAAAATATTGATCTATTAGACATTGATCCTCAGTTAGTAGGGAATTTAATGCCCTTTCAACGAGAAGGAGTTTGGTATAACTACATGATTTACATGTGTTTTTAAATTTAAAATAGGATAGAATTAAATTTATTATTTTCAGCTATGGAATATCTAAAGGTGGTCGTTGTATGATTGCTGATGATATGGGTTTAGGAAAGACCATTCAAGCACTAGGCATTGCGCATTATTTTAGAAAGAATTGGCCCCTCCTTATTGTTACACCCGCTTCAGTCAGGTTTGACAATGAAGAATATGCTAGATAGATATATTTCATTGTATTAAAGCAAATAGTAAAAATGATTTTGAAAAATTTAGGTATCAATGGACAGAAGCAATATATACATTTTTGCCATCTGTACCTGCTCATTACATTCACCAATTTGCAAATACCAAGGACTGTATTGATAGTAGTAAAATCGTTATTACAACATATGATCTTCTAGTCCGAGCGATGGACACGTTTGAACGCCAAATTTTTGGTTTTGTTATTTTGGTATGTTAAAAAACAATATATTGATTAAATATAAATAGGAATATATATATAACAGGAATAAATAAATTTATGTATAGGATGAGTCTCATGCATTGAAAAGTCTTAAAACTGCGAGATTTAACGCTGCACAATGTGTAGTCTTGCAAGCGCGTCACGTTGTTTTGCTATCTGGGACACCTGCTTTATCAAGACCCATGGAATTATATTCTCAAATAAATCTTATAATGCCAAATTTTATGGGGTAATGTAAAATGTTCGTTATATGTAATTTATATATGAGTAAACAAGTATTATTTTTACATAGATATCAAGAATATGGAATTCGGTATTGTGCAGGAGAAAAAACTTCATATGGATGGGACTTTAGTGGATCGTCAAACATGCAAGAATTGCAGTTATTATTAAGACGCACTTGCGTAATTCGAAGATTAAAAAATGATGTTTTAAATCAATTACCGGCAAAAAAAAGGTGAAGAATAAGTATACTTATATCAGATTATTTGGATAGTACATAAGCATACATTTGAATTTGTATAAATATAAATGTTTATTTTACTAAAAAAATTTTAGAGAAGTTATTATACTAGATCCAGGCTTAATAAAAGTTGGTACTAAAGAAATGGTAGAAATTTCCAAGAAACTAGAGCGAGAGGTTCTGAATGGTATAGAAAAACATCGTACTCTTTTGCACTACTATAATGAATCTGGTGTTGCTAAACAAAAGGCTATATGGTATATATAAATAACATTTTTATTTAGTAAATAATCACTAAAGTTACAAATACAATTTTATATAATAAAACTATTTAGTATAGTAATGAATATTGTCTAATATGTATAATATTATTTCAGTGATTACATTTCCAAGCTGTTCATGAATAAACAAAAGTTCATTATATTTGCCCATCATCAAAATGTTATGGATGCTATTTGTGATGTTGCAGAATCTATGGATATAAAGTAATTATACTGTCTGCATACACTAGTGTATAAAGATAAAATTTTTATTTATTCAAAACTTATTTATGCGTTTTAGATATATTAGAATTGATGGAAAAACAAATCCAGAACGCAGAAAATATCAAATCGACCAATTTCAAAACTGTGACGATTGCATGGTAGCAGTATTATCAATCACAGCAGCAAACGCCGGAATTACATTAACATCTGCGAAACTTGTAGTTTTTGCAGAACTATTTTGGAATCCTGGAGTATTTATCGTTTATTTTATTTTTTGAAATCATAATTACTTAAAATCAGATTCATTTAATATAATCTGTTTTATTATAGATATTGTGCCAAGCTGAAGATAGGGTACACAGAATTGGTCAAGATAATAGTGTTATCATTCAATATTTGGTTGCAAAACAAACAGCAGACGATTATTTATGGCCGTTAATTCAAAAAAAGATGAATGTATTGAACGAGGTTGGACTTGATCAAAATTTTTCTCTAAAAGATATTGATGTCACTGTACAAGCATTCAGTTCAGAACAAAAAACCTTAGATAGTTTTATGGATAACTCACAAAAAATAGTACACAGTAACGAGAATGTAACAAAAAATACATCACAAAGTCAATTTTCCACAACTGAAGAGCTTAAAGAATTACTTGATTTAAATGACGAAGACTTCGAATTTTGTGATTGGGATGATATGAAATGAAAAACTTATTTTTATACAGTATTTTGTTTACATTGTGAAAAGTGTATAAATGCATTCAAATAATAAAAGCACGAACTATTTTCTACATATTGTATATAAACATAGCTATTAATAGTAATAAAGTTTTTCATATTAAAGAATGTGGATATTTTAATAATGTTAAAAAATCCATTAAAGAAAATATAAGAATATTACCTAGAATTTCGTAATAATTTTTATTTTTCAATTACGAACGCATAATATCTTTTTATTATACAAACTTTATCTCGTATATACAAAAGTACAAAAATTAGATTTCCTCCAATTTTAAAAATTCGAAATTACTAGTAGTTTTAAGTTGCTATTGCAGTGTTTACACTAGTTTTATTAATTTGTGTTTACAACGAACGATAATTCAATAAATGCGCGAGCAGATTTAAACCCACGTTATTGCACGTCTTATATCAATATAGTAATAGCTTATACTTTGAATATTTACCGCACAAACGAATGTTCTTCAATGCAGTGTTTCTCTCGAATCTAATGTTTATCTGTTGGTTTAAGCCGTGTGAAAATATCCATTTATATTGTTTATAACAAAGATACTTGCAATGTCCATTTTTAACGCGCACCAGTTTTTAGGTGCATTGTGTAAACGTTATGTAATTTCACTGCCATCAATAAATTTATCTAGAACTCAAAAAGCAAGTATCTCTTTTTGAGGTTAGAATAAATATATTTACATTCTATAATTTCTATATTATATAATATTTACGGAATGATATTTTATACTTTTTTAATTATTTTATTACTCTTAGTAATATGATAAATATTTGTATACAAAATTTGTACGATATTAGTTTATAATGGAGTAGTCAATTTTATTCTGATATTTTCCTTTTTTTCTTGTAGATTTTTATTATTTGTCTTACTGGAGGATCATTACTATTAGGAGGACTAGCACAGTTTTTAAAGAGACGTAGAAGACGTCCTCGTCCTTCAAGAAGAACCCTAAGGGAGCTAAAACAAAGATTTACTGCTGCAAAGAGCTCTAATTTTGGTAATTTATTACAATAGCATATAATTTTATAAGTAGATATTAAAGAAATTATGATAAACATATAATGTAAATTTTATTAATGCTATAACAAAATCTTATGATATTTATGTCTTATTTGTAGATGTATTATCGCAAGCATCATGGGCAAGAAAAAGTGAAGCTAGCAGCAAAAGTCATATAAGTGATCGAGTATCACTTATATCTTCTGTTCCAGGAGGTCCAGATGCTGATGTAAGACTTACTCCACAACAGTATGGGGTTCTTGGTAAGTGTTTTTCATACATGGCTCTCATAGTTTTCAATGTAGTTGTGCAATACCTTAAATGTGCCTTTATATTTACTATACCTTATATAATTTCTAAAAGATTCTGGAATATTTTAATAATATTTTTGTGATTATAAAATTTGAAGATAAAATTATATCAACATTATCGATCTATTTATACTTCCTTATCGGAATTAGAAAATGAAATAGTGGAAAACAATCAGATATTTAAATGTTTTTTAACTTTAATGAGAATTTTTATTATACACAGGGCTGGGGGTGTACAGTAAGGTAATATCGTTAAAGAAAAGAATAATGTAGTAATAAGACAATGTAGATACATTTTGTAGCACACGAAATATTTTTCACATGTGTGTGCTTATGCATAGAGAAGGAGAATAAGGGGGAAAGAAACTACATTTGTTTTTACATAATAATTTATATCATAATAATTTATAAATAATGTATCGGTGCAATGCACATATTTCTAAAAAACTGGGTTGTTCTGGGTATTGCTAAATGCAGTCATTTTTACATTGGAGTTTTTATTAACATTTTCTCAAAGGCGTACAGAAATATGAAGAAGCAACTAAAAAATAAGCGGTAATTTCTTTTCTTCCAAATATAGAGATATCCCTATTATCATTTGTATCTTTCATCAATTTTTATCTTGAAAACATACTATCCATTTACTTTGGGCCACGTCCATCGCATCACTTTATTCACAATGAGAAAATATTGCTGACAGTATTAGATATCATTATCTTGCATTACTTTCTACCTACTTTTTTTTTCTTCTGCTTCATTTAAACACGCAACATTCTAAAATTCACATGTCCCAATCTCGCAACAAATTATTGCTTTCTATAATAATTAACAAATTATTTAACAGAATATGTCACATTCCTTTACATCTACATAAAATTTTTACTGAATATCACAATATTGTGATTAGGCTTACTTCGGTTAATGTTATTATAAACTCATGGACAATGTGTTCGTGTTCGAAATGAATGTTTCCTTCTTACATTTTTTCCGTTAGTGCTATAATGTAATAAAATATGGATAATTCGTACGATGTTATTTACCACTGTTAGAAAAAATGATAAATGATTAAATAAGTTCGTAACAATTATACCTAATGAGAGTATAGAAATTACGTTATATACATATACAAATGTATCAAGAAAATATCGTCGAAAGAAAAAAAGAGAACGAACGGCATATATAATTATTTTTCCTGAATTTTCGACATAAAGACGTTTAAAATTAAACGTAGTTATTACGTTATAAGTCCATATTTCTCGTCTCGCTTATTAAACAAATGTACCTTACAAATTATTAACGTATCTATACAAATTAAAATACTGCATTCCTTTGTTATTACAATTTCCATTAATAATTATTTTCTAGGAATCTGCAAGCCCTATCACTTTACATGAGACAGATGGGTACACAAAATATTGTATTATTTTTACAGAATTGGAAACAAATTACCTTCAATAATATAATAATTGAAACCTACTAACCTACTATACCCATTCTCAAATAACGTGCACTTCTTTCAATATTTTTATTATGTAGCAATCCTCCTACTATTTCATTTTATCTAAGGGCTCCTCGAAGCTTTACATCAGTCAGACAAATGATATTGAAACATCGTTGAAAAAATACAGGTACCCATCCACCTGTACTCTACATATTCTTACTCGCTACACCTTTATAAATCTTACAATTGTCTAAAATTATACTGCAATCTCAAAAATATATATTGTAATTGCGTTAACTCGCGAATCTTTGTCCCTCCGTAATCATTTTTTTCTTCATCATTTTTACCTTCAATTTCCCACTCGTTTACTCGTCGTTATTTCTCCCAATTTTTCAGAAACTATACATATATTTATATATATATATGTATATATAGTTGCCCGAGAATAATACCTGCAGTAATTCTAAACTCTCTTTGAACACGATTCTCAAAGAAAAGGGTATCATCCTTTCTGTATCTCATGTGTTTACTCTCTATTTTCCCATTCAAAGCTTGTTTTCAAAGACTTTTCTAGAAGAAGATCCTAGAACGTGCACTTTTGCGAAGGCATAAAATAGTTTAGCTGGAAAATCGATTCACAGCGAAGATTAGTTTAAAGACGGAATGTCGTTAGTTTACACATTCATCAATTAATTCAACAATATAGAGGTAAATGTTAACGATCCACAGGCTGTTGTTAACATGTCCATATGTTGGCTGGCGATCGCTTGTACTTACTTAACATTCGTCGTGAGACTAGCTCATCGCTTAAGGTATCCCTTTCATTTGCTATCCTAAACGTGTATATATATATATTTTTTATGTATATATATATATATATATATATATATTAAATATGAAGTATTTTTTTTTATTCATCTTCGAAAGGCAAGCATTATGTCAGCGTTGACATCGCGGTCTGACTTGATCAGCGATTTATAATCAAGGTAGCTTTTTTTATTTCGTTACATACTCTGCTATATGTACGAAATTACAGCAACATCTTGTGTGTATTTGTATTCAATTCATCTATTTTTTTTTTACCTTTTTTTCGCTATTTCCATTTTTGTCTTTTTTTTACGATTTTTTTTTAGTCTGCGTTTTGTGATAATCTCTGGACATTATTTTTTTTTCCTCTACGAATATATTACTATTGCAACTTAGGGCTTAGGATACTCTCGGAATCATCGATCTTTTCACGTAATTTTATTGACCACCGTCAGTAACGAAATTAATAAAGGCAATCCTACGTTTAATCTAAGAAGAGACGACGCTCCGGAGTACGTCACCTCTACCTTGTTCTTCAGCGACAACGGTCCACCGTCATCGCTCTGCATGTTAGACAGATCCGATTTCTTCCGTGGTATGATCATGTTCTCGTCATGATGCTCGCTCTCTTCCGTACCGTAGTCCTGTCGAACGTCGTTGCTTACGTTCTGCGGGGTTGCGGTGGTGCTCGGTTCCGTGGTAGGTGGTATGGTGGTGGTAGGAACTAGACTATAATTGGCAAGGAAGTAAATGGGTCCGAATATGGGTTTTACATCGAACATGCTCTCTTCGGCGCGAATGCCGCTTATCTGGCGAGACCTCGTCTCTCCATCCTCGTAATGGGAAATTAATTTTCCGGAATAGGGTACCTCCATGGAGGTGTAGTTCGCTACCAGACTCACGTTTATTCCTGTACCGGGCAGGAGATTAATTTTTACCCTGTTTTAAAAAAGTAGCGTATTAGTATTATTGGAGACTTGGACACAACGATTGTAAGATTGTTTCAAATGTTATAACATAGTTATAACATATTGTTGGATTGGATATTATATTTTATATGTACTGCTTAATATCTCATTTCTGTGCAATATAAAAAATAATTTAACAATTTTGTTTAGTGTATTGTAATATTTGATACATTAATATATCATACTCTCTCCATCTCTCTTTTACTTAGACAGATTGCAACTGTAAATGTTGTTGAAAAGAAAAGATGAAAAATTTAGAAAAAAAGATACAGCGTTTTTTCATATTCCATATAATATCGCTACAATTAGCTTTCTCTGTATATACATATTTATATAGATTTATATAATAATTTTACTGCGACAAAATAAAGATAACGACTTAAAACATAAGAATCTACTATAAATGGAATTATCTTTTCAACATTTTTCAGAAATTTTCAAGTATCAATTAATGCCATTCAATCGATAAGCAAAATAACGATAAATTATGTCAATAAGATATTTTTTCTGATAATAAATGATCGGATATTGTTCGAAATATGAATTATAAATCCTATAAAAATTTAATACATCTGACTTTCCACACACTATGCGTTAATTGATTTCAAACTATATGGAAAATATGCTTACGTGTATATGTCGGTATTATTGCTAGTTTCCTTTGTGCCCCACATTATATTCGACAAAGCCGTACCGTTCGTCAATTTAATTGATGTGTTTAAGCCTTTTAGTATGGCATGGCCTTGACCCCAGTAAATGGAATATTTGTACTTGTAACCAAAAGCTTTCGCTATTGTCGCATTTTCCGTTCCATCATTAACGATAGTCGCGTTGTCAAGTTCAAGGGATGTACGATTAACCACTCGCATTTTAGGCCAATTCAATTTAACGTTTTCCAAATCGTAGGAGGTCGGTTCCGTCTCGACTAGGACATCGCCATCCTTCGCGGTTTCTTCGGTACCATCCTAATGGAAAAAGGTCATAATGTTTTATTAATAGTACCGTGACCCTATTAAGAAAGATAAAAGCGCAGCGGGTTATTGGTTTCCTAAGATACTTTAAAAGTATTAATTGAAACATGGATTAAAATAAAATCCAATATTTGGTCGGTTTTAATTCTGAGAACATATTCGAGTTCTTGTTAGAAGGAATAAGAATATTGCTACTAGTTACTGCTGCTCTGAAATCGTATTTATTTCCTGGAAGATAGAATAAAATATAAATCAACGATCGATTTGTTCAAATATTGAAACTAGCTTAACTTCTATTTCAAAGAAGTAATACCTTCCACAACGTTATGCGAAGAATTCTGAAAATAATAAATTTCAATATTTGAGATACACTTGGTTCATATTTCGAAAAAGAAATACTCATTGCAAGTTACGCGTAGTTAATCTAAGATCAACTACTGGCAAAATAGAGTTCTCCTTATCTAAAGAATGTACCAATTAATTAAATAGTCGATGAACGAAATCATTCCATTCATCGTCCAATCACGCAAACTCCGATTAAAATTTCATCGACTACTTTCTCCAACATCCGCATTAATCCCTTCGTGCATAACTTTTAGAAATTTTTATGTGTGAATTATATGGATTATTTGATCATTAAATTGAAAAAAAATCCTTGAGGTTCCTTCTCACGTCCATAATATCAAAAAGCATAATGCAGTACTATAAATTGACTGAAAGAAATTGCAAATGGAATATCGCGTTAATACAATATTGATTCTTAACTATTAATCGGTACCAGGGGCGAACATTCGCTTGAGAAAGATTTAAATTAAAGACTCTACTCGAAAGTTCGGTTTTATTTTTATATCCTTGTGTGATCGTGACTCGATTTTCCTGTATTTAATAAATTCCTATCAACAAATATGTGCTTTGAATAACTACGTCAATTATAATTCTCATATTAGCTTCCGATATTCGCAAGAATTATATTCCTTATATTCTTCTCAAGTACTTTCAATCTTACGTATTTTATTTTCAATTCCAATTATACAATTTAAAAACATAATTATATTATTTTCAAACATTCACCCACGGTACCATTAATATAATATTAAAGAATCATATCATCTAGAAATTGACAAGTTCACGTTGTATTTTAACATACGATGAAAAACCGTTCCCACATAAATACACGAGACATACATACATACGTATATGAGAAGATTAATTCACCGCAAATCCTAAAACTCGTCTTCCCCATCATCCGTCATTTCAACAGAAAAAGACCACCCCCAACCGCCTGTCAACCGCAACCTCACAGTTGAAGGAGCACCCTTCGCTTCCTCCTTCTTCCCGTCGGTTTAATCTCCCACCCTGCATTAACCAACCACCTTGCAATCCAGCTTACAAGCGTTACGCTCTTTAGTAAGCGTCGCTCTTACTAAATCCAGGGGAGAGAATTAACACCCTGTAGATCCCACCCCGCTCTTTCAGTGTAAATCGCGGAGCAATTACTTACGTCTTTGACGTAGCTGATACTCCCAAGAATACGTTTATTCAAGGTGCCGATATAATGGGTGTATCTCGGCGATGAGGCATTTTTGTCAGTTTTCGCGGGATGACGCGCAATGAACATCTTCTCCATGGCCACGGCACCAACCGGTGTGTTCTTGTATTTGTCCCAGTGCTCCCAGTTGACGCGGGCTGCACTGTCCACATTTTCTAACAGGTCGTATTTGTCGTACGACTGCACGTTACCGTGAATCGTCACTGTGCATCGTTGCTCGTCACCCTTCTGACTGCCAGCCACCCAGACGGCCGTGTGCAGTACTCTGCATACGTACAGGGGCCTTCTTCTCTCCGATTTCTCCGCTTGATTGTTGAACGAGTTGTCTGTGAGAAAAAAATGAACATAAAAAAAAATAATGAACATAATGAATATAGAATACATCTACGGTATGGTACAGTAGCTGACGGAAGTATCCCGACACTCGTAAGAACCTGTTTTTGGAACATATATTTAAAGGGGCGAACGTGCTCATACAACCAATTACGCGGTTTAGGTACTTTTCTTAATTTTGATTACTGGCTTTAGTCTTGTTTTTTAAATCAGTACAACGAAGAAGATTCGGAGAGAGCAATGCATTTAATAAACAATTTATAGTATCTTCGTGTAAAAAATATTTTATTATTTATATTATTATTTATTAAATATTACTAATAATCACTTTCAAAAAAATACCTTTTCCTAATTTAATTTCCTTATTTATGGATTATTTAAACCATAATTACAGTGCTAATGGTATTTCAAAATGCTTCATAATATATGCTGTATTATGTAAACATAAAAATTGTCTATGATGAGTGTCAAGTACTTTCATAAGCCACTGTATTCTTATCGCGAAGAAACAGACAGAGGGTAGTAGAGGGTAGGCCAGACTAGTCAGGGTAGACGAGAAGATGAAAATGTAAGTGCAGACAATTGTATATTTGTATTGTTAAGGGATAAACCGTCTGCGCCAGGTACGTAGGCGAGAAAAGTTCGTTCATGAGCCTTTTGAAGATGATGTCGAGACGATGCTTAGCGACAATTAGCGGCGACGGGAAATTAACACGAGAATGTAACTGGCCTCGGTTTCCGAGTATGAGTGATGCGTTGCTCTGGTGTACAATAGCCTCATTAGATGCCTGGGGATGATTAAGCTAGATGGTGTTTTATGTTTGCTTAGACGTTTTCTGAGGAGAGACCGCTCAATTAAAAAAGAAGATGCGACGTAAGTTGTAAATATTCGCTTTTCAAATTAATTTGGGTGGTATCATGGTGATCGATACGTTAGTCATTTCATTCTTAGTACTTAATTGAGGAGGAATGATCTGAAAAGACTGGATAAAAGTTAACACACGTTGCATCTCATTGCATCATGCATAACAATTAAAATCGTCTCAGTTCGTTTCAAATTAACACAAGAATTTAACATTGTAACATTTTGTACGTACGCGGTGGTATGTTGTAATTGAAGTAATGTAATTCGAAATAGGCATAAAAGTATTTTCATCGACAGTCAAAGAAAAGCAAAAGGGACGAATAGAGAGACAAGTGTGTTAGAAGTCTTGAAATTTACTTTATATCATTTATCGTATCAAATAAACTGACGAAAGTTAGTTTTAAAGAAGTTGTTGACTAAATCATGCATCTCATTAACTTGGTTTCTTTCTGGTGAAGAAAAAGGTCCAAAAATCAATTTCTGTCCTGTGCGTTTAAGTATTTCTTACGCGTGGCATAGCGAGACTAAATTAAAAAAGAGAAAGCGACGAGGATGATCGGGGAATAAAATTAAAGTTTCGTTGAACGTAAAATTTCTGGTCGACCTTGCCAGAGAAAGGACCATATTTTGTTAAGTTCTCTCGTCTGGTTGCACGTACCTTCCGATTCTTCGATCGCAAAACCGCCGATGACTATTTCCTTGGATGAATCGTAGTAAGCACGGGGAAGCCAGTTCAGAGCGGTCGAGGTGACTAATTGCTGATACTTTGACAGAATGTGCACGCTGTTGTCTGCATTCGTCAGCAACAACAGAACACCGAACAGTCCAACAGCGAGGTAAACCTTTTGCCAAGACATCTGCAATTTTATCGTTTTGTCATTTTTTGCGTTGAAAAAGAACAAGCAATAAGAAGAGAAAAGAGAGAAATACACCCGTGAAACGGTTGGAAAATTCACGTGCAAAGTCTAATGTCGAAGTCTAATCTACGAAGGGTTTAATCTACGTTTCTTCGTTGCATGTAATGAAAAAGGAAAAGAAAGGAAAAAGGAGAAAAATGCGCACGAAAC
The DNA here is from genome assembly GCF_011952255.1 of Bombus vosnesenskii. Classification (NCBI taxonomy): domain Eukaryota; kingdom Metazoa; phylum Arthropoda; class Insecta; order Hymenoptera; family Apidae; genus Bombus; species Bombus vosnesenskii. The sequence continues at coordinate 811,751 of NW_022882972.1, read as the reverse complement.
GCTTGGAAAAGTGCACGTGCACAGGCTAATATCGTATTCGAATTTAATATAGGGAGGGTTGAACATGTAGTAAACGGAGGAGACGAGCTCTAACGAGATCGTTATTACGATATAGCAAGCTAATTCAGAGGTAACCCGAGATACCAAGGCGCAGTTTGCACCGCGAAAGGAAAAATATCAACAGATTTAACATCGTGTGCGTTACTAATTTTTTAATGGGTTTATATTGCTAATGGATCGAAACTGTGAACTTTCTTTGCGAATATTTTCACAGGGTGACGTTGCGGTATAATTGACTCTTATTTAGATTCTTTTGAAAGTCATCGCGGTGTTGGAAGGTTTAGAAAAAAATTCTGGTCTTTTATTTCTAGATAAATAAGACTTTCTTAATGGTTGGTTTATACGCAAAGAGAATATCTTTAATAAGCATTTGTGTACGTATAAAGAAGCTGTTTAAAAGTTATAAGTTATAATTTTTGAATAATATCGTAGAGTACAATCTTCTAATTTTTGTGTTGCTTCAAACGTAGAATATCTTATATTCGTTCATCTCACAAATTATAAAGAATCTTATAAATGATCAATTTCATTAATTTCACAAAATATCGGATACGACATTTGTCATGAAAGTAATCTGCGAATCTTTTTTCTTTTTTTAAAGGCGATATAATTTTTTTCTAATAGAAATAACGATAAGACGATGGTGTTCTTTTGAAAATCTACGAGGTTTCCAGTTTCTAAATACGATGTTACGTAACGTTCGTTCTGCCGTGTTTTATAGCGACCTTAACTTTTGTAACAGTAATACCTCGCCTCTTTGCGATTATGTTTCTGCTTACAGAGCGTATCTTTAACACAGCCCGCGTATAACTGGATCTCCTACCTTGCTTCGTGTGTATTCGCTTCAGTTAGTGGCAAGGAAACGAAACGAACGCGCGAATACTGCGGGAGAGAACCAACCCGCGATCGCGCCAAAACAATTTCTCGCTACTATATCGTGTTCATGGCCGATTCTTTCCTTTTCTTTTTTTTCGTTCGATCCTTCCCCTTGTTTGTTATTTTGTTTCAGGAAATTCTCGACGGAGAAATTATTTCGCAGATCTGACGGTCCGTTCATAAAATTAGCACGTACCGTATGTCTAGTGAGAGAATTAATCGAACATTGAATCCACTGAACTTTGAAAGGAAGTCAAGGCTTCGTGGAAACAGAATTATATAAATAGATGTTAATTTTCGATACTTTTGAAAATTAAGATTATCGAAATGGAACTTGAGAAGCTCCAAGAAGTCAAGAAGTATTTCAATTTATAGAGATAGCAATATCTAGATTAATATATATATATATTAAATATTTTTAATAAAATAGCAACAGATTAAGATTTATCAAAAGAGACAGGTTTTGAAAAGGAAATTAAGAATTTACTATTTAGAATATTTAATCGCAGAAGGATAGTACGAACCAACGCTGAATCGAAGAAATATTGTTACTAATACCGGGTGTTCTTTCCAACCAAATGTTGTCAAGATAAGAAAAAAATGTCATATAAACATATGCATGTTATTGAAAGCATTGTTAAAGTGTTATCACAAGGAAATGACACACGAAACGAACGGAACGCGTTACTACGGTACAAAGTACTACGGTACAAATAGATCAGGAATATTTACATCTTAGCAGTAATAGTAGTCAGATCGGTATCGTAATATTTCTACGACGTCAACTTGAAAGAGTAATAAACGAAAGCTTCAAAGGGTAATAAACTTAACTTTTTGTCGCTGCTAATCTTGCGTTAATAAGAAAATGTTTATACTGTGAGCTGTAGAATATACTGGCAATGTATAGCTATAAAAAATTGGTACACTCTGTATATCTGCTTATACACTTTTGTAATATTATTACTTTCTTATTTATATTTGTAATCAGCTTATTACCTGAGCTTCTAATGGAAATAAAGAATAAGAGTAATAATAATGGGAATATTTAATTGTAGAAAAAATAGAATTGGACTTAGATTTCTTTGGACGAATGATGGAATAATTCATAACCAGTAAAAATTTTATCCTCGTTTATATAGTCACACGAAGATATATTGAATATTTTTATTTTCCGCGCATCTATGGATCTATATAAAAAAAGGAATTATTCTCGGACCAGTTTCAAAATTACAATTTAGAACGATCGATTTTTCCATGTTGCTCCAAGTAGGTCGAGAATTAATATATCTGTAACTATAAGTATCAAAAGAGATGAAACTAGAGAAAATCAGATATCGAAAGTCGGAAAAGCTTCTACAATCGCCCCGAGATAGAAATCTAAATTTCCTGCTGCAATTTTATCTAATTTTACCTGACAACTTATTCAACATTTTCAAAGTTATCGAATAAACATTGTCTAAATATGTATTTAGAAAAGCCAACTTTCAAACGTATCGAAAATATTAAAGTCAAATTTATTTATTTATTTGTTATACACGGGATAACTCCCATTGATTAACTCTGTCCAAAAAATAACAAATTAATTAATTCTCCTTAAAAAATAAAAAAAAAACCCCAATGACCACTAATATCGGATATTGCGTAAACACAATAAAAAAAAAGTGTCTCCTTACATCGTAAAAAGGTCACAGCTTCTCTCGATTAATTGCTCAGCAAGCTTTATAAGCTTTATCAGCCATTCGATACTGTTCCTATAACTCCAGTATACTCCTTTATACGCGAACAGGCGATGCAAAGTGTTATATTATAGAGCTACATTCAGCTACTTTGTTATCCAGTCATAGACCTGAAATTTTAAGCACAGTTATTATTACTGTTGGATTATTACTATACTCGTGTGTATATTTGTACAATGTAAACCGGAGATCACCGGGTAGCCAAAAGGCAAGCGAAAATAAAGATTATATATATACAAGGATCCATATATATATGTATATATGTACTTTATATGCGTTTTCAAAGATCTCAATGTCGTAACGGAAACCGCAATTTTACCATCGTTAATGGGGTTCATAAAATATATAATATGGAGAAAAAGGGGATAAAAACGATACATGCTCGTAAAGATGTTCGTCTGGAGGGAAACGCGAACGCACTAGTTACCTTTCAAGGTGTGCTCGGTATACGCATATATCTTCGATATACGAGTTATCGTAACGGTTCCGTGGCATATCCGTTTACGTGATAATACACTTATTTTATAACGCCCGTGCCCCACTGCGTTCGATTCTTACTCTTTCGTTTCAAGATTTCGCTTGGCTGCCTTCTGAAATCTATCCGCGAACGCACACGATGTACGCGTAAGTGTAAACGTCGCTGGGATTTTCCCAAACATTTATTTAATATTACATCGTTATGGACGATTTAATACAACGAGGGAAAATTATTCGAGCATGATGACGAGGTTTGCCGGAGGTTCTATCTATTTATACAGGACTAATTAAACGTTAAGCAAGCGAATTCCTTAGGGGAAACTAATTTCTGGAATTATTAAAATTTCTAGATCGTTCGTTTTGAAACATTGAAATATTAGTTGAACTGGTTTTCGTAGATTGCATAGGTCATAGGTGATCGTAACAGTTTGCTGATATGGTAATTCATTTTGTAGTATTTATTTCGTCAATTCTATATTTTACATTTGTGACGAATTGGAATGGAACATTGGAAATTTTACGAAGTTACCTAATTACGGGCTTTAACATTAAGAGAATTGTTATCGTAAAAAAATGAATTATGTATTAAATATTATTTAATGGAGAAAGAAACAGCCGAGTGTTAGAAAGATTCTAGCTAAATCTTTATTCTCCGTGTAATCACCAGTTGTTGGGACAAGGATTTTTACATCTAATGTGTCAATGTTGAAGTATTTAACCGAATTGCATAATTCAATTTCTTAAATGAAATTGATACTGGTCGGGATTCAGAATCGCATGAAACGAAAAACACAGATGCTCTTTTGTTCCCCTAGCTACGACGTCACGCTTTAGATTCAGGTTTTTGCGCAACAAAACAAAGAGCGTCCACCTCTCTTTGTGAACCCTAATCTCTTTCGTTCGCCAAAGTGGATTATGGAACGGTCTCCCTACAATTTGGAGCTATCCCAAAAATCAATGAGTTGTCTTTTATCTTGCCGACCTTTTTAAGTACTTCTATTATCGCCAAGTTCTAGTTTAGACCAGCTGGAAAAATATTTCGAATTTCCTCGGAACAATAAATTCCATGTATACTTTGTTAGTCTGGAGACTAGTAAAGTGATCAGTTGCAACTACTTATTACTATCGATTGAATTACAGACGACTCTAATAATTATCTTATCATTGCTTAATTAATTTTTCTACTAACTAATTATCTAAATTTTATGTTGTTTTCTTTTATATAAAAATCGATTTAATGTAACCAATTCTAAGAAGATTCCTTTCATTCTTTTTAAAGCAAAGCACAATAATTAAAAGCAATCCCATAGAAGAGATCTCCAGTTTCATTACTCGATAATTAGGTTCAATTTTGGTCCTTCAAATTTCATTAATTCTTCCAAATTGATTTCAGTTGCGTCACCTTACCATTCACCTAATTGTGAGAAACGCAATAAAATTCGAACCTCCGTGGATCATGTGTGGTTCGTACTTACTCGTAGTTCAACAAAACGTTTCCGTTCTGCTGTACGATTTGCGCGGATGTATCGGTATTGTTCGAGTCGCGATCGAACGATTGAAAAAGAGCTTCGATCCAGCTGAGATACCGTGCATTGTGCGTTCTGTGCTAGACACGGTGATGGTCGGTCGAGCACGTTGAACGACTGGCAATAAAACCCCCTGTTGTATCTAAAACCGAAACGAGAATACCTCTCCACTCGAAAGGGAACGTTTTCCCTGCAAATTGAACGTATTCAATCGGCCAGTTCGCGATTCATTTGCTCTTTAACGCTTCAATTATTATTGAATAATTTGCACGTGAACTTGTTTCACACATAACACGTGCAGATTAAATTCAGACGAAATTATTTCTTTATCTCGAATACTATATATTCCGTAAGTTCCCCATTTTTGAATTGTATTTTTAAATTCCAAATATAATACGACGATACTAAGATTATTATAATATTACTATAATAATAATTATTATTAAATATCAAATATAATATTACAAGATGTTCGGTCAGAAGTGGAAAATCGATACTCGAGAAACAATCAAATATTTAACAACAAACCGATGAATTTTATTTTTATATACATCGATTATTATCTCGTTATAGATTATAGATCGTTCAACTCGTCTCGAACGATAACTGTCTTCACATGATGTAAAGAAGATAGTAGTTATCAGTTTGAAAACATTTATGGTTTGTTCATTGAATCATGAAAATCGTAATAGACTTGGGAAATCCGTTTAAATCGTCGTAACTTATCACGGATAAAAAGTAGTAAGATTCTGTTCTTTTTTGTGGTTCACTTAAAGGATTAATTATTTTCTATATTAAAATTATATTCTTTTTTTTTTTGTATTTTAACAAGTCACTAATCGAGTAAACGGTAAATGTATATTCGTTTTTAGTAAAATTCATCGTAAGTTTTTGTGCGTTGTGTCTCCTCTACAAAAACATACAATATAAAACTGCACGTCTCTTATAACTGGATTGTGGATATTTGTGTAAATTCATATTTTTCTGATTCAAGAGATGCAATCCAAAGTATCGCTCGTTAAATCTATACCATAAGGAATACTATGTCTTGGGTATTTTATATATATTTTGCATCCTGTATTTTATATCTGTATTATATACATCCTGTACATATAAGTGTAATCACAACGGAAACGACGATTTTCTCATGACCCGAGAAAGATTCGACAGAAAGCATTAATTAATTCCATCGAGTCTCTTTCTATTCAGGTAAATTTACCGATACAGGTGTGTAAACTTAGATCAGAGTGGTTGTTAGCTTGAATTCTTCGGTTTCGATACATTATGGATCAGCTGTGAGAATTTTCCGACGTTCTATTTCCAGTTGCTCGATCAACCGAGCCGTTTTATCGAACGACCAGTCCGCTCGCGATTTAATTAGCCTCGAAAACGAGGTATCTCCTGTCGAATCTCTAGCTACATCTTCATTTATATTTCGAAATGGAGGTACGTCCCACATAAATGCGATTTAATAGAAGATGAACCAGCATTGGATGCAACGAGCGATATCTCGAAGATAAAGCTTTAGTTTAGAAAGCTACAAAGTAAGGGAAATACTGGAAAAATATTGTCGTAGTCGAATAGGGTATTCCCACGAGGAATGAAAATCCCCGAAAAATATTTATGCAAATTTATGCTTTATAATAGAATATAACTAGAACGTATAGATAGGTATTTATTTCGTACTTAAATATTTTACACATTTTTGCATATTATGCGCAGTGTTACAGTGTTTGTAGAGTTTCTTACATTTAAATGTTTTATGAACGCAAGAACATCCACGATCTGTTAATGGGAATTATTACTAGAGGTATCTGTCTCTCCAAAATACCCAAAGTACCTAACCCAGTCCAAAAGATATTGGATCGCAGTACTTTAGATACCGAAAGATATTTAACAGCAAAGTAAAAGCAAGAAGAATAGTCTTAGCAGAATGTCAATCGCGTATTACAAATATCCAAACAGATTGAAACTTCGAACATTGAAAGATATACGTTCGATCAGGTATTTGAAGACGCAGGAGGTGATAAACAGAGTATGTGCAGATGGATGTTAAATAATCGAACAGCCAATCGAAGAGATTGCACATTTACGTTAAAACATCTGTTGCAATTGCTGACCTATTCTAAGAATGCGCGTGAAAATTATGGATATTTAGCGATACGAAGGCACGTGACAAAATTGCACGCTATGCGTGTAAAATCTTCAAGGATGTCATTATATTCAACGAATTAGGATGCAGATCTCCCTGTTCGTTTGATGAGTAAAACAATTTTCCCAGTCGTTCGTGGTATCATATTCATAAAACTAGGAAACTGCACAAACATTTAATGATATTAGAAACAGAGTTACGAGAAAGATTTCTCAAAGGTAAATTCTTTGTGTGAAAGATGAATAGACGGAGTCAAAAAGTACGAGACACTTGATCCTGACATTTGGAGGTCCCAGGTACCGTGTTAAACGAGTTTATCATCATTCGACCGAAAATAATAGGATAAAGAGGTGGTGCGCACGTAGTAGGTGGCCTGTCAACAAGTTGTTGAACGTTACCTTGCAACCGGTTTCACCGATATGCGAAGCGTCACGTCGATAATGTCTCGGACACGAGTTTAAAGAGCTTCAGCCTTGTTGGTTTTACCGATACTTTTTTTTACCCTTCTGTTGGAAACCGATGGAAATTCCTATTCATGAGACGGATGGATTTCATCTGTCTTCGTTTCACGCGCGCTACTGTTCATAAATACGACGAACGTTGCTAAGTTAAACGTATAAAATAAATAAATATATGAAAATATACAAACTACGCTTCTTTCGAGTGAAAATCTTCGATCTAATTGTTGTCCCTGATCTGTTATCCGAAGCAACATACACACGCAGTTAGAAGATATTAAAACTGCTGTAAAGACAGTAGTTAATGCGAATTAGTGTAAATAAAAAAGTAATGATCGAAGGTAGATGGAGATTATTAAATTTATGGATTTACTGATTTACTAATTCTTGAATCAGCGTTTATTTAATGGAATGCGCGATAATTGGATAGAATAAAAACGGCCAAGTCACGATCGATACACATATTGGATTATCCAGAGTATTTGTATCTAGACGCACTAATAATAATATTTATCTTGATTCCATGAAGTGTCAACGATTCATTAGAGATAAATATAGAATTCTCGAATGACGCAGTTATATTCCTTATTCCAGTTTCATTAAATCCCAGCTGCGACAAGAGGTAAAAAATTAATAGCAACGAAACGTTATTCTATCATAAGTTGGAAATGTAATAGAAATATTAACCTTTCGATTAAATTGCACCAGATGCTCAGATACTTATGGATGGTAATGTAACTTGATTGCGTGTACGCATTATTACGACTCGAGAATTTTTATGATCTCTCCGTGACCTCTCTTTTACTTCGTTTCCTTCATTTTTCCTTTTTTCGTGTCGCGTTCCTCATTCACAATGTCGAATCGCTTTTTCATACAGATCACGACTGTACTGGAATCCCAGTTACATCATTTTCCGGCTTCCGCGCGATTCACGTCGAGGGAGCGCAAATTGGCGATTTAATCACCGCGTTTCCTTTCGAAATCGTTTGGGACGTTCAACCATTCGGAATAACTACAGTTTCGAGGAAATGGACATAGGTCGGGCGAAATTGTTCTTTAGTTAGCGAAGAGCGAAGATTTTCGCGGCTTTTTAAAAAGAAGATACACAAATGAACGATGAACGATGAACGATGAAAAATCAAAATCATACGATAAATAGATTACTAAATGGAAACTGGCTTCTTTTCTTGAATTATATAAAATTTGATTTTTTACTTATTCGGTATCGTTTAAGTTTTATATATTGCAAAAGATTGACTTGAGAATTTGTAGACATAAATCATCCATAAATCGGCAATCGTTACTTTTCTTGCGAAGGATAATTGCTAAATATGAGTTTTCGTGATCAGTTGAAGTAACGAAGAAATTATTTGACTCGACTAACGTTGTCTCGAAATAACCATCATTCGTTATTTTTCTTATGAAGGAATAATCACTGGTGATCCTTAAACATAATTCTCTTCGATAAACTGAAGGAATGGAGGAATTATTTAATTTCCACAATATTGTCTTAAATTGTTATATGAAACAAGATTTTCTGCATTATACGATCAATATTTATTAAATAAACGCTGATGCACGAATTACTAGATTAGCAAATCTATAAATTGATTATTTTACACAACTCAACAACTTTCGATTGGACGACGATCAAAGTTCCGCTAAAAGTTGATATTCCGCTGTTAACCGACAAAATTACTCAACGTAATTTACTCCGTTCTCTCGAAAATCAAAAGAAAAAAACACTTCGTTTCATCCGTTACTCTTTTGATCATCAAAAACGCTCGGTAGCCCTTCAGCCTTTAAAGATTCAATTTCCCCGAGAGTGACCATGAAAACTGACAACGAGTGTCAGCAAAAAGCAAAAGCAAAAAATAAAAAAGGAAAAAAGAGAAAAATTAGTTCTCTCTGGCTGCGGCTTTCATCGAGATAGATTGTTTGCGGTGACGCGATTCGATACCAATCGATGGCACATCAAAGGGAAAAGCCGCGCAGCAAACAAACGTAATAAAACAGAAAGAACAGAGAAAGAGGGAAAATCTATGCACCCTAGTCAGGGATGATGATAGCCTCGTCAAGGTGGACGATTGACAAGATTTACAGGCTAAAGGGAAGGAAAGACAGAGATTATGTATGCCGCATGCATTATTAACCGCCGGCTTCGTCCTTCGTGCAATTCGGTCAGACTGGATTCGTATATTTCATTTGACACGACGCCGACCTACTGACCTTAACTGTGCGGAACTTTTATATGAACGAGGAGACTACGCTGACACAGAGTTTATTTAATTGAGATCGTTCCACGTACCAGAGAAGGTATACAAACGCCTGGAGACGAGAAACGGAGACGACACAGCGGGAGGATTGCGATTATCTCTGCGGACTTGCACGAAATTCAAGGTATTCGTGACGATACGATGGCGAGTATATGTCGTTAGGTACGTCATATATTATGCTTGGCTGGCTACGATATTTATGTAACGGTCGTTTCGGGGGTTTTTCCACTGAAATTTTATCACTGTTTCAAGTATAAAATGAATTATAAAATTTAGAAAATTTGGAAACATTTAAAAGGTTCGATCAAATTTAATAATACCATTAGTGCAGATATACGGATAGATGTATTCTTTAACGTTTGCTATTTTCGACGTTTCCGCATAGAAATGTGTTTTGTACATTTTTATTAACTTTGTATTAAATTTATACGTAGATATCTGTGGTAGCTATTACGTACAATATTGAAAAGTTGATACAATTTGTAAGCCAAGTGCTATTCCAAGGTTCACCAGACTGAATCCAAACTATCTGTTTATCTATTAGATTTATGTAATGTCAAGTGTAGTTAAACGAGTAAGGACGTTTACTTTAAGGTCTAAAGGATATTTAAAGAATGTCGAGGCGCGTGCGGAGTATAATAACGTATCTTGCAAACGCAGCGTAACTATAGTAATAGTCGTATTCGTTACGTTTATACAACGTTAAGTAGCTCTTGTTCGAAATGATTCTATTTTTAAAGAATCAATTCTCGATTGCTGATCGGTAGAAACGATATTATGACAAATTCTCTCGTTATGTAATCAGCTACAGGATACGTTAGAACGTCTGGAGTAGTTTCTCTTATTGTAACAGAAATTATACGAAGAAGTAACTTCAGAGTATCTCGTTACCTGAAAAAGTAATTTGAGAATATATAGTACTGTCGTTTTATAGAAATAATTTTTCTTCGTTATTTAGAAAAATTTCCCTCAGTTCCAATTAAATTCTTTCTTTCAACATTTCTCTTCGTTATAATATACACTGTTAGCCAAATTAATTTTCTAATCTCCATAAATGAAATTCTTCTGCGAGCTTTTCATCGCTCTTACACACTTTCTAATTACTCCATCATAGATCTGTTATTACGTTTGCATTATTACGCGTGTTGTAGCATAAATATTATATCATACTGAAATATTTATATATTATGAATAAAATTCGTTAGAGTTTTTTAATAAATATAATCAATGACTGAAGTTTATCGCTGGTAATGTAGGAACAAATACAAATATTTAGTCGAACTATTATTCCAGAGGAGCACAACTTCATCTACTGCACAGTTTTTCGTCCACTAGACGCAACTTTCTAAAGGTGTAACAAGCCGAAGAGATATAATCTCCTCTTGGAACTATAGCTAAAGAGGTCTTTGACCTTTCCAGCGCCAAGCATTATTCCTGTCTTGACCAAACAACTCAAAACATCTTCTCAATTATCCTAATCATGCCTCGCAAGAAATACCATTCGACAGATTTCTTACTACGAATTGAAAGAGCAAAGATGTTAAACACAGCTATTGAGAATTGATTCGAGAATTATACTTCTGTTTACTCATTGTATCTTTCCTTATAGAGAGTCACGAGTTATTTTGATAAAAAAAAGCTACAAAACTTTCCATTCGAAACAACTCGTTGATCGTTTCTCACAAAAGTTGAGACCCTAAAGCAATTATCAGTAACCCTTTTCTTAACATCTTCGAAACGAACGTTATGCATCCTTTCGAATCTTATCGTAAATGGGATAACATTCCTTGTCAATAAAATCTCATTCGATCATCCGATCCTAAATACTACTCCAATTTAAGAAACCTTTCTCTCGATGGTACGGATCTGAAATGAGAAAAAATTCAACGGGAAAATCACGCGATACATATACCATGATGCATCCACGGTGAAACGTTACCGATGAAATTAGATAATTGACTTTCACGCTGAATTAGCCACGGAATGCCTTCGATCATCCAAGAGGCTAGTAATTTTAGAGAAAGTCCCGCCATTCTATCGCCGTGGATCGCTCGTTGATTTCGTGTTATATCGAAAGCAGTTCTCGAGGATATAGTTTCGTGGGAATGTTACCATTTTTTGGAATTCGTTTTTAAACCTTGATCGTCTAGCGTGCAATCATTCTATAAAACAGAGATGATCTAAAGTATGATAAAAATAGGCCTCAGAATTGTGTTTGTGAGTTATGTATCTCAAAATCAAATTATTCCAAAAAAAGACGATTATACTAATTATGAATGAATGAATACTAGATTCTAATACGATTCATATTTTGCGAATACAGTTATGTATAGAAATAGTATCTAAGTAGAGAGATGTTATCTACTAAATATTATAAGATGTGCTTCCTTACGTATCTTATATTATACGTATTTTGGTGTTTTCCATTGCATGAAATATTCGATACAAATCCGCCGTTTAGTAATCGATAATTAATGTTCAATGTATACTTCATACATATGCGTATAGAAGGAAAGCTAATATTATTTTAGAAAATATCAAGAAAAGCAAACGTGTATTAATGAAACTTAATTTGTCTATGCTGATACTGCTTAAAGGGTTATTAACAAACAAAATCTAAAAGCTAGAGGTTTTTTAAACGGTTATGCGATATGCATTGCATAATATTTGTATTCTATTTCAGGCCTGAATCTAAAACAATAATTTGAAACTCGTACAATTTTTTACAAGAAGATATCTAACTTTCATCTCAAGATAAATCTACAACTTACAAATTTCCAATTTTCCAATTAAATCTATTGAAATATAATATCGATAAATAAATCGTGTTAGAGATCTCAGAGAACACCTGCACGATTTCTAGGTAAATTCTCTGACACGTGGGAATATTTTAATCGTTCTCAAACAAAATATTTACATTCTTATCGAACTGAACAAATATCGGAACGAAGCTGTATCCTGAAGAATACTCGGAACATCTTCTGTTGATCGTATCGTATTTTGTATCGTTGCAGAGGGACGATAATCTATTTATCACTGCATATATGTAAATTCTCGATGACTGGTCCCTTTCATGCGCAATCGATCAACACACCTTTCACGATATACCAAAGGTTTCAAGTGTCCATCCTTAAACAGCCTTTAAAATTCGACCTTCGATGCTGTAATGATACTATTCTCTTGAAACACCTAATCGATTCTAGCCCGAGAATGTGGTTTTAGAAAATGAGAGAAGATACAAAATATTCGTAAAATTTTTAGCCTTTGAAAATCTTCAGATCAGAAGATTATAGACGAGAAAAATATTAGTATTAATAAATACTACTTATATTAGTAAGTGTTCTAATATTTGTACCGATGAAATGTTCGATAAAGATGATAGACGACAATCTCTATAATACAGGAAACAGTTTTATGATTCATCCGCTGAATCGTAAGATAGCGTGGTTAATTAATGGTTGCAAATAAAGAACGGATGAAAGAAATATCCTCATATTTGCTCCTCGATCTTCTACTTTACGACGCGTATAATTGGAATAAGAATTAAGGTTTTTCTGCAAAAAAATGTCTAAGTCTTATTCGCAAATGGAATAAAATTGATCTAATTCTATGATTAGAATTTGGTGATACATTCTATGCTACAGTTTTAGGTACGCAGCTACACTCGATATAGAAACCAGGGGGTTAGTGAACCTTCGTTTTCCAAAGCAACTGTCTCGATACTCGAACACAAACATTTCTAATTTTCACGACTCGCAAAATCTTTCGTCTATTGCAAGTATCGTAGAAATAAAAATCTAGAAAACAAGTCATACATTTTATAAGCTAATGCTACGCTGATCTATGTCATTCGTACTCTGATTAACAATTGAGAAACGCGTCGTCCAGAATTATTCGCGGTTTAAAACAACGACTATGAAATGAACGCTAGTTTAAAAAAAATTGTATTCTTACATTCGTCTTCTAATCGTCTCGATCGCGATCATTTTGATTCGTGCAACATCTTGAGGCAAGTTGGCGTGTCGCGAATCGCTGCAATTTCCCAAGTCGGCCTCAAGTTCGAGCAAAATGATAATCAGACTGATCTTCATGAGATTAGCCGGTCTGTTCCGTACACCGAACGAACTTAGCCTCGATTTCGCGCCACGTTACAGTTCACAAACGGTCCGGTTCATGAAACGCGTGACCAGCTCTCGAATTTATATAATCCGCCAGTGTTGATTAAATAATTTCTTCGCGTGAGAAAATCGTTCTGTCGTGTCTGATAGAAAAATTGCTGAAATTTTCCAACGTCGACCGCGTTAACGGGCTACTTATTGCAATTGCACCGCTGTTGCGTTGTTTGATAACGCACTTCCTGCATCGTATAACCACACGTTACAAGTATATATGTATATGTATGTTACGGTTAATGCATTAATTCAGCAAATATATATATTTAGCCAGTTAATAGGATTATTAACTGAACGTATAACGACACTTTTTAAGACCATTTTTATCGACTATTTTTAAAAGACATACGTTTCACGCTGGCAGGTTGTTTCCATTTCCAATCATGTCAAATTAGTAATTTCCTATTCGATCATAGTGACATTAACAATCATATTTCTTTCTCGTGATCTTCATTTCATTGTAAATTCCGAATTTACTTTTCGTACAATAAGATGTTCACCGTGCACGTTTATTTCATTCATTGATTCGATAAATCAATGTATATCTTACGAGCAGCGAAACGTAAAATTTTACTATTGGAAACTGAAGAGCTTCGTCGGCTTCTTTGTGCCGTCTCTCCATTCAATTTAAAATATAGAACCATTGGTTCGTAGCAACCTGTATGATATGACATCATGTAGGAGGTAAAAAACACGAGGACGTGGAATAATTGAAAATACCTTGAATAATGAAAAGATATCAGACAGGACATTTTACTTGGAAAGAACGCTACTAATATTCATTATACGATATTTATCAATTATCACGATATTAATAGCATTACTATTGTTGCAACTTGTTTGTTCAATGAATACCAGATATTTCTAAGTCGAATCAGGAACGTTACGTAAATACGTGCGTTGTCCAGTAAGCGTATAACTCTCCAAATTTTCTATTTTTATCGTGACACACATATACCTGCATGCATAGTGCCTGTGCTGTACACTATCGAAAACGGAAAGAGTAAACAGGGGTCGCAGTTGGTATGCCAGGGTGGTAGATAGGGCATGCCCTTGCCTTGGAATACCAAATGAGGAAGGTATCGACCTTCCACGGTCGTGCTATCAGCGTTACCATGATAACACCCCAGTGTGACAATCCACGCCAGAGTCAAGAACACTTCTTTACGGTTTTGCTTCTTAACCACGTGCACACACGCGTAGTATTCTACGTGTCTCTCCTTCTCGGTTATTCTTTTATTTGTGTCAGAAAGCGAGGAAAAAGGTAGAAAGAAAGAAAGCGAGAGAGAGAGAGAGAGAGAAAAATACCGCGACAAGTCCTTCAGACTATGGTAATGACGAAGAAGAAGTAAATTCTGCCCGGGAACAAAGCAAACGTCACGGGGAGACACCTCAGGTACACCCTGCCTCGTCGCCAGTCAAACACAATGGAACAAAGAACTGTACTGCACTGCTTTGCTGGTTCGTCACTTTTGTTTCCCTCAGAGCTGGTCTATATTGTATACTGAACGAATCCTGTATCAGGGAGGATACTGACGAAGTTAGTCGTGTCAACGTCCTTGACTTTGTATCAACAATTTAATAGGTTTTGTGTCGTTTCCAGATGGAATTTTTAGTTCGAAGCTTTAATTCGATAAGTATTTTATTCGATAAATTAAATTTATTGGAGAAGACAAAGTAATTTATCATTTTTGGATATGGGTAATTTATCTACCTTGGAATTCTCTTATTTCTGTCAATCGTATCGTTATATTTGTATTGAAAATTCGTATCTTCAACGAAAGTGACTTATCGTTCCATTGTGGAATAAATAAATGGAATTCTACTACGCTTTAATTTTCTATTATCATGTTACTCGGTAAAATCTATTCCTTCGATAATCACGCGTACATAACGTTATATAGTAACAAAGTAATGATAATACAATGATGATATACGTAAATTGTATAATTAATATGTCTAACGAATCCAACGAATATTTGATAATAGATGAATATATAATATAATATAATAACTAAATCCAGTAATAATATGGAATGAAAATGAACGAAGCAACATTAGAAAAGTTGACAGTCACAAAGAGTAATACTATCATGAAATATGGATATTATTAAAAAAAAAAAAACTCAATAAAAAATCAACTACGCAGTCGCTCAAGACGTCAAGAACGAATTCAAGAAAATTGACCCCGATGAGAACTTCCTGCTACCGAGCAATCGATAATACGCTCCAGGGGTACGTGATTCATTGCGTGCCACGAATGGGTCAGGCTCCATCGTTTGAAATTCGTCAGAGCTTCCGAATTATTCGATCACTCGATTTCATCCGTCTTAAACGTTCGTCGCTCTGCTATGAGACGCAAGAACACAAAGTTTGCCGCCAGCGCAAAACAATTAATCAATAATATACAATTTAAATGAACATAACAGTCGTACTTGAACGAGCATAAAGCACACGCATTATATAAGTATACCACCGGTGATACCGGTTTTTTTTACTCAATGTTTTGGTCACACGAACGCGAACGTGGCTTCTGAATCAATTTTTTTTTCTTTCTCTTTTCTTTTCACTGTTGCAATTGCGTAATGACGCGAGAATATTTTATCATTGCTGACAATTGGACACTCGACATCGCGGAACAAGATGTAAAATGCTGGCGACTTAAGGTCATTTTGGTATACTTATTTACTATACCGATTCCATGAATCGTAGAGTTCCCTTGACCCAAAAAAAGCCTCTCGAACAATCACCAATTTCTATTAGTGAAATTTCTCTCGCTATTACGTACCGATATTCATCTGTCCTTCCAGTAAAATTACCAAATTCATGAAAGAAAAAACGGTATTTACCGTTCAGAACCGACTGCGTTGCATTTCATTATTATTATTATCAGCAAAAACCTTCAATTTCATATATAGTTATATATTTTTATACGGGGTGTCTAATATGCCACGTAATATAGTACTTCCGACTAGGGAATGGTCCGATGTTCACAATTAAGACGAAAATGTAGAATAAAATTCTTGGTCGAAAAGGCTTAGTTCTCAAGAAAATCGAATTTCAACATTTGTCTAGTATAACACGAGTTTGACTGATTGATTGGATATGAGCGAAGAATCGGCATGTAGTTGTTCTACGTGCAAGAGTAAGTTAAAAATATAGAATAGAATTTGTCCATTTAGGTCCTCGTTTTCGAGAAGACGTAATTTGAACAGATGTAGCGGGAAACTGGTATTTGTAAAACTCGTGTCTGATCAATTTTCAAGTTTGATTTTCTCAGGAACGAAGCGTCGTACGAAGAAGCTCTATTCTATATTTCCAACTTACCTTTTCACCTAGGATCACTCCCTTGCCATTTTTACCACGATTATTGAGACACCCTGTGTTTATGAAACGAACGTACAAACAGTCGTTTATTCGCGATTTTATAGTTATTACCGTAATACGGTAAATTGGCTGGTACTAAGTGATAAAAGCGACAAAACACGTGAATTTGTATTTCTTTTAAATGCATCACGAGGTAACAGACTGCGATATAACGAAACCGATCACCGAAAAGGAACTGATACGAATGGCGAGATATGAATATCCTAGTCGACAAGGCGACTGCCGGCTGCAGTATCTATTTATCACTGTCAAGGGCACCTATGCAACCGGATCGTCTCTCCGCAGTCATTGTTAAACTCATTTCCGTCCCTCGATTGCCCGTGAGTGCATTGAAAATTGAACCACCAGTTTACGGCTAGCAAGACCCCCTCTCTTCTCATCGTGGACATTGATGTCACTCGGAAGAGGACTATGTTTGGAAGTAGTCATACGTAAAATCATATTTTTAACCCGTTAAGGCTCAGCATTTCGTCAGTATGATATTTCATTTGCGGTTCTTTTCTTTTTTTCGATTAACTTGCATTATTGAATTATGTTCTTTTAATTCTGTAATAATTATCAAAAGGGATTCCAGGCATTTAATTGATATCTTTCCCTTTCTTCCTTCTTTTTTCTTAGTCCCTTTATTGCACTTGAAGCTATAGTTCTACAGAGCCGATCAATAAATTCAACGTATTATATGCTTAACGCTCAACAATGTTTCCGTATTTTATCGTTCGTTATTTCTATTGTCTCAGTCAGCGTAATCCTTCTCAGTCTTCTGATATTCTGCGTTTGCCTCAAGCTTTAATTTTACGAAGAACTTGTAACGTTATGACAAGCTACTTTTCTTTTTTAAATCGTGGAAATTTCTTTTGTGAATTATTAGTGATTTATGTGTCAGGCTTTTGTCTAATGCTTCCTCTTATAGTTTTACCTGTGTCAGCAATTCGTCCTTTATTTGAAAAGAAGAGATTAATTTCAGATATTCTTTTTATGTATCTAATAGTCCCATATTTACAGAATATTTCAATTATACTATGATTAAATATAAATTATACTTATAGAATGTCTAAATGCAAGATTTTCGTTCTTTCTTCTTTTTCATCCATTTAATTCGTTTTACCTTTACGTGTTTGGAATCGGCATATTCCTTCTGTCAGAAGTTGTTAAATATCTTTCCATTATGGTGTTCTGAATCGGTGGATGCAATTGAATTCAATGAGTCCCATTAGCTTTTATCTCGTGTCTGATGCAAATCCGTCTGAATAATCGAATATGAACGAAGCTTTGTATTTAATTCCAGGATGGTTTATTCAAGCCGTTTTAGAGGCAATCCTCGGTCCTTCAGATCCAATTCAACGAATCCTCCACTTCAATTTCGATCCGAGAGATTGGAATCGCGCTCCTTGAACTCGTCTAACCGATGGCGCCGGTTTTTAACGCTCGATTTCCACGATCTTGTTTTACAATGTTTCGCTGTCTTCTTGAACTCGTGTGATGCGCCTGATGTTTTCCGTTTCAAGGCAATGTTCTTTCTAGCTAAATGCAATTAACGGACTAGTTTTCATGCCATGCATCTCATGGTACGATCTATATATACAAAATACATATAAAATAATCTACTTTGCTTCTTTTCTTCTTCCTCATCTTCTTCTTCAAATAAAATATGTATATACGTAATTTTAAAATTAATAAGCATATTTCAGCGTCAGTGTAGATTTCTATATATTTAGCAGACTTATTTCTTCGTAGAAAGAACATATTTCTTTACACTCCATAGGTTAACTGGGTCGTTTAAGTTCAACCTTTTTTTACCGTTTCTAGCCTTTTCAAAATTCTATGACATTTGTCAACGTCTTTATTGTGTTATACAACCGTTCGTTCAGTCAAATGTCTAAAACTTTTTATAATGAAATGTACATTCTGTAAGCGTTCTTATAAAAGGAAAAAATTCAAGGGTGAAACTTCGTACGAATAATCATCGATTCAGTTTATCTATATGGCAAAATATTAATAACATTGAATTGTATAATATTATATAATAATATATTGTGGAATTAAAAAATCATATAATATTCTGGAGAGAATATGAAATTACGTGGTCTTTCGAAGGTACCAAGAGCCTATCTGGATCACTGTTAAGGCTAAACTACCAAGAAGCCACATCGTGGCAATTAAGTCTGCTGTTTACACCCTACGAAACGTATACGCGAAGCTATACGAAAAAAAGAAACCATAACGCGACAATAATTAGAACCTACTGGAATGATTAGCACCATAATCTCCGAAATATTTATACCTACGTACGTATGTATGTATATTATTTTAATTGTTCGAATTAAGAGGAAAAAGAGGAATCACAAGGTGACTGAATTTTTGAAATTACTCCGATGAATTGCTAAGACGGAAGTGGAGATCACCACAGAGGAAACGAGAAATATCTAATTCCAAAATGCGAATGCAAACACAAAGGGAGAGAAATTCTTCTAAAAATGACTTTCATCACTCAAATAATAACAAATCTAGCTACGTCTACTAATATAGTTTCAGTGTCAAAAGACAAGCTGTACTCCTTTCTCCGTCATACAGTTTGTAGAGAACACATCTCAGACTTGCACGCGAAATCATCTCGCGATTCTCGACCGATGATTCATCGCGAGGTATATAACGTTAAGAAGTAAGTAGGGCCGTTTAAAAACAAAACCGCTAGACGATTCGTCGCGGTACGGTCTGTTGTAAGTTTCCATTCGTTCAACGACTGTGTTTCTCGTGGCTTGAAGGAGATTTTTTAAAAATCGATCGAAGGATAATGTTGGCGGTGGAATTGTCAGGTAGATTGAACGTGGCTAGACGGCAGCTCTATGAATAATTACAACGTCACTGCCGCATTGTACGTATTTACACGCCGACCTTACGCCACTTTCCACCGTACCAACGTTTCCAGGTACTCGAATTCCGACTCGTTCCACACTTCAAGCTGATTCCACCGAGTACGAAGCACTCCGCACGCCCACGAGAGATGTTCTCTAATACCTTGATGACGTTCAATGGATTCAAGCGGGTTCAACTATGTGCCTCGACCGATCAGAGAACTCGCGTTATTCCAATGAAACTCACAGAAGAAAGAGCAGACAATTTTATAATAGAATTATTGCGAGATGAAGAGATTTTTTAAACACTTAGCTATTTGCGATTTTCAGGTTTTTGGGCTGGGAATGCTGAAGGTTTTATTGGTAGAAAATTCTTAAATATCACGTAGAATTTTCAAAGGATTCAAATTAAATTTCACAGTCAATGTATCTTGGAATTGGGGATCGTATGATCAGAGCATCGATGGAGGCTGAATTCTTTCGAAAATTCAGTAATTTCCAATTTATTAATTTTTCAAAAAGAAGGTGCCGGGGGAGTTTGTTTTCGAAACGTTATCTTACGAAATATTAGAAGAAAATGTAAAATCTTCGAGAAATTCAAATCAAATCTCGTAAGCAGAAGATAGAAATTATAGGAGACAGAATTCCTCAAAAGAATTCAATAATTTCTGATTCATTAAGGAGGGTTCTCTTTCTTGACAATCTTCGTACAAACTCCAACAAATACAAAATACATTTCCAAAAAAAAGAGAGAAAAAGAAAGTATTCTCTGGACAAAATGTCTTCTCAAAACAAAATTCTTTCTGTGCTATAAATATTTATATATACTGTATATAAATACTATAAATAAAATCACTTGCTCTAAGAGGAAGATATAAAGCCTTCCAGACTGATAAATTCAACCACCTCAAACCACAATGAATCTGTATACCATCCTGCTGATATTCTATGTATACCTCGCTTTAGTATACTAAACTTTGTCTGGAAGAAAGAAGCGAAGGAACTCCAACGGGATTTCCGGTGCGACTTTCGTGTTTGCCACGAAGAAGAGCGGAGTGTTAGGCGTTGGACCTCGAGTTTATCGAGATACGGAGGATCTTTCCAGCTGACGTGGCTCGTACAGTGTGACCTTCATCGCTCTACTTTACGAAGGCAAAAGTCTAAGTGGGGGGTACGTACACCTTTTACCCTCTTCCTATTCCACAATCTCTCCAACGCTTATCTATCTACGTGTACGCAAGGATAAGTTAACAATATTAATACTGCTTTCACGTAAAGTGATACTGGATATTTTTATCCATGAACAACGTCGATTAACCCCTCCGCGCCCACATCTTTTACCCATGCTGTCATACCGTTCGTCTAATTCACATCTTAACCCATTAAGGACCAAGTAAAATCTAGGTTGAGGAAATAACGATGAAGAAGGTATTAAGTACAAGTATTTGGCATTCTGTTTCACAGGTTACCACAAAATTACCGGCAAACATTTCCTCGACATCGTCTCCTGTCGACAATTATCATTGTATTTGTAGACACGTATTATCGTTGATTATATACCCTTAGCTAGATTCGCTCCTGTTTCTTATTGAAATCTATGCTACTGATATTTCTTGTAACTTCGACAGAACTCGCTTCTTACGACTTTTTGACGGAAAACGTGACTCACAAACGTTAGTGAACATACATGCACGTGTATTTAGAGAATTATGTACGTACGTGTATTATGAAGTAAAAGCGTGGGCGAGAAAGGGACAGAGTCTGAATCCCTCAGCGCGAAAGGATTTAAGCTAATCTAAATCAAATTTTATTTTAGATAGAAATGAACGTGGGTGAAGTTAGATTTTCTACGGGGCAGAGCCCCTTCTCCGCCCACGCGTTTGATTTGCTATGCATACGCCCCATTAAAACCACAACACAATTCATGATAATGATTTCGACAACGTATTAAAAAGTTATGGAAATCGGAGGCGACGTATAATTTATGTTACTGTTGAATTAACAATATTTCGTAGTAACTTTTATCATTTTCCTTTTCTGCTTTATTCTTTTATGCGCGAAAATGAATGTTCGGATACAGACGCGTATTCGATGATAGCATATGGCGGTGAAGGTAATAATTGCTGGCGAGAGATGATATCAGTGAAATGATGGTCGATGGTTTCAGCGTCTTGATAAATAAACATCGACGATGAACTCGGTGTCAGTGAAATCGTGTCAATGAAAACATTGTCGATGAAACGATCGACTGTGATTTATAGACAACCCCTACTTGACAATGTTAAAAAATAGAATGTAACCTAATCGAAAACAACGCCTATGAAATCTTCTGTTGAAAGATGAATAATCAGAAAGATTAAATATCCTTTTTTTTTAACCAATCAAGGACCAACGTTCCGTTAAGACATTTATTTTACAATTTCATTTTAGTTAATTCACATTAGTGAATTCATATTATGATAAAGAATTCTAATTTGCTCGATATTTATTCGTTATTGTTCCTTTTTCCATTTGGATTTTATAATTTTGTAAAGTTTAAAAAACTTGAATGATTTCATAGAGCTGTGATAAACTATTTCCTCTTCAAATTATGGTACTATGGCCTTCTGCTTGCATTTACGCAATTTTTACGCATTATTTCATTGTTTAATCCCCTTAATGAATTAATTGCGAAACAGTTATATGAATATTTGATTTTGTGAAATATTATCGAACGATAGCCTTTCTCCAGAACTTAAGTGAGAAGAATGTGAAAAGAAAGAAGAGTAAACTTTCTCTATTTGTCATACTGCGGCGCTAACTCAAGAAGACAACGACTAATGGGGGGTAGAGCATCCACGATGATGCGAACCAGATTATGAAAATCAGAGCGAACCACGTAGGTTAAAAGCTCGTTGCGGCAAGCGATAATGATGTCACTTTTATTAGCCTCATCAGGGTCAAAGCATCCTCGACAGGGGATCCACTATTACCTAATAACCGACACGATCATATCATGTATCTTGTTAGTGATCTGTAGTGAAATTTTTGTCATATCGACAGGTCATCACGCGTGTCACGCGAACGTCTTGCATGATCGATTTTTAATAGTCTGGTTTATTAATAATTCTGTCTCCTCCCTTTCAAAGCCCCCTTCGATCCTATTTTCTAAATTTTGTTCCATCTCAGATCTCTTCGAAACACGAAATACAGTGAAATTTTAAAAAGTGACGTAATTGCGTACACGGGTTCCTCGCATGATCAACTTCCGAAGGTTTCACCTGGTTTATTAATAATTTCCACTTTTACTTTCTTCTTCGCTTCAGCCTTTTAATCTAACAAATAACAATATGTGGAATCAAAAATTTCATAAGGTTCTTTTGAACTGGATAAGATTGTTCGAATGGTCGATTTATTTTCTTAATTTAACTTTTTGCTTATTACTTTTTTTAATTATTTTTAAGTCGGACGTAAAAAAGTGGAATATTTTTTAATCGATTGATTGAGTGATTGATTTTACTTCTGTTCAGTCACAGTTGCTCAATTCTTCAAGATTCCGTTCGGCTTCTGAATAATTTCGTCCTCTGTTCATCTCCCTTTTTTCTAACTACTTTGTTTTTATAGTCGTTATTATGAAACGATCGTTAAGAATTTGTTTACACGTAGACATGAAATCAGATCTAAGAAATTGTCAGTATAGGAGGTACTATCAGGTCGTTGCCTATAGGTGGTGCCTATGTAACTGGGTCGCTGCTTCGGAACATCAGTTTGTGTTTCGTTCTATCAGTCTGTTCCATTGTAATGGATTTTTTTTTTCCGAATGCCGGTTCTTCCATTTACATCACCCCTATTTTCGCAATGTTCAGTCGCTGCTTTGGCAGAGATTCAACACGTTTCCATGTCACGAACAAATTAATAGTTTCAATAGAAGTTTCAAACAGAATTCCACAATTGCTGAGAAATATTCTATTATGGGGAGATAGTAAATTGTTAGCAATTATAGAAAAATATTAGCAATACTAAATTTTTGACATTCGTAGAGATATTGTGACAGTGTTAAGTTTAGTATATTTCTTCATTTGCGCTGCCTGCATAGTAAATTGCAGAAATATTTAAATAGCAAATTAGAAACAATAGTAACATTAAATTTTCTAACGACATAGAAAGAAAGCAATGCTAAATTTTTGACAATTATAAATAGATAGTAGTAGTAGTAAATTCGATCTTCTATTACTTGAATAGTAAATTAAAGGAACATCTCTGTTTGTTTAATAGTAATTTCATTTCCAATGACAGGTAATATCAAACGATACAATAATATTCGTCATGAAAGTGATCGATCGAGAAAATGTAGTAAATCTTTGGCATGTTAATATTATCAGGATATTATTCATCAAACTCGCAATCATGCTCCTTTCAACATTCGACGGTGTGCATCTTCATTAACTTAACCGAGCGTAGGTATTATTCGATTATGCACGTGTATTATCAGCATTATGATATGGAGCGCTATTATTCTCTCTTTTTCATGATGAAAAATGATATGAAAGTGTTAAAACGCGGAAAATTCCAGCAAACTGTTCCAATCGAAATCGTACGACCATTATTGAAAGCCATTATTATCAATTGCAATCGAATTGCAAAATAGCAAAATTACTTGTTATTTTTGTACAAGTTCTTCGATTTTTTCTCACAAGTCAATCTCATTGCAATAAAATTAAATTCTCATAACATAAATAAAATGAATAAATTCTAGTCCTTCACATTAACCCGTTAAGGATCAAGTATGGAAATAATGCATGAAAGTTGCGTAAACGCATAATTATTGAAAAATGTCAAGTAATTTACATATTCTCTCATCAAGGTATAAAAGTCTATTGCTATAATAGATATCTTGCAGACGCTCGTTATACAAATCAGAAACAAACAAAATATTTAAAATGTAAGAAAAAAAGTAACTATTATGGTCGTGTAAGTTTCTAAATTTCTTTACAATTTTCTAAACTGTAAGAGAAAGAAATATTTAAGTAACAACTAAAAACATCGGAGGTGAGAAACATTTTAACAAGATTTCATCATCGCAACAACGTTAACGCAATGTTGGCCCTTTTTGGATTAGGTTAGCATATAAATGTGAATGGACCTCTTTCACGTTCATTGATTTCACTCTAGCAATTTCGGTTTCACCGTATATTTAATCTTTCACAGAAATTCGTTTCGATTTCATTATTCCGTATGCCAGGATATGAGGAAGTTACTCGGCCGGATTAACATCCTTCACATTTTGCACACAATACGCCTAAATTGCGGTGAATCACTCGTCAAATACTCTCTATGCATCGTGTTCCGAGACGCCTGCTGTACTTTAAGATTTAATAGAAGCACATATGTGTACAGAGAAGTTCGTATAGGGCAAGGTGTATATAACGGATACGCAAATATCACGGGTGCAGGAAGTGCGCGTGTGCTAGGGAAATTTCCAAGTTCACCAGCGCACCAGGCACCTCCATCGATCTGCTGGTACGCGGTGCTATTGCTACATTTACGGCATTCACTTTTATTCGAGATTCAACGGATACAAGGTATTGACCCCTGAACTTGACCTATACCGAAGATATACCTGATCTTGAACAATTACAGAGACAGACTAGTTCCTCTTTTAAAAAGATACCGAACGTTATAATATCCCTAGATGTTCGCGGTGTCGTTTATCCTATCGGAAATCACGCAATATTTTGAAATCTTTCATTTCCCCTACTACGCTGTTCGCTCGCATCGATTAATTTCCTAGCCGAAAGTCGACAACTATCAACTTCTTATTTAGGGAAATATTATAATACAAGTACGATACTTTTGTAATAGTAATAGTAATACTATTTAATGCTATTTGGAAGAAATATAACAGTCACATTTTAGCACTACATTCAGACGACTGAAATATAAAGGTTCGAAGAGAACAAAATGAAAGACGTACGAGAAAGTACATAACGTAAGGATAAATCCAAGTCTTTATCCATATACTTTACGAAAAACCATAGAAAATTTTTCAAGGTGATAAATTTATATAATTTTTATCAAAAAATTACAAATTATCTAGTATTGACGAGAAGACTCGAGATCCCTTAGAATGCATAATGTTGTTACAGTGAGGCATTTTTCAAAGAAACCCCTAGCCAGGAGCGTTCAATAATCGTAGAGAAGGAAACAGTCGTACTTACTATTGCATTATCTTAATCCAAATAATGCGAGCGAGTCCAAATGGCATCAAGGGGACGGGGATTACGCGGTATGGCACTAGGTGTTGTCCAAAGTTTTATTCTGTTGTCGCGTAACAGAACGACAATGCGTTATGGAATATTTATGTATTTGATACGTTAAAAAATATTCGCGTGTCAACGGCCTGCCGTAGCAATCGTTGAAGAATATACAAGCGCACTACACCCGCCAAGCAAGCGGCAAGCCGAATAACTGACGCTAGCGCGAGGACTACAGAGTGTGTGTCCCACCCTTCCTTCTTTCTCTGCGCGCTCACTCGATCTAACTTGATCCTTTTCTATCACCCGTTGCTTTCGCGTTCTCTCTTTCTCTTCTTTATATCGCCTCTCTGTAACCTACCTCGTCGTGGTGATTCCAGCAGTGCACTACTAGCGCGCCGAACCTCGGTGCCGCAACGCGTGCCTGGAGCACACTTTGAGACCGCGCGCGCCTCCCAGCTGCCGTATCGACCCCTCCCCATTGGATGACACATCCTCCAATAACGAACCTCCAAAAGGATTACGTCACTTTGGTATTATTGACGCCAACCATCCGGCAGCATCGCCAGTGCTGGATTCTTCAGGGTGTATCTTTTCCTCTAATGGGGGTTGCGAGAATTCTCAAGGGGTAGCCAGCCGCACGAAAACCTCTCCTCGTCCAACAGTCGTACGAAATCTCTATCTTCGTTAAATAAAGGATATTTCACTTCCACTTGCCGCGAATCTGAGTACCATGGTTTGTACAATTTGAGCCGTTTACTAGGTTATCTTCCTCTTCGATTCACGAATTTTCTGTTGAATTTTCCGCTTTTATATTGCATATACAGAATATCCTAGGTTTTTCGTATGACTTTGTCAGTGAGTTTTATAGGTAATATAATATGTATAAGGATGTATCACTGGTATCTGATAGGGATGAAACTTAGAATTAGCGAATAATGATGAAGAAAAGGTGGATTTAAAATTATATTCCAGTTTCCTTTTTTAATAGTTCATACATTTTGGAAGTGTGATTTGAATTTGTATATACTATGAACATACGTATAATTAGGCAATTCTTTACAATTAGCAATTAAGTTATTAATTATAATATTAGTATCAGTATATGTCATTTGACCAATGATGAAAAAAATTAAAATTAACGAAACGCCGATACTTATCTTCCGTGAGAATACAGTTTAAAAATAAAAGCTACAAATGTTCGTGTAATGTTTGAATTTTGTAATTTTATATATAATTTTTCGCAGCTAAAATATTTTATAGAGAACTGTTTAAGTTATTTGTTATGTTTTCCAATAACAAAATTCATCTTTTTTATACGAAAGCTGATGAAATTCACGTGAATGAATCAAATTTATGCTTGCATAGATACGTCACTGGAAGACACCCCAACATTACTCCCTCTGTTGCATATATTTTTTCCTCTATATCTATTCCCTTTATCCGAGGCTAAAGCAGTTAAAATAAGCCTTAATAACGGATCTATTCATTGATGCCTTCGCTATACCAGGTATATTATTTATACTCAAGTATCCACGTAATTTTTATGTACGTAAATTTCATTTGATACGTGTGTGTGTGTGTGTGTGTGTGTGTGTGTGTGTGTGTGTGTGTGTGTGTGTGTGTGTGTGTGTGTGTGTGTGTGTGTGTGTGTGTGTGTGTGTGTGTACACATATACAGTGTGGGAGAAAAATAAGCGAACAGGTAGTGGAAATAGGTATTAATGAAGTTTCGTTGATTACGACTTGTTAACATAAAAATGGAAATAATTAATTTCAATTATTTACTAGCATAAATAATCGATGTACTATAAAGATATATAATAAATAAAACTAAAGTGTATATAAACACTAGTACTGCTTCGATTAAATTTCTTGATATCTACTTCTACTACTTGTCCATTTATTTTTGTCCTCGACTGTATATATGTTAGTAAGAATTACTTCAAACTATTCGGCTTGTTAACGTAAATTGATACAATATTTATACCCATAGCAGTATTATAATGAACTTTATAGACAGCCATTGATGTAGATACAAAGTTTATTCTTGTCTCAGATTGAAAATAATGCCAGCACCTTTTGGACATGGGTACCCGTCTTAATTGGTGATGGCGCGTATACGGTTTCCGCTCTCGTGACGAATTTCGGCGTATGCGCGCCGATTTATGACTGGCAAAACGTTGAATACGGAGAATGTCGTCACCGACTCGGAATTTAAATCCTGCGACAGTGTGACAACGTTAAGTAGGTGCTCTCAACCCCTTACTCTTTGCTGACTGGTTGACACGCCGACCAACAGGGTCTCTCATCTGTAAATTTTCTGCCGTTGCAAAATCAGTCGTTGAACTTACCTTTGCCTCTTGTGCGAATGCCAAGTACCAGAGTCGCGACGCTCGTCTGAAGCTTCTTTCCGTCAAAGCATTTCCTGGTTGTCTGAAAACATGCATTTCGCTATCTGCATCTTTCTAATCCGAACTAGTTGCTCTTCATCCCGTTCGTGTTTCTAGAAGATTGCATTTTTTAAATTGTACAGTTGTTTCTCAATGATTACTTAAGTCTGTTAAGCGGGAGAGACAAATTAATTCGTCAGATTTCCATTTTCTTAGAAATAATATTTCTTTATTTATGATTCTAATATATTTTATATTAATATAAATTATGTCGTGTCACCTGCAATTTTTTTTACTTTATTCATTTATGCATATATTTATATCGAATTTTATTATTTATCACTATAGAATTCAAAGGTTCTACTTAATATATATATATATCTTTCTTTATTATTTATTTTTGCACTTGCCACCCTCTTGCATAATAATTTACGAACTATGTAATAATATTCAGTAAGTTACAAGATTATAGAACGTTTACTCACAATTTTACAACTTGCATCAAATAGAATAATTTAATAACTTTTAATTTCTAAAATTTCATTTGTTTCATTAATGCAAACTATAATGCAAGAAGATTTATTAGTACGAAACCTTGTAACTTGTAACCGAGCAAAGATTATTAAGTTGATAATTACAATAACTCAAAGAAAATGTGTTTGCAGCATAGACTGTAGATAAAACAATGTTCTAAATTTTAACAGCACAACGATAGAAGTAATCGATTGATTCTGAAAGTATTAATTTATCCTATACCTTTTGTCTTTGCTTCGATCGTAAATTAAACTACGGATGTTTATACAAACTAATATTTTTATGAATATATTCAAAGAAACAGAAACTAGATAATAATTTATTTCATTCTTCAAATATTATAAAGAATGTTTTATTATGTACAAATTACGTACATTTAAATTTTCTGTAAATAAATATCTGCAGTTTAGTCTAATGTGTGTCAATAAAATAAAAATTAAAAGTATTTGCTAATTAATAATATCGCGAATATAAAGTATATTTTTTGCAATTTACAACTGTACATACGTGGACCTCTTTCGAGTATTGTGTAGAAGTGTTTCTCAGAACGAATTAAACGAGTTCGAATTCGTCATTTGCGTGGTACACTCCGAAGAGGAGAATGAAAATTGACAAATGTAAAACGATGTAACTTAATGATGCAGGATTGGAGGCTCTGGAAAAAGCTCTCTATTGCTGGGAGGATGCTCTTACGGCGTTCAGCTCTTCATTCAGTAATGGTACACTCGCATTACCGTCGGCAGCGGATGCGGCATTTACGCAAGATGTGCAAGAACTCCTTGACATGGGTTATCAAATTCAGAACCATGCAGAACTCCTTTTTATCGACCAGGTAACCATATCTGTTCTATCTGTACTGTATTTTCCTTTCCGTTTCATTACTCAAATAAATCTCACTTATCTCTGATGTTATTTTATCATTGAAAATGGAAAAATGGCTGTCTATTACAGGATATTTTATAAATATCTAATTATACTCATTCTACAGTATACTATAAAAATTATTTCAAGTATTATTGATGCAATTTTGCTGGTAGCTGTAGAAAGTCCTGAAATTTATTTTGTTGTTGAAAATAAAATATGTTTATTATAAAATATTTTGGAAATGTTTAATTATAAGTATTCTCATTTTAGAATATATTATTAAAGATTCTTTTAGAAATTGTTAAGACAGGTTTGCTGATGACACTGAAAATTTTATACTTCTGAAATCTTTTCTATGTCATTCTATACCATTCCATTCCACTGCACTCATCAATTGCTTTTTCGCCATATAAAAAAATGCAAGAATTAATCCAATTTAAATGATAACTGACTAGAGTAATTAGTGCAATGAGTTACTTGACCTAACAACAAGCAAGGAAGAATTATTGCATAGGAAGTTCACGGCATCGCTACTGCGTTCATTCAAATCTAAGCACATAAAATGATCTTACAATTATATTAACTACATTTTAATGGGTAATCTTATCAATAATTGAATTCTAATGTCGCGTACAATATAAAAATAAATTATAGGAAAGTAGTAAGTTCACGTTTTTGCAGCATTCAGTATTGTTCCGGAATGAAGATGAGGAAAGTATAGATAGCCACAAACCTTCGAACATAGGTAGTAGGATATCCGGTAAGGATAAAGCAGATGCTGCGTCTTCTCCGGAATCTTTTGAATCTGCACGTGATGGAGTAAGTTTAGATTTTATTTATATATTTTTTTTACTTGCATATCATATTATTTTATTCGATATTTTTACATAGGTATTATATTATTTTATTTTTTTTTTTACTTACACATATATATAATATTAATATAGGTAGCAGATTTACGGGAATTTGAAGAATTCTCCGAATTTTTCCCGCACTTTGAAAAACAAAAATTATATCACGCTGCACTCAAACAACACGAAGACAAAAGCATTTTATGCAGGTAAATTTTGTTTAATTTTTATGATATATTTAAAAATGTAGAAATTTATATGCTTTATATAAATTTATTATAATTTATATTTTTATTATAGACGTTTGCACACAGAGTTAGTAAAGTGTGGCTCGGACATTGAATATTTAGCAAAGGTACATTGCTTGCGACAAGCGTATACAAAATTGTTCACTATATCTTCTGCCACAGAATGGATCGCGGACATAGGCAGACAAGTCATTAGTGATTTGATCATGTATGCAGACAGGGTATACACAACATACATCATTTTCTTCTACTTGAAAAAGATATAAATATGTATATCTTAAAATAGTTTAAATTGGTTTTTAATAAATGATTTTTTATTTTCAATATTAGGATCCCAAAGATTATCTAATGCATTACGAACGAATGTTAGAATTTTTACAAGAGCCAAGCAATCATAGTATGATGGAGGAGGAATTAACCGGAAGAGGCGTCAAATGTATAAATTTCTACGATGTTCTGATTGACTTTATTTTATTAGATGCTTTCGAAGAAGTTGAAAAACCGCCTTCATCAATTAAAGCTATTTTACAAAACAGATGGATATCCGCTAGTTTTCGTGAAACTGTAGGTACTTAAAATAGTAAATGCTTTTTTAGTTTAATTTCTTATTGATGTCTATTAATTTTATATTCAAGGCCATTGGAACTGCAGTTTGGTCAGTTCTTATGGGTAAAAGACAAATGCTGAAATATGATAAAGGATTTCTAGCCCATTTTTACTCGATTTCTGAACAAATTTCTCCAGTGCTTGTGTGGGGTTTCCTAGGCCCAGAAGGAAGTTTACGTTCTACCTGCCACTATTTCAGAGATCAAGTAATAGAATTCCTTGTAGATATATTTAATTTCTTTAAAGTAAGATATACTACTGTTGATAACCTCGCTGAAGATATACTCAGGGAAATGAAAATAAGAGTCGAAAATATAAATCAAAGACTTTCTCTAGAAGGTTGTTAATCATGCATCATAATCATAAGCACTGTATAGCAGTGTCAAATATATATAGAATGTTCTAACAATCTTTACCCTTTTGTATTTGTTGCAAGTTGTCTGTCCATATTTATGCACATCAGTGCAACTATTGTACGAGTTTTATGAAAGCTGATATTATGAGTAAAAGATAATTGAATTTATGATGTAATAATATTTCTTCAATCTCTTTCGCATTTACATTATTTTGTATATTTCAATTCAAAACACACATGAATGTAGGAGTGATTCTTTATATAATTTTATTTCTTGTAATATGTATATTGTATAGATTATATGTAGATATTAATCTCAATACGCTTTTAGTACAAGAATTTAGAACAAGATGTTTAACCCTTTTAGTGCCGATCGAAAGAATTGTACCTAAGCGAAAAGTACCAAATCAATTTGATGTAATTTGTAGTTTGAGAAAAAAATCATAAAAAGGAAAGTAAGAATGATATTTACAAAATTCAAAACGGAACATATTACAAAATAAAGGGGGAATAAATTAATGCCAATTAAAAAGTGTAAAAATCAGTTTTTTTTTGTAAACAGTATTTGCAAATAAGAAGAATAATCGATTGGTCATAGTTTGATGTGGAATACGTAATATAAAGCATCAATACTGCATTCTCAATTATTTGTAGCAAAATTTCTAACATCAAAAACAAAGCTAAATGATAATCCCATGATGCGTAGGAGGATTACTTGCTCCAAAACAAGTGAGCTGGTATAACATCACTAAAATAACATTCTAATATTATTATAAATATTTATAGTTATCCGGCTATTGAAAATGTGTGATATTTACTTATTATTACTCATACAAATAATTTACTTAGCATTTATGGTTACTAATGTATACATCGTGTAATCCTTTATTGCATATATTACAAATTGTGCGTGATCTCCGCGTAAGCCCACAAAAAATTTTATTGTTGCTCTGTCGACGCAAGATTATTTTTATTTTGTGAAACATAAGGAGATATTCTGTTCTAAACAGTGTTATTCAAAATCTATGACAGTCTCAAGCAAATCTCCCGTATCGAATTTTTATTTTATGGTACTAGCGTATACAGTCTCGGTATCAATCATCGCGAAATATAACAAAAAGTTAATTCCATAAACAATTTTTTCGATTTGTGGAACATCTCACACAGTGCTTCTGCAGAAAAATTCAACCATTTATAACGTTTTATAAATTTATTTTGAGATAAAGTTCTCTCGCGACGCGATTAGTAAGGCACCATCGCATACACAACGATATATCATTGTTCGGTACTAAAAAGGCTAAATATAATTATTTTATTATAAAAATGAGTTTTAATATATTGCTATTATTTCAACGTTACCAAATTGTTTATATACTACAAAGTAGTTGTAATGATATAATGACAAACTATTTGTAGCATTTAAAAGTAGTATGATGAAAATGTTCCAATTCCTAATATATTCCATGAAACATTACTATATGATAGTATGAAGGCACTAATAATAATGTCCTCTTTATTAATAAATTATTAGAATATATACAGTTTTAATTAAGAAACTTTTGGAGAAACATATTTGGTTATTTTATTTCACGTTATAGATCTATTTACATCATCTCCTTACTATCAAATATAAACAATATTTTTTTATAATCTCTTATAAAAAAATAATCGCTTATAAACATTATATAAAATACAAAGAGTCCATTGCCAAAGATAAGAATAATATCGCTACTGATAACCCTGTAACCAGTATGAATATGTATTTGTTTCAGTACAGTTATACTTTACGTTTTATATTACCAACATAGCGTGAAAACATTCCACTATTGTAATTATTTAAGTGTTACTTCTTGCAAATTAATCATGGATAACAAATACAACAAATTTTATATACAAAGAAATAATATGCTATGTAAACATTGTTCATTTGTCTTCATTCAGTCTCGCATTTTATACTGCACTTATACAAAATGAATACATGCTAAAATATTCGAGACACAAGTATTCTATCTTATTCAAGTATGGAGCATGATCTTTTTCTCACTTATAATAATGAATGCAGTTGGTATTAATAATAATTCATTTACATTTATTATTTATTTCAAAATCATTCAAACATTACGTTCAGTATGAATTTTTACCTAGATGATACTATATGAAATATGTAAGTGTAATATGCCATTCTTATTCTCATTTTTATATTTATGCGACAGACTTCACAGCGCCAAAATGATATCTTTATGTATAATGTACATCAGAGTATTATGTATCATCGCATGCAATATTACAGCTCAGTCAATAAACAATGCATATATGTAAAAATTTAAGAAACAAATTTAACTAATATACTGTTCCTTTATTTAAAGATATATTTACGTATTACAAATATCACACTTTGATCACATATGTTTATTATATATATGTATATATAAGTAGTTTAAAAAAATAACGCATCCATTATTTCATCATCAGATTCTTCTTCATCACTCGATGGCACGAGTGGCATTATTTGAGTTATATTATTTCTACGTTTATATTCTGCAAAACTCTCCCTTTCTGTGATAAAATAACTTTTGTTAGACTCTGCATAACGTGATCATCAATAAAGATTTACTAAATATTACTGTCAAACATTAATCGTTAATATTCTCTTCTTTATATAAACAATTATATATATAAATATATATATAAAACAGTTATATGAATAAACATAAAAAACTGTTTATTATTAATTAAATGGTATGTGTTATAATTACCTATATTTTTGAAAGACTCAAGGATCCAGTCCTTTTTATATATATGATCTGGATCTACGCTGATTAAAGGATTCTTTTCCATTGCGATAAATAATCTTAACCATTCTGTCCCTATTATTTTGATAAAAATTATATAAATACATAATAAAAATAATATAACAAATAAATAAAAAGAATATTTATTTTACCTTTATGTGCTTTTACAAGTGTAATCTTAACTTCTCTTCCTACATTTCTATGGGTTGTTTTTTCTGCTATTACAGTTCCAAAAAAATATGAGCAAATATAATATTTTTTTGAGTTTGTTATTGTGCTAGAAACCGATATAGACATTTTTTATATAATCTTGCTAGCGACATTTTATATTAGATATCAGATATTTAAAATACCTAAATAATATGTGATCACATTCAACATGGAGAAAATATTCCTTTATATCACATAGTAAAATACGTACGATGACTGTAGTATCAGTCTGGTACCATACAATTTTCGGTGTGTGATATTTACTCACAAGTTTTAAAAAGCTCATAACGTAAAGTCGTAGAAAAAGTGTATACACTTATTACATGTAAAACAATATAAAAATACGATATCACTTTAAGTTTTCATGAGTACAAAATCCATCCTCCTATTCGTGAAATATAAGTATCTAACAAACAAATTTGAATTCGGAGAAAAAGAACAAAGAATCATAAAGATAGTAAACTTAAAAAAATATACTGAATTGCAAAACTATTGTATTCTGAAGAAGAACAATAAACATACATATAAGAATAACACAGATATAATAATATATACATACATATGTAGATGCATACATAAACTTAAAAAGACAGTTCATGCTTTTGATTGGTGGAATTTTTTTTATATATTTATAATCAAGTACATATTTTTCGATTTTTATAATTTCATATTTAACAATGATGGCTTGAACAATTATTTACAACGATTTACATTACAAATGTAAAATTAAGAAAATAACTTTATTTGTAAAATAAAACTAAATTTTTAATTTGAAACCTTTATTTTTAAACGATAAAGTAATATTTTTAATGTGAAAAGTAAAGATAATAATCTACAAAAATCTTCAGATTTTCTTTAGCGGCTGTTCGAATGAAAGACATACTATGTATACTATATGTTTGAAGACCAATAAAGATTCATTTCACGGCGTTAGTTGATAAGCCGGGCGTAATCACGGTAAAACGTCAAACACAAAGATAAAATGTCAAGAAACGATGGCAAAAAAGATTCGTCAGCGTCAGCGTTTCGAAAAATCGATGTTGATCAATACAGTGATAATAATTTCAGAGAAGAAGACGCTGACGGAGGAATAGGAGGACCTACAGGCCCAGATGAAAATGAAATTTTGACACTTCTTAGCCAATATCCTTTTCATCGCTTTTATATAGATATAATAACGTTACAGTGATTTTTCTTATGTTTCATCGCATTTTCCTTAATATTTATTCAAGGGTAAGAATGCAGAAGCACTGATATCAGTATTGAGGTCTGCACCACTTGGGTGTAAAAATCAACAAGTAAAGGTAACCTCAGAAACACGCCCTTTACTTCAGCGTTTAACATACGAGTTTATGACGTGATGAAATTTATTTTTATCATTCTAAAGTACACTTTAGTACATGTGGTATAAGATATATTGTTCCTTTTATATTAATATCATGAATACATAATTTCATAGATTACAAAAATTCACAATTGAACATATAATAATCAAAATATTCGGATATAATATTTTCCATTATACTACATTTATCACGTTATAACAACACAATAATTTACACAATGATAGTTTTACCATAAAGGGGACAATATATTATATGTACATTATCTTATAAAAATATTTGTACACTTGCAAAAACCTTTCATGAATATATTATATATGTTATAGGAAACATTTAAAAATTTCATTTACACTATAAAGAGATCTAGCTATTATAGTTATGTTTGTAAAGTTTGAAACAAACCTAGAAATGTATATGAAAGCCATAAGATATTTAATGCAAGTATATATATATTTTATGATAATGATAAATGTATTTAAACAGTCAATTATCCATAATATTAATAAGCTTCTAAAATGACTATTCATGCTGTGTATTAATTTTTTATTAAATATATGTTTGCAATCAATATATTGTAACTTTTATATACTCTTTCAAGTTGATATCAAATTTTACCAGTGTAATCAGGATAGTCATGTCTGATTATAGTGTTAGTAAAATTTCAAAATGTTTTATATGACACATACAATATATACATAAAAGATTTTTATGGTAAGTGTTCAAATGCTTTCATGAGCTGTGAATTGTGTATATGTTTTATGTAATAAATATGTTTCATGATGTAGTATTTAACGAAATGAAAATGTGTACTGATTTTATTTTATTAAAAAGACATAATCTTTATTTTGTATAATCTACATATATGTGATTTTGCAAAAGCCAATAGTGATGATATATTACAGGATAACGCAAGGAATCTGACGTTAAAAGTTCTTCTAAGTATAAAATCTACTCAAATAGATGATTGCTTAGCACAATTAGATCGTGACTTGCTGGATGTTTTAATGAAATATATATACAGAGGATTTGAAATTCCAACGGAGGGTAGTAGTAGTCATTTATTAACCTGGCATGAAAAGGTATACAATATCAGTGGTGTTGGCAGTATTGTACGAGCGTTTGCAGATAGTAAACGTGCTTGAAAAAATTTGTACATTTTCTAATGATGTTCATTATAATAATTACCATTAATCCTTACTGTTACTCATTGTCATTGTTAATACAATGAGGATGTAGATAGAGGATGTAGATTCCACATGAAAAATATAACACATTGGTGTACATTTGTTATCAATAAAGTAATTTTTATTTCTTATATATTTGGAGAAATGTCTTTCATTTTAAATCTCCACCATTATTGATAAATGTTTTTTGTTTTTAAACTAGAGTCTTCTATGTTTTATGTACAAAACAATAGTACAATATATCAGAAATAATATTTATATTTTTTATAAGAATTTTGTATATTATGTATCTATATATTCGTCTGCATGTAATAATTTTATAACAATTTAATACATATAAAACAATAGTACCATATATATATGTTTTATATTAAATGATAATTAAATCTTATTATCAAATACATAACGAAATGGATAAAATTAGTATATTAAATAAACTCTATAATAGCTATGACCTATTTCATTATTGCGGAAATATCATTTGACAGAGCTTTCATTACTCACATTTGTCCGTTACTGTGAGCATTATCATATTTGTTTGATGTATCAAGTATAATGCACTTACAAATACTGCATTTGCTCTATAACAAGAAAATAGTTGTATTTTTAAAGAAAATATGATAAGTATGATGTATGATAATTGGAATGTAGTGATGCTTACTGTCCTTCTTTAAAATATTCTTTTAATGTATTGCTAAACCTTTTGCTGTATTTAACAAATTCTCTTTTTCTCTGATCCAATGCCTGTTTTCCAGCAGAACCACGAATAAATGCAGTTACTTCATTCACTGCATCCAAAAGTTTCTTTATTGCGCTTGCAATTTCTCTAAAACAGGTGTATTACAAAAGCATGCTGTATGATATAAATAAAACTATTTTGACTACAATATACATAAGTATGGAAACATACTTTATTGTTTCGAGAAAAGTTTTCCGATCTGTTATTTCATCAGGAATTCTGCTAAGTATTCTTTTTAAGGAAGTTGATTTACGATTTAATTCCTGGAAAGCATCCTCAGACCTAGATGATCTATATTCTACAACTGTAATTATAGTATAAAACAAATACAGAATATTAATCATGTTAAACATAGTATTTAATTATATTTTACTCATATTTTATTTTATTATATTAGAATTATACCATCATAATCAGAAGCTGCTCCTTGTAATCTTAAAACACTCTCATTCATATCAAGATTAAGTTCTGCCCGTCGTATTATACCAAGGATTAAATCGTATGTAATTCCTGGATGGGAATTTTCAGCTTTCAATAAAGCTGTACGTAATGTTTGAGCTGCCAATACATTTTGTCTTTCTAGCTATGTAACAATGGATTAGAGAAATCAATAACAAATATGAAATAGAAATGTATATTCTTCAATTAAAATAATCTTTTAAGATATACATATGAAGAGTATCTTGTTTATATATTCGTACAAATAATATATTCGTAAGAGGTTTCTGTAAGTGTTCAAATATTTTAGTGAGTAACTGAAATTACAATCTACAAGTAAAAGAAATGTCAATACCTTCATTAATATTGGTCTTAAGATGACAGGAAGGACCAGTGATGTAACTGGAGTCTCATCGCCCATTGTCATCCTTTACAACGTTTATTTAAAAGTATAGTTCAAATGTAATTAATTCGTAATCGATTAAATGCGGCTAATTGATTTCTTAATTGGCCAGTCCAGGTACAGATTGAATTGTTTACATTAAAAAGTATCTGTTTCGATCATATTCCTGATATGACAGCTGTCACGCTTAGTGTCTCATTCCAAAACGAGGTAAACAGGTTGAGCAACTTGATTTTCAGATGAATACCTTTATTTTAAATTTTTCTCGAATACGTAATATTTTGCAATTTTTTTAGTAAATTCTGAAATTAGGGTAATAAAACATTGTAATTATTCGAAAAATATGATAAAAGTATTCTCAATACACCAAATATTTTATCATCTTACAATTCCACGAATATTTTTAGTAGAACATCTCTAAACATCTAGTTTACCAAATATATTCCC
This sequence comes from Bombus vosnesenskii, assembly GCF_011952255.1. Taxonomy (NCBI): domain Eukaryota; kingdom Metazoa; phylum Arthropoda; class Insecta; order Hymenoptera; family Apidae; genus Bombus; species Bombus vosnesenskii. Next base: position 772,140 of record NW_022882972.1, on the reverse strand, counting down.
TATTATATTCAGGTGCGATACCAAATGATTCTAAATTATATTACGGACGATCAATGAAATAGCGCCTTAATATAACGCGGTTAAAACGAAGTATATCAAAATATTGTAGTAGAAAATAACCTTAAGTATAACCCCACAATTATCATTTGATTATACGTATGGAATATTGCTAATTTATTATTGTACTTGAATTAAATACCTCATATAATTATTAGAATCTTCAACAATGTTGGAACGTAAAGATCCAGAAGGAAATTTATATGTTTTTGTAAGTAATTTATTGTATATAACCTCACTTTTTTTTGTGTGGAACGTCACTGTTCTTTTATTTGTCTTTTTTTATGGAATAGAATGAAGAAGATTTACCATACGAAGAAGAAATTTTGAGAAATCCTTATTCCGTGAAACATTGGCAACGTTATATAGATCATTTAAAAAGTACAAAAAGTAGTAATTTAAACATTGTGTACGAACGAGCGTTAAAGGAACTTCCTGGAAGGTAGAGGACATGTCTTTTCTGCTTTTTTCTGTCAAACAATTTTTTATAAAATAATCAAATTCTCGTTTTTGATTAGCTATAAGTTATGGTACAATTATCTTCGTCAACGTGTCAACCAATTGAAAGGGAGGTGCATAACAGATCCGCTTTATGAAGACGTAAATAATGCATTTGAGCGTGCTTTGGTTTTTATGCATAAAATGCCCAGAATTTGGATGGACTATTGCACATTGATGACAGAACAATGTTACATTACGCGTACTCGTCAAGTTTTTGATCGAGCACTTAGAGCTCTCCCTATCACGCAACATCATCGTATATGGCCATTGTATATTGAATTTTTAAAAAAGCATAATGTCTATGAAACTGCAGTTAGAGTTTTTAGAAGGTATCTTAAGGTAAGATAGAATATTTTTATTTATCTTCATGACCTATATTTAATAATGTGTTGTTCATTTTTAGCTAGCTCCAGAAGATACAGAAGAGTATATAGAATACCTGATATCAATCGGGAGGCTTGACGAAGCAGCTGTGAAACTTGCACAAATTGTTAATCAAGATGATTTTGTATCAAAGCATGGAAAATCTAATCATCAATTATGGAATGAATTGTGTGATTTAATATCAAAGAATCCTTCTAAAATAAAATCTCTTAATGTAGATGCAATTATTAGAGGCGGTTTAAGACGTTATACTGATCAGTTAGGCCCTCTTTGGAATTCTTTGGCGGATTATTATGTTCGTAGTGGTTTATTCGAAAGGGTATTTTAAATAATTTTTCGATTTTGTAAAAAATATAATTTATTTATGTTTTGTTACTGTATAATTTCAATACTTTTATTTTGTACAGGCGAGGGATATTTATGAAGAAGCAATACAAACAGTGACTACTGTTAGAGACTTTACTCAAGTGTTTGATGCTTATGCACAATTTGAAGAACTTAGTCTTAGCAAACGTATGGAAGAAGCTGCAAAAAATCCTACTGAAGATGGTACAGGACATATATATATATATATATACACACATATATTTAACTATATAATCTTATTTAGTATATAATATTTACAATTTTTTATTGTCTACAATCGTATTCCCAGATGATATAGATCTAGAATTGAGATTAGCACGATTTGAACATTTAATGGAAAGGCGTTTATTACTTCTGAATTCTGTATTACTCAGACAAAATCCTCATAATGTACAAGAATGGCATAAAAGAGTTAGGCTTTATGAGGGACAACCACACGAGGTATTTTTATGAAATTTTGTAATAAAAAATTGTTTAACGACTTTTTTATTATTATAAGTTATAACTTCTCTTTTTAGATTATTAATACATATACAGAAGCTGTACAGACTGTACAACCACAATTGGCAGTAGGTAAATTGCATACTTTGTGGGTTGAATTTGGTAAATTTTATGAAGAAAATGGTCAAATAGCAGACGCTAGAGTAGTTTTCGAGAAAGCAACTCATGTTCCCTATACTAAAGTCGATGATCTTGCTTCTGTATGGTGTGAATGGGCAGAAATGGAAATTAGGCATGGGTATGGAATTCTATTGTTTTGTAAGATAGTAATTTAAATGTATCATCATTCTGTAACTAACGTAATAACTTCGTTCATACAGAAATTATAAAGAAGCGTTAAAACTGATGCATCGCGCTACTGCTATGCCATTCCGTAAGGTAGCTTACCATGACGAAACAGAAACAGTTCAAATGAGATTGTATAAATCTTTAAAAGTTTGGTCTATGTATGCTGATTTAGAAGAAAGTTTTGGGACTTTCAAGGTATATTTTGTAAATAACTTTATTTATAAAATTTTAAATTCTTGTACTTTTTCATTTGCAGACCTGCAAAGCTGTGTACGACAAAATTATAGATCTAAAAATCGCAACGCCGCAAATCATTATTAATTATGGACTCTTTCTCGAAGAAAATAGATATTTTGAAGAAGCTTTCAGAGTATATATTAAATTACATAGGAATACTATTTAATCTTAATAATCACCTTCCATAACATTTAATTATTATTTTTAGGCTTATGAAAAAGGTATTGCACTCTTCAAATGGCCTAACGTTTACGATATATGGAATACATATCTTACAAAATTTTTAAAACGTTATGGTGGAACAAAGTTAGAACGAACGCGAGATTTATTTGAACAATGTTTAGAATTTTGTCCACCAAAATATGCCAAAGGTATTTTTACATAATACATATTTAATATAATTATAAGTTCAACAAAAAATGATGTCAATATTAATTCTTATATTATTGTAGCCTTGTATTTACTGTATGCAAAATTAGAAGAGGAACATGGTTTGGCTAGGCATGCAATGTCTGTATATGAACGAGCAACTAATGCTGTTCTTCCTGAAGAAAAATTTGAGGTATGAAGCAATATTTTATAAAAATGTAACGAACATAAATTTAATAAAAATTCAGTATATGTATACGTCTTACAGATGTTCAACATATATATTAAAAAAGCAGCAGACATATATGGTGTCCCAAAAACGAGGCAGATATATGAAAAAGCTATCGAAGTACTTAATGAAGATAATACGAGAGAAATGTGTTTACGGTTCGCAGAAATGGAAACGAAATTAGGAGAAGTTGATAGAGCTCGGGCAATATATGCGCACTGCAGTCAAATTTGCGATCCAAGGGTATGAAGTATTGTTTGAATCATTTAAAGATAATATTAAAATTAATATTACATACATGTATATCTTTATACCTCGTTTAGGTGGCTTCAAATTTCTGGCAAATATGGAAAGAGTTTGAAGTGAGACATGGTAATGAAGACACTATGCGTGAAATGCTTCGAATTAAGCGTAGTGTACAAGCTATGTACAACACTCAAGTGAATATGATGTCTGCACAAATGTTAAATAATACATCAAACTCACCATCTGATATACCAGCAGATGCAATGCGTCTTTTGGATAGTAAAACACAGGGTATAGATCTTGTTATATCACAAAAGAAGTAATTGAAATATTAAATATATAGTTTTACTAAAGTAATAAATATAATATTGCAGATAATATTACCACATATAAGGACAGTATTAAATTTGTTCGTGGTGCAATAGAAAAAGATGGTAAAGCAGAATCTCAAGTAAACAATCCGGATGAAATAGATATTGATATTGATGACGTTGATGACGCTGAAGCAGATGTAGAGGAAGGTAATATAGAATATATAATAATACATCAAAATTTTTATTACATTTCATCGCATGTAATGTATTTATAAATTCTTTCAGAATTTGTGTTTTATTTTCTTATTCGTATCTTTATTTTTAGACATACCTGTTGAGAAACAAACTATTCCATCACAAGTATTTGGTAGTTTAAAGACAACTGATGGTGAAGATGATTAAGGCATGTATAAATTGTTGGAAAAAGATGTAAATAATAAAATTCACAATAAAATATAAGATTTGTAATTGGAATACATCGTTGATACAGCTAACAAAATATTACTTTCAGCGACAAAAATTAATTTTTCTATATAACTCTTTCACAGAAAACAAATCAGTATTTTAGACTATTCATCATAAAATGTTCTTACAATTTTTTAATAATATCATTTAAACTAATTTTTAGTAGATGATAATTCATGATAGGATCAAAGTCAAGGCTAACAAAATTAAATTATCTTTTATCGAACATAAAAGTGTATTATTTATTATCCTACAAAATATTAAATAACATATCTTGGTGGATTTATAAAATGGAGATCATTGTAGACTTCAGGCTCATCCATATCAGGATGGCTTTGTATATATTCTTTAGCAATACCTCCAAACACTATTAATTCACCACGACCAGCTACGAGTGAATAAAGAATTCTTTCATTAGGACCTGACTGATCACTGTGTTTTAAAGGAATCCACGAAGCACTACATTCATCGCATAAAACATTCGTAATGTCTAACACAAATATGGATAACGTATTTCTTGTTTTCTTTGCAGATTTTGATTGCGTTCTTCGATTTCTAATACTTTCTTCCATTCTACGAAGAGATTCTAATTGTCGTTGTCGATGACTGTTAATGTCATAACGCACTGGTTCGTTGCGAAAAGCGGTCATACTTAACATATTATCATAACATAAAGTTAAATTCTTCGTAAAATTAGGTAGATGATGCGAAGGACGTGGATTTTGTACAGATATTTCTGAGAAAGATCCATGTCGTCCATTAATGTTTACGTCTCTATCAATATGAGATACAGTCCCTTGTCTAAAAATGAAATACAGTCCAATTATGGATATCAGTAACTTTATAATCAGTAATAACGATAAATTTATATGATCAAACCTTGCATGTAATGGAGATGAATTATTTATTCTTGATGAAGGTGTTGCTTGGCAAGTCACTTTCTTGAGCGATATACTCATATCGTTTGGCTTATTCTGACACTTATTTATACTAAGAACAATAACATGATTTCCTACCTATTAAATTAAAAAATAATTAAACGATACAAAACATCGTGAATTGTATGTTAATTAACAAAATATTACCTTACAAGCCTGGTGGCACCAAATACGTGTTGGAGCCCATTCAGTATTGTGCATGTTCACTTTTTTCCACGTCCATGCTGTACCTTCCATTTTCAATAACCAAGCATCATTCATAGCAACATTAGGTCCAGTGCAACCTCCTAATATTTTTGATATTTAGAAATTTATATTGATATATTTAAAAAAAATTACAAGAAACTCTTGCAATCAGAAGGATCTTTAATATCTATAGGATTTTCAACTTATTTTTGAAAACTTTACCTAATATAAGGAGATGTTTATCTCCAAGCTCAATCTGAGACTGACCATAACGTGGTTGTGGTTTCAAATTCGAAGTAGCTTGCTTATGCCAACTATAGGAATCCAAATTTAAACACCACACGTCATTGGATCTGTCTCAAAATAGTACTTTGTTGTTATTAAATCAAATTAATAATTACTAAACAACATGCAATAATTTTAGATGTTTTACCTATATCCATTACATATACCACCAAAAACAATCATACAATTTTTGTGAATTGATGCAGAATGTGCTGAAGTAGGTGGAGGTGTTTCCAAGGTGTTTATAGCAATCCATTTATTGGATTCTATAGAATACACATGTAATTCATTGAACAACCTTGATTGCTAGAAACATACATAACAATATTGAATATTTCTCATTTGACCGATTTAAATATTTCTACTCTGATTAGTGATAACTTTTATCTAATTGTACCTGGTGAACAGAATATAGCGCTGGGTGGGACCAGCCACCAAATAAAATGAAACTCTTTTTGTAATACAACATAGTAGCACAAGCTTTTGGAGATGGATAAGTTCCCATTGTAATTAATCTGACCCATTTCCTTGTATCCAAATCTAATCTCCATAAATCATTGAATGTTGTGCACGTAGCAGTACATCCACCAAAAACATACATAGAGTTTTCATATGTACAAGCAGAATGTGAATGTCTCTTTGCAATTGTAGGCATCCAGTGTTTAGATGGCCATGAACTCCAAAGCAATGATCCGTAAGTCACAGATTTATGAAAGTGTGTTTTATTGTGTTGTATTACATCTGCAACAAAAATATGGATTTTATTAATTTTTAGAAATATATCAACACTGATAAAAACTTACAGATATATTTATGGTGGCTTATGAAAGTATTTGAACACTTACCATAGGGAAATTTTTATGTATATTAGTAACATTTGAAACCAATCTGAAAATGGATATAGAAGTTACAAGACATTTATTGCAAACATCCATTTAATAAAAAATTAGCATATAGCACAAATAACCATCTTAAACATATAATATATGTTAAAGATGGCCCAACTAAATATTTAGGTCTACTAATATAATTGACTGTTTAAATACTTTCGTAATCTCCACAAAACATATACTTGCATTAAATATCTTGTAGTTTCCATATACATTGAAAAATTTGTTTCAAATTTTAATATAATCTGCATACTGTGTCCCATTACAATATTAATAGAATTTCAAAATGTGTCATATAACACATATAATACAATACATTCATAAAAGATTTTTATAAGCATTTCCACACTTTCGTAAACCACTATATACAGAATAATCGTATTTTACATACTTTTGGTGGCACGAAACCATCTTTTGGACACAAGTTTACATTGTTGAAGATTCTTGTATGGTGGAATTAAACTTAAAATATATTCTAATACAACATCTGGCAAATCATCAATATTACACTCCATTTTGCGTTAAATGCTTCTTAAAAATGTTCTACCGACGAACTTCCTTTTATATTATGTCCAATTTGGGAAATTTCCCAGGCAAATGAAAGTTGTTACTATCTTAAAGATTCGAAAATCATGTTTCCTGTTACTTTTCGCTCATTCTGCAAACGTGAGAGATTCTCATCTGAAAATTAAGGGAATTTTGTATATGACCAATTTTACAATATCTCCACGTCATGGTAGATTATTCTATACATATTATGCATTTTACTTAATCTTTTCATTAAGTTACAAAATTATACAGGATAAATTACTACAATTTTCATAAATAAAAAAATAACCTAAAACTAAAAAGCATATGTGAAGCTGCGATATAATACTAGAGGCGGATCTTTACATGTTGACTATTATAGAGTTGATATTCATTTAACAGTAATTAAGGAATTTTTAAATCCCGTTAATTTCATTTCTTTCCTTCTTTATCAATTTGTTTTAATAATTATTTTCCTTATGTATCCATATTTGCGTACAGAACGATGTCTTTATAGAAAATCATAACTGGGGAAAAGAATTGTAGTATAATTCTGAACAACTTCAGATTTTTGTTCGTTACTCTCGATTTCAAGAACGCTGTCTATGGAATAACCGATTTGGATTTATTTTAAGATAAATGTTTTTTATAATATACTTAGAGTGATAATGATTAAAGAATGATAAAGAAAATAAACTTATTTTACTTGAGGCCTTGATAAAGTTAAAATTTTTGTGAATCTTTTTAATGAATTTTTATACAAGGAAGAATTATATTTACATCTCTACAGTGTATCAGGCGCTTTGAATCTATCGACAGTTATCTTCAATAAGAATGATATTTATATTAATCTTCTTGTTGGTTATTTGCCAACAAGAAGGAAGAAATGCTGAAATAAATCCATCGGAAACAATAATTTGGGGTCCAGGATTGAGGCCAGATAAAGTGACAATGCGAGCAAGATATATTTTTCTACAGTTTATCGACCTACAAGGCAAAAAGTATGTTTTTCATTTTTATTACATATAGATACGTATATTAAAAAAAATTATATTATATATTATAGAAAATATCTAAATATGAATTCAATACTAAAGTTTAGTTATATTTTTTAAATATATATATATATCTCTTTTTTTTCACTTACTGAAAAATTGCTTTAGTTTAACAGAATCACCTGGGAAAGATATAATAACTGTATCCATACAAGGGCAAACTTCAACAGGTCACATGTGTCATATATGGACACAAATTCTAGACTGTAAAGACGGAAGTTTTATTGTTAGATATAAATTACATAATACCTGCTTCAATTTCAAATTAAAAATAAAAATGAAACATAATAATTTACCTATCCTATTGGTGGAATCTAAAGGTATTATATTTGTTATCTACTGCATAAGTCTTTTTATTACCTCTTGTAAAATAATTATTTCTATAATATAAATAATTTGATAAAAATTTTTAGGACCTGTTTACGAAGAAGAATGTTACTGTCCAAATTCTTCTATTAATAGTTGGTTAGAAAATTTAGGATGTTCAAAAAGTTATAAACAAATGCAAGATGATCTTGCTCCTTTTCCAAATGTTGACTTTGACAAAATGCGTGAAAGTATTGTAAAAACATACGATCGGCCAGGAAGCGTTAGTCTATGTCACTATGTAATTCAGTCTAACAAAGTAAATACTATTGCAATCTGTAACTTTAAAATTCAGTTGAGACTATATATGAATTAAACTAGATGAAATAAGATTTTTAGGGAATGTCATGGCCGCTATGTAGGCTTTAAGATATTTATGGATTCTATCCTCCTATCTCTTACTCGCAAAGTTTTATTGCCAGATATTGAATTCTTTGTGAATTTGGGAGATTGGCCACTTGTTCCAAAAGAGGGCAAAAATTATCCTATCTTTTCTTGGTGTGGCTCTTTTGACACTAAAGATATTGTTATACCTACTTATGATATCACAGAATCATCGTTAGAAGAAATGGGAAGGTAGTAATTTAATCGCATTTTTAACAATTATTTTAGATCATAATACATGGTATATTAAGCATTTTTCTATTTGCTAATACTATATGTAAAACAGGGTAATGTTAGATATGCTGTCTATACAAGGTAATACGGATACACCATGGAATGAAAAGATAGAAAAAGTATTTTGGCGTGGTCGAGATTCCTGTAGAGAACGACTCAATTTAATTGATATTTCCAGAAAATATCCTGATTTGTTTAATGTTGCAATTACAAATTTCTTTTTTTTTAAAGATGAAATGGATAAATATGGTCCAGAACAAAGCCATGTGTCTTTCTTTCATTTTTTCAAGGTAAGATCAACACAGCTATGAATTATGTAGTTTAAATGCAAATGTAAAAATAATTAAAAGGTAATAACATTGCAGTACAAATATCAGTTATGTATAGATGGTACAGTCGCAGCTTATCGACTTCCATATTTACTTGCTGGCGATGCCTTATTATTAAAACAAGAATCAAAGTATTATGAATTTTTTTACAATAATCTTGTACCCGGAAAACATTATATATCTGTTAAAAGGGATCTGTCAGATCTTGTTGAAAAAATTATGTGGGCTAAAGAACATGACCAAAAAGTACTACAGATTGCCAAATCTGCTAGACAATTTGCAAGGGATAATTTGTTACCAGATAATGTATTATGCTATCATGTAGTTTTGTTTCATGTAAGAAATTCCTGCAAAAATTATGCAGATTCAACTTCATTTATTTTTTACTTAAATATATATCATAGAATAACATGCTTTTTTTACACTTTAGGAATGGAGTAAACGCTTAAAGAGTAAAGTTAAAGTATTAGATAACATGGAAGAAGTGCTGCAACCCAAGCATTCTTGTAAATGTTACAACGCCGATGGAAAACTTAAAGAGGAGCTATAATGTTAATTAAATTATTAAGTAATACGATTACTCGATTTTGCTACTCGATGCATAAATAACATGTCCACTTCTTTTATTTCCAAAATTTGAAAATATATCTTTTTACGAGATTATTTTCTGGTTTTAATCATCCAAACATATATTTAGATAATATATTATATGAACAGAGAACAAAGAGAAATTTTGTACATAAAAATTTTGTAATATAAAATGACTAAAAAATTATCATACATAAGATTAACATAAGTAGTATTCACAAAAAAATATTGTACTCTTTGTTACCTAGATATATATATATATCTATATATATATCTTTATATACCTATGTAAAAGATAAAAGAAATTCTCAAGGAAAAAATAAAAATCAATGTGTAAATTCATAAATCTTTTAATGACAATCAAGAAAATATAAAATTAGATAAGTAAATAAATTTATTCTAAAGCAAAATATATACTGAAAGCTGTAAATAGTTAGTACGTATTGTATTATGTGTCATATGTCATAACTTGGTGTGACAGATATGTTTATACTGTATTATGAACACCAAAATTCTTAAACTGCACACGCATAAGCATATATGTATTACAAAATTAAATAGCCACAAACGAAAGTAAAACTTTGATGTCACATTAAAAGATTTATAACAATATTTTAATGAATAAAATATTTGTTCAACGATGTTATTCTCGATAAAATGAAACTTTAAGATATATCTTTTGAAGATTTTTGTACACATTAGACCATGTATATAGTTTGCAATATCTACAAATCCTTTTTTGTAATGAAGTATATTTTGTAATGTTAAATTGGATATCTTATTTGAGGAAATTAAAATTATTCAAAAAGTTTTGATTTCTCATTACAATTGTAATAAAATTTTAGCAGCACCTTTCCTTAGTAATATATATATTTTCTATTATTTGTTTCATTATATAACACTGGACGATATGCTATCAAGAATTAAATTAAAGTTTAATATGTCATTTGTTCTGAGTTTGTAGTTAAATCATTTTTATATTAGAATGAATATCGTACGAATTTACATTAATATATACTCTATTGTGGAGGTGGCTGATATCCATAACCACCATACTGATTTGGTGGAGGAGGTCCTTGAGGTCCAGGGGGAGGAGGCATGTGTCCACCAGGTGGACGCGGTGGATATTGAGGATATCCTTGTCCTGCTGGTGGTGGTGGATAACTCTGAGGAGGATATTGTGGATGTCCGTAATGTTGACCACCTTGAGGTGGATGAGGAGTGTATACCTAGAATTTATATATTTATATTAAGTATAATTTATATTATATTAATAACAGTTTAAAATATGCTTCATATTTTTCAATCATCTGTACCTGTGGCTGTCCTCCTGGTGTCGGTGGTACATATGTCTGTGTAGTAGCTGGACCGTATCCAGGTTGTGGTTGTGGTCCCGGAGGTGGAGCAGGACCCTGTGGAGGTCCTGAAGGTGGTTGAAATCCACTTGGAGCAGGACTCTGAGACTGTTGCTGTTGAGGCTGTGGCGGTGTCTGAGATTGTTGTTGAGACTGTTGTGGTTGATGTGGAGATTGATGTGCAGAAGGTTGATGAGTTGATTGATGAGAAGGTTGATGAGGTGGTTGATGAGGAGCATGAGGAGGTTGATGTGGGGATTGATGCGGTGGTTGATGTGGCGGATGAGACGTTGGGTGAGGTGTTTGATGCACAGGATATCCGGATGGTGCAGGTCCCGGTGGGGCGTAGTTTCCACCTTGCGAAGTAGATGGTGGAGCGCTACTTGGTGGGTAAGTTTGAGTTGAAGCGGACGGTGTACTAGTTGGTTGGCTACTCTGAGCATAGGTATTTACTCCACTTGCAGAGGCAGTACTGAATGGTGGAGATGTAGAAGCTGGACCATATTGCGTTGCACCAGGACCGGGACTTGGTTGATTACCATAATTCGGTTGAGGACCGGTATTTTGTTGAGATCCAGGTTGAGGAGGTTGAGCACTAGAAGTAGGGGGGGCCGGATAATTTTGAGGTGGAACGTTATTTGCATATGCTTGCGATGAAGGAGGAGGATAATTTCCGGGTTGACCAGCTCCGTACGCATTTTGAGGCGGAGCTTGAGACGGAGGTTGTTGGTAATTTGGTTGTGGGCTAGGACTACCATATTGACCAGGCTGTTGCTGTTGTCCGCTTGACGGGAAGTTTTGTTGAGAAGGATTAGAAGGAGGATAGCCTTGTTGATTCGGTGGTGGTGGACCATATCCTGTAGGAGGCTGAGTTGTTCCTGGTGGTGGATATCCACCTGGTTGAGGACCGTAACTATTCACGGTAGTTGGAGGACCATAGTTCGGTTGTGTTGATGTGCTGTATCCCTGTTGTTGGGAAGTATTTGGTGGTCCATATTGATTTGGTTGACCTGGAGTATATGCAGATCCCTGTGGTCCTTGATAATTGGTACCTGGATTTTGATTGGCATATTGCGTAGGATAACTTTGTTGAGAAGGTTGTTGAGGGTAACCCTGAGGTCCTCTATATTGTTGTGGTCCAGGTGCAGCAGGTGGTCCTTTGAAATAATAGTATATTAGAGTAAAAAGATAACATTAATTTCTAAAAATTTTATATTATATTGAAACATAACATACTATTCATAGGTCCTTGTCCAGGCATAACAGGACCACGGTATCCACCTTGTGTCATTGGTTGTCCTTGACTAAAGCTTGACATTGGTAATGTCGGTTGAGTATTTGGAGGCATATCACCTCCAGGTCCACTTGATCCTGTGGGAGCATTAGGAATGCCCTGTGGATTCATCATACCATGTTGGGGTCCATTAGGGATCCCTTGTGGAGGCTAATTATAGAAACAAAGATAACATTAATATATTTCTAACTTAGGTATTATACCTTAATATTTCTTTAATATTTAAAATATTCCTTACTGGTAGCAATGCTTGTATATTTTGATTTGCATCAGCAATGGATGCCAAATATACCAAATTGCGATGCAACATCTGCTGGTATCTAAAAAGAAATCATATTATAAATATATTAATATAACTTACATATACTTTAAAAACATTTATCACTTACTGTATACATTCTTGTGCTTTTCCTTTATTTTGATATTCTTGTATTGTTTGTATGAGTTGACTGTTTTCATCAAGCATCTATATCAACAAATTTATTCATATAAATGATTAATTCAATATTGTAAAATATCATAACATTATAGATTACAAAACCATGTAACAAAAAGAATGAAATTTCAAGAAAACTAGTAGAATACAATGTTAGTGATGATATATGATATTCATCACCTTCTGTATTTGAGCAGGATTCGGTGGCGGCCTGCCGCGTTGAGCAAAAGTCACGGACATGCCTTCAGATAACTTATCGATAGTCAAAAAATCACGATTGGATGCAATTTATTTTCACTCCTATTCTTTTTCACTTAATTTTCCAGTCGTTAGTTCTCTTTTCTGTATTGCTTATATTCATTTGAAGCCTTAAAACCTTGCTACAGTATTGATAGCCCACATTGTTGTACTGTACTTTTAACTTTTAAAAAAGAGTTATTACCTTCAATGTAATTCTGCCTCGAAAAACTAATCAAAATGCATAATCTTATTTTGCCAAGATAGAATTTTACCGAAGAAAAAATTTAAATTTAGCGAATCACTGCTAGCAATTGCTTTGCAAAATTGTAGTTTTACAAATAAGATATGGTGGCTGTCCATATCTAAAATAGAAAGCTTGGGAGTAAAGCGACCGTGTGGCAAACACGCAAACTATCGCGACAAAATATACCGTAGGAATGCGATAGTAAAAACTTAAAATCCGTTACTTACTAGAATGTATTAGTAAAAACATGCATTTATTTAAAAAGTAGATTTTAATGTATACATTGGAAACAGTTTTTATACTCCTGTATATTAATCAATAGTAGAAATATCCAGAAACTTATGAGGAAATTAGTTGAAGATTTTATTTTTATTTAAATGATAAAAATTCATATCTTTATTATTATATGCGTAAGTTAACAAGTTTTAGACTCACATTTCGCTTCATCCCTTTCGTGAAACACATAAGTGAAACTTTTATTTCACAAATTATATTAAATAAAACTAGGTAGAATATACAGATTATCTCATGTAACGTAGTACATACTACTAGTTAGAGGATGATTTTGATGACTTTAATTGATAAAAATAATTGTTACCGCCTATAATGAGAAATTTTTAAACATATTATTAATAATATGTTTATGGAAATTACTATATTTATATCTGTATACAAAGAAATATTATCAATTTATTATTTGTATATCTGCTGAATGCAATTTGAAATATCTTTTATCCTCTATGATATAAATGTTATATATTTTTATGTATAATTTCATAAAAATTTACTAAAAGCATCTTACAAAATGGTATCATGCCTTTCCTATTTACCGGCATAATTTCGACCATTCACTTAACGTAAAAGTATCATATAACTGTATCATATTGCGAAAAACGTAACCTCAAATCAGTGAGGATAAATTTATCTCATTTCGCAATATCGAGAAAAAAATTACTGATTTTGCTCGTAAAGACATTATATAAAATGACTACAGCAAAAGTAAATAATAAAAATAATTGAAAAATAAATATTATACAATTATAGTAATAAATATTTTTTATAATTTTAGATCGAATTTGCGGTGGAAATGACTTGTCGAAAATGCGTTGATTCGGTACGGAACGCTTTAATTGGCGTAAATGGAATTAAAAATATTGATATATCATTAGAAAAAGGAAGTGTTATAGTTGAAACAAATTTACCATATTCTATAATTCAAGAAAAAATTGAACAGACTGGGAGAAAAGTTGTTTTAAAGGGATATGGAGGTAATAATATAGTAATATAATGTATTATATTATTATAATATTTCTAAAAAATGAAATTGAGCAATATTTTACATTACAGATAGTTTTAGTGCAGTTGCGATGTTAGGAGGGAATTCAGGATATACCGTAGATAATAAAATAATGGGTGTAATAAGATTTGCAGAAACTCCTGATGGATGTCTTATAGATGGAACAGTTGATGGTTTAGCACCTGGTAAACATGGCATGCACATTCATGAATGTGGTGATATCTCTCAAGGGTGTAATAGGTGGGCATTTAAAGTTTTTATTTTTTGTTTTCCTTCTTTTCTATTTTTATTTGAGATATTTTATGACACATTTTTAGTGTTGGAGAACATTTCAACCCAAATAATACATTACATGGTGGACCTGAAGATGATGCATTTAGACGGGTAAATATTGAGATTTGTGTTCATATTGTAAGGAAATCTCTATGGTTAATAGTTAGTATCTTGAAATAAAAAAATTTTTACTATACAGCATGTTGGAGATTTGGGAAATATAATGGTCAATGATTCTGGTAGAGCTACTTTTAGAATAATAGATAAACTTGTAAAAATACCTGATGTTATTGGAAGATCCTTAATTATAACAGAAAAACCAGATGATTTAGGAAGAGGTGCTGATCCAGAATCTAAAATACATGGAAATAGTGGAAATAAGTAAATACTACAGTGACATTATTATGATGCATATAACGATTTGTTATATTTAACATTCATGTATGTTTTAGACTGGCCTGTGGTATAATTGCTCGTTCATCTGGCTTATTTCAAAATACAAAAAAGATCTGTGCTTGTGATGGACTTACATTATGGGATGAAAGGGATAAGGCACTTAAAGCTAAACATGATTTTTCTGGAGCAAGTAACAATTGTATAGTATTTTAAATTTTTTAGTATCTTTTTAGTAATTATATAGTACAATATTAAACGTTAAAATATAATCATATTTATAGATCTCAAGTATGTCTTCACATAATACATTTTCTGCACATGTATATATTCCATATATACTTAATATTTATTTAAAATAATAATAAATTCGACTTGTTTGTAGATAATTCTTATAAAGTAATTTTTAATTTTGCCTTTAATCTGCTTATATATGTATTTAATTATTTAAATAACAACTTTTAATATAAGCTTTTATTTTTTTCGTCTTTTTCAGCAAAATTATAAATAATATATAAAGAGGCTACAAACTGGGTTTTGCAAACTGAATCATTCCAGTAAAGCATTTCTACGTGCATGATATAAAAAGCACAAATTGCATTATATCTTTCGTAATACGTAGATTTAGTATAGTTTCCAACATAAATATTTTGTATAAGATAAATTATTACATTTTGAGTGTTAGAATATAAAATAAAGAGAGTAGTAATGTAATAAAATTAGAATTTGTATTTGTTATAAATAATAAAATATTATATAAATATTCTCACCTTAATAACCTTATTTTTTCACAAACATTATACATGTTTCATTATAAAATGTAATATAAATTGTATAACCTTTTTGTAAGCTATTATAAGCCAATTATAAGTCACAAAGCAGCATTGATTTCTTGAAGAGAAATGTACAAACCTAACTTCATTCATATATATGTGATAAAAATTGAAAACTGAAGATAGGAATAAAAATGGTATTTCTTCGTTACATTTTCATCGGAATTGTGTAATATAAAACTATTCGTGCGGAAGACATGTTCTTTTCACATAACCTATATTGCTAGTGTGTACATAAACATAAAATCATACAGTATGCAGAGAATGACTTTTAATATACAGTATGTTTAATTTGTGACATTGAACCTACAAAAAAGTGTAGAGAAAAAAATTCATAATGGGAATTCCTGGATTAACTACTTATATAAACAATCGTTCTGACCGTTATCTGGAGTATTATGAATTGCACAATACATATTTGGTAATTGATGGAAACAGTGTTTGTTGCTCAATATATAATTTATATGCAAAATGTAATTGTGCATTTGGTGGTGATTACGATAATTATGCGCAGTGTGTTTCAGACTTCTTTAATGATTTATTAAGATGTAAAGTAACACCTCTGGTTTTATTTGATGGTGGTAGTGAAAATAAAAAATTTAGAACTGTTATAAAAAGAACTAAACAGAAAATCCGTGCTGCATGGTCATTTTCTCCACTCAATCAAAGGAACATGAAATTTTTTCCTTTAATGTTACAGGAAGTTTTTATAGATGTAATGAGAGAAAAGAATATTAGACACGTGCAATGTCTATTCGAAGCTGATAATGACATAGCATCAGTAGCAAGGATCTTGAATTGTCCAGTACTTAGCTATGACTCTGACTTTTATATATATGGAACATTATATATACCATTTGATACATTAGATACTTATGTAGTTAAAAATCCAAATGGAAATGGTTACATGAAATGCTGTAAAATTTATAAAGTTGAGAACTTGCTTAAATCTTTTAAAGGACTAGATCAATCAATGTTGCCACTGGCTGCAATATTACTAGGTAATGATTATGTAAAACGTAATACGTTCAAGAACTTTTTTCGCCACTTGAAGCTAAGAGGAGCATCAAGAAAAAAGCATAATCATCGACAATGTTGTATAGAAACAACTTTGAGGTGGCTGAGCAATTACACTTTGGACAAAGCTATCATTGAAGTTTTAAGTAGATTAATTAAGCCTATCCGACAAAAAATATTAGACTTAATAGAGATCAATATAAATAGCTACACAAATGCATCTGCTGAGATGCTTTTACCTCTAGGTTTTTCAAAAGATTATGTTGTTCATGTAAATACATATCATTTGAATAGAAGTTTTAAATTTGATGGAGATATCAGTTCATTGACATACATAGAAGAAGTTTATAAAGAAGGAAATAATGAATCAAGCGAAGAAGAAGATGAAGATGATGAAATTGAAATGGCAAATATATGTAGTAAGACTGAACTAGTGCCTCAAAATGTAGTTAGTAAATTGCCTATGTGGTTTGTAAACGAATTTCTTATGGGCAAATATCCAAAATATTTTATGGATTTAATAGTTCGATATATATATGTTTGTCCTGTACAGGTGGAAGATTATCGTTATCCTTCTAGTATCATAGTAAGCTTAAAAATTATTAGTGTTATATTTGGGATTTTAAAATCAGCAATAATTAGTAGAATATGTTATATGAAATATATGGTGAGAACACAAAATAAGAAGATTATATGCTGTAAGTTACAAAGTACAGAGACTATGAATAATTTTAGACTACCTTCTTTATTCAATCTTAGAGATATCCCATCACTTACTCAAAGAGAGATTTTAAACAATACTTTAGGAATTACAGATATGGATTGTATAAATGAACTTCCACCAGAATGGATGTTGTATATTGGATGTATTAAATATTGGATACATCAAGAAGAATGTTCTTTATCTCATGAATGTTATTTATATTCCATATTTATTTGTATGTTATTTAACATAGTCGATTCCAAAATTGGAAGATACAGAAGCATGCATACTTTTCAGAAAAGATATTGTCAATTAATTGAAACTGTGAAACAACAGAGGAAAAAGAACAATTGTGATTCATGTTATACAATGAATCAATTATGTGGTAATCAATACAATGGTACAATCATAGAAGCCTATAATGAAATTGACTATAATGACTGTGTATTAGCAGCACCATTCTTTATCTCTTATTTTAATATGAATAAAGAATTATATAAGAATCCAAAAAAATTTGATAGATTTACTGTACATGTATTTGCAGAGTTTCAAAGTTGTCTGAGACATGCTATGAATCTGAATGCACTTCTGGAGTATCCTTATCCACAGACCAAAGTTGCAAATTTATTTAACGGTACTTTATTGTATAATCTGAGTAATAATTTTAAAACACGCTATAATATTGAAGAATACATAAATATTGTTCTTCAAATGTCTCCAAGTCTCTTAAGATTATTTAATACATTTTTATTAAAAGTCAAATCAATGTTTCCATTTAAGTTTCAGGATGGAACTAATCTTCGTAAAAAACGTAGAACAAAACCTAAACATCCAAAGACTAAAAAAAGTATTTCATCTATAAGTGATTCTGAATATTTTAGTGCAGATAATGATTTAAATGAAGCATGTTATGATCCAAATAATCGTTTTTCTATGCTCAACCATATATAATGCATATTTTCATTCAATATTACAGTAGAACTCCATTTATATACCAGGGGATAAATAGTATTTTTTTTGTTTTGTTTATACAATGTCCAATGTTTGTCTAATCAGGTATTCAATAAAGTTTCATTGAAGTAAATGCAGTTGATATAAACGGAATTCTCTGTGATTAATTCTGTACTGTATCACATGTAGTGTATGTAATGTTTTTATACTATGTACTAATGTATGTATATATTTGATCTTTACAAGTATATTTTGATATATATTTAGAATTTAAGTCTTAATTGAATTAATATTTTTCATAGAATAAATTATTATATCTTCAATATACATAAAAATAAAGAGGATGGTAATGTAATACAACTATAATTTGTATTTGTTATTAATAATTATATGAGATTCATTTCTTCATCTCATTTTATCCTTTATTTTGTAATTTACAGGTTACATGGGACAATTGTAAAGGGTATAATTTATAAGAAATAGAAATCAAATTTTATCATACAAGACTTTGTTTTTAAAAAAATTGATTTTGAATATTATTTCTCTAATAAATACTGTATTTTCGACCAATCGCGGGGAGACGCAATCGCGAGGAAAGACGTCAACAGGAGTCGTAAATTCCCGTTACGATTATAGTAATCGACATCATAATTGATCGATCCCCTGATTTCGGTTAAGATAATAGGGGTGATTCAGTTAGTATAACAATGTGATTCACAGAATTATAAGCTATATATTTCCAACACTTAAGTTACACTGTTGAGTAGGTATAAATCTTAGATAACAACTTGTCGCACGAAGGTAAAATAGATATGCACATCAGAGCAAGGCTCTTATAATTGAATTTAGTATGTTAGTAGACGTAGTACTAAAGGATGTTTAATAGAGGAGGTGAATGTTCGAAATTCCCCAGAACCGACTTAGATAATTGATGTGAGTTATACTCCTCTAGCGTTGTGCTTAGACTTAGACGTTAGGCGTTAGATTTTATACTTAGTTGTTGACTTTTCTAGCGGTGTAGAAGAAGTAAGTTGGGTGACGATGCTGTGTTGGAGGAAAGCTAGCGATGGGTGTGTCTAGCGCACAGGGCCATCGGATTTGTTCATGACATTTTTGGTCAGGAAAGTGAGGGCAGTATACATTGCTTCTGATTGGATAAACGAAGATTGGTGGACTAGGAAGAGTCTTAGCCGCCCTCGATAGAAAGTTGAAGTACGGAAGCATCGTACGTGAGAAAAACTAACTTTCCCTCGTCAGTCCGTAGAAAATGATTCGGAAAAAAGATATTTGTTGGGTCTGAAGGACCTTAGCTAGCAAATTAGTGGGATTTATGATGAGTCCTTAAGACTATTGAGGATACGCAGTAAGGATGAGTGGACATCTGGTTCCTGTCTGGCCCGCGGTGTATGGCCTGGTCTAGGTAGAGGGTCACCCGACGTAACATCCTCCCACCGTTGAGAGGGTACCGATCAAAATTTCTGTAAAGGTAGAATTAATTGAAGCTGCCGTCCAACTCTTTGTTGATTGTTGATTGACCGTATTCTGCTGGATCGCGTTGGCTCGATAGTTGGACGAGCTGTGTGGCACCTAGATCCACGATTGTGATTGTCTAGATGAGGCCGTTGTTGCCAGGATGAAGTTAATGATACGGCCGAAAGGCAGGTGCGTTGAGGATATGTTGTCCTTCCTGTATTCTGGATTGCCGTGGTCCTCGGCATTACCTAGATATTTTCCGTTGAAGTTCACGAACCAGGAAGTGTTGTGAAACATCTCGGTCCATGAAGGACCGTGGAAATCCTCGTCTCAGGAGGTGTCGTTGTGCATCTCGCCGATTTCACAAAGGCACGTGCAATCCATATGTGGTTGCGCAATGAAGACGTGAAGGAGGTCTATGGTTGATTGGGAGACAGGGCTCTCCCCGCTGACCCATTCGTATCGCGCCTTCTTGATGATGCTTGGTGGTTGGACCGGTCCAATTATCCGCTAAAGACAAAATCGGAGACATCTTACCTTCCGTTTGGTTAGGTTCGGATCTGGAATGGGAAGATTTTACATCTCGGTCCAAGATGCTCGTCTCCGCATGAGTTGTTGCTGTCCGTAGATGCCATAGCTGCCAGGGAAAATTGATGGCCAGGCCTAAGGATTGTTGCGTCGAAAGCATGTTGTCCACCTCGTAGTTTGGATCATCGTCGTCCTCGTTTTTTCTAAGACATTTCCAGTTGATATTCACGATCCAAGAATTGTCGTGGATCACCTTGGTCCTGGAAGTGTCGTAGGACATCTCGTCCCATGAAGTATCAGGTAACGCCTCGATCCAGGAGGTACCGTTGAAAAGAACTCTGGTGGTGCTTGTTATAGATTCGTCAAGCACGACGCGGAGTTTTAGAGCTGATTGGGAGACTGAGCTCCCGCCGATGATGTGTACGAATTGAGTTATTTTGTTGGTGCTTTTGCTTCCACGCTCAATCAGCGTAACGTTGCACCTTGTACTGCCGTCGGAGTCCTCCGTCGCAATTGTCTTGTAAGCTTCCAGTGGGGCATGACCGTCCCCGATGCGTTTCATTAATCGTTTGTCAACGGCAAGATATGCGTCTGAGGTAGTTTCTGGATGATCACTCTCTTCCTCGTCAAGAACCTCTAATTCCTCTTGAACAGAGTTTGTTCTGTTCCACGTGTCGTCGACTGTTTCGTGGCAAGACATTGAGAGAGTTCCGCTTTCCTTGTATTGTGTTTCGGAAACACCAGACCCTTGAAAGTATTGCACCTTCCCTTGACCTTCTCGTTCTCGTTTCGACTGTTGATATTGATCGACCATGCTCTCCAGAAAGTTGATGGTGATCAAAGACTTGTCCGATATAGCGCTCTGTGGCTTTTGTGGACAAGTGTTGAGATCCAATGGGCTGTTCTGAAAACCATCGAAATTAATTAAATGATCCACCTTGTAGGCTGCAATGAAATCAACGAGTATAGTGTTTCGTTTCAGGCCACTC
Organism: Bombus vosnesenskii; assembly: GCF_011952255.1. NCBI lineage: Eukaryota > Metazoa > Arthropoda > Insecta > Hymenoptera > Apidae > Bombus > Bombus vosnesenskii. The sequence continues at coordinate 750,374 of NW_022882972.1, read as the reverse complement.
GTCGGTGTGGCCCATTTTGGCGATAGTGTAGTAGGAGACGGCATGTCGTCTGGTAAGGTTTCATCCTTCTGTTGATCCAGAGAATTAAGCGAGCGACTGTCTGATTCAAGGCGTTTGATGGCGTTGAATCAGATTGTTGTGATGTTGATGATGTGAACGAGCTTGTTTTATTAGATAGTTATTCGGTTTTTCCTAATAGGTGCGTACCCGCTTTCTCCGTGTTTTTAAGTGCGCCTGATAAACCCAAGGACCTCTCTAAAAAACCAGATGTGCGTCGAAAATACTTTTAGGCTTAAGAAATTCTTCAGGACAAACGGATTGAATGAAGACACATGTTGACACAATATAGTGAAAAGTGAAGAGTTATGGTGGGTTCTTAGGTTTATTGAGGGTCGGAATGACGTTACACAAGCCGTTGGCTGTCCGGTCGCGAAGGCTGGAGTGCAGACGTTTTAGGCGACGTAACATCTTCCCCCCGTTGAGAGGGCACCGATCAAATTCTGGCTGTGGAGTCAGGTGCGTCGTTTGTGAATTTCCTTCGCTCCGTGTGGGTGTTCGGATTCGTCTGGATCTGGTTGAATGGGTAAGGGGACCAGTCTTTTGACACCACGGTCCAGGATACTTGTTGCCGTCTACACGGTAGCGGTCCGTATGATTCCATCGATTCCTGGATGGACCTTGATTATGCGGCCCAAAGGCCATTGCATAAATGGTACATTATCCTCTCTGAGGATTACTACGGTGCCTTCACGAATGTCATGTTTGCCCTTATTCCATTTGTTGCGGCGGGTCAGCTCGTTAAGGTACTCTCGATACCATCTGCTCCAGAAGTGCTGTTTAATCTGGTGGATACGCTGCCAACTTGATAACCGGCCTGATGGAACTGTCCTAAAATCACGCTCCCGTAAACTTGTTAGTGTGTCACCGATTAGAAAATGACTGGGGGTGAGGACAAGGGGATCTTTCGGATCGGATGATATGGGAGTCAGTGGGCGTGAATTAAGAATGGCTTCAATTTCAATCACAACTCAGATCAACTATCTAAGTCGGTTCTCAATATTGTTGAACATTGACCTCCTCTATTAAGCATCCTTTTGCTACGTCTACTAACATACTAAATTCAATTATAAGAGCCTTGCTCTGATGTGCATATCTATTTTACCTTCGTGCGACAAGTTGTTATCTAAGATTTATACCTACTCAACAGTGTAACTTAAGTGTTGGAAATATATAGCTTATAATTCTGTGAATCACAGTGTTATACAAACTGAATCACCCCTATTATCTTAACCGAAATCAGGGGATCGATCAACTCGTTGTGTCGATTATCATAATCGTAACGGGAATTTACGACTCCCATTGATATCTCTCCTCGCGATTGTGTCACGATCGGCATACTTCAAATCCGACGGACTGACGATGGAGATAAAGATGTGGCGGCACTCGGCGACAATGTATATCGCTGAAGTGCCTAATGAACCATCAACATCCCAACGGTCCTTCTACCGAAGGTGTTAGAACAAAGAGCACGTGGCAACGGTCGCGGACGCCTAGCAAATGCATGGACGCTGGGGATGTTGAGGGATGACAAAAGGAAGTAATCGGATCCGATCGAAAGTAAAATCATAAGAGTCAGTCTTAGAAAGTCACGCCTAGAGTTCGGAAGTGGATTGTAAAGTGGATTGTTGTTAGAAAAAAATAAAGTTTTCTTTTTTTTATTTTTCACTTCAAATTTCTTTTTTTTATTTTGTTATTGTTTCGACCGTTCGCGGAGAGACGCGATCGCGAGATAGCACGTCAACGAGAGTTGTAAGTTCCCGTTACGATTAAATAATCGACGCCACGAACTGATCGATCCCTTTATTTCGATTATGATAATAAGGGTAGTTCAATGAGATTCCACAGAATTAACACAAATAAATTAATGTTTATTTCAACAACTTATTAACTAGAAAGATATAAATGGAACAAAAAAAATGTAACTGCATTTTGGTTGATACGCAATGCGCGACATATGAGATGTGTTGACGGTTCGACTTCTCGAAAAGTTCTGAACGCCTTTCGATTTTTTTCGACGTTTTTGGAAATCGCTTAATAAACCATGCGCTTGCCACTACAATGTTTGTTTGCCGGGCAGGCGCGACGATAGTTAAGAATATGACGTATGGTAAGCCGCATGACGTAATAGTTATTTTACGCGACAATTGCGTCTCCCCGCGATTGGTCGAGAATACAATACATACTTAACTATATCTCGACCTGTTGAATCTTTATCTATGACTAATGTTTCTAAGTATTTACATCTGTGTAGTGATTGCCGGAGAAAATTCAGCAACAGCAGGCTGAACATTATTGTTATTATTTCAGAAGTTACTTGGAATATTTCACATTCTATTGAATACACAATTCTATTTTTTGTTGTGCCATGGTGTATTAATTTTTATTATTGTATTGTATTGTATTGAATACAGAATACCAAAAATTTTGTTATGTTTTTAGTAAGTATCCTTTTCATAAGCATGATATATGTGTGTATATTATTAACATATTGTATATTTATTAGTTTGACGTGTGATAAAAAAAAACAGGAAGATAATGGGTATTCCAGGATTAACTGCTTATATAAAGAAGCATCGATTTAATTTTTTAGAGCACTACGAATTACGTGATACGTATTTAGTAATTGATGGAAATAATATTAATTATTTATTATATAGAAATTGCACACGCAATAATTGGACATTTGGCGGTGATTACGATAATTATAAGCAATATGTATCAGATTTCTTTGATGACTTATTAAAGTGTAATGTAACGCCCTTAGTCTTTCTTGATGGTGCTGTTGAAAGTAAAAAATTCAAAACTATTATTAGAAGAGTGAAAAGCAAACTAAATATATTGCCAACTTCTGCATTCAAAACTAATTATCCAGAAATAATTTTTCCTTTGCTAAAGGAAACAGTTTTTATTGATGTAATGGAAGAAAAAAATGTTCGAATTGTACAGTGTCTCTTTGAAGCTGATGATATTATAGCATCAGTAGCAAAGATATTAAATTGTCCAGTTCTCAGCCATGATTCAGATTTTTATATATATGGATCATTATATATACCATTTGATACATTAAAAACTGATGTAATTAAAAATTCAGATGGAAATGGTTATATTAAACTTTGTAAAATTTATAAGATTGAGAAATTATTCAAATATTTTACAGGATTAGATCAATCAAAGATGATATTAGCTTCAATACTACTAGGCAATGACTATGTAGAACCTGGTACATTTAGAAACTTCTTCTGCTATTTAAAGTTGGATTCATCAAGTGTGAATTATTATACCCGACAACAGTATTGTATCAATAAAATTTTGCTATGGTTGAGTAAATATAGCTTGCATGATGCAATCATTGAAATTTTAAGTAGGTTAATTATGCCTATGCGACAAAAAATGTTGGATTTAATAGAGACGAGTATAAATGGCTGTAGAGATGAATGTGCTGAAATACTTATAACTTTAGGTTTCTCAAGAGATTATATTACTCATGTAAATACTTATTACTTCAATAAAAGCTTTAAATTTGATGGAGATATCAATACATTGACATATATAGAAGAAGTTTGCGGAAGATATAATGAATCAATTGAAGAAAATAAGGAAGAAGATGATGAAATTGAAATAGCAAAGATATTTACTGAGTCTGAATTAATGTTTAACACTGCAACTATTAGTGATTTGCCTATATGGTTTGTAAATGAATTTCGTACTGCTAAATATCCATCATATTTTCTGGATTTAATAATTCATCGTTTATATGTATGCTCCATACAAGTAGAAGATTTTCGTTATCCTTCAAACATCAAAGTAAGCCTAAAAATCCTTAGTATCATCATTGAAATTCTAAAATTAATGATAGACAATAATATAAATTATATAAGATACTTAATGAGAACTGAAGATAAAAAGATTATGTGTTATAAGTTAGAGGCTACAGAAATGAATATTTTTGGACTATCTTCTCCATTCAATCTTAGTGATGTCTCACTACTTACTAAAAGAGAGATTTTAAACTATACTTTAGGAATTACAGATATGGATTGTATAAATGAACTTCCACCAAAGTGGATATTGTATGTTGGATGCATCAAATATTGGATACATCAACAAGAATGTCCTATATCTTACAAATGTTATTTATATTCTATATTTATTTGTATGTTATTTGATATAATAGATTTCAAAATTGGGAAATATAGAAGTATAATGGTTTTTAACAAAAAATATAAGCAAACAATTGAAGCTATAAAGCAGAAAAGAAAAGAAAGCAATTATAACCCATGTTGTATAATAAATAGTACAATTCACGAAGCCTACAATGAAATCGTTCATGACGACTATGTACTAGCAGCACCATTTTTTATTTCACTTTTTAAAGTAGATGAAACATTATATAACACAGACAAGTTTGATATACATATAGTACACGTTTTTGGTGAGTTCCAAAGTTGTTTGAAACATACTATGGATTTGAATACACTTTTGGGATATCCTTATCCACAGATCAAAGTTGCACATTTATATAATGGTACTTTATTGTATAATCTATGTAATAATTTTAGAACTCACCATAATATCGAAGAATATATCAATACTGTTCTACAAATGTCTCCAAGCCTCTTAAGATTTTTTAATACATTTTTATTAAAAGTCAAACCAATGTTTTCATGTATGTTTCAAAATAAATAATATTGCTCTACAAATCTCTTAAGGAAGACAGGAAGACACTTTAAGACATCTGAGAGCATGAGACAGGAAATTAAAGTACATATCACTAAAGATATAAATATATAAGCTAAATATATAAGAGTGGTGCAAATGCTGGAATATTAAAGTAGGGAAATAAAGGAGGGAAGCCAGTAATTACTGGCACAAGTAAGATAAGGATTGATGGAAAGGTAGAATAGATATTGATAAGAGAGTGAAAGAAGGGAATGTGAACTCTATGGGATCAAATATGCAAGCGCATAACAAAAAACAGAATTAGAAAGGAAGATTAGTACAGGAGACATAGTTCATGAACAAGGAAAAAATTGGAGAGATGTAGACTGTAGATGCAGAAGAAAAGAAAGGAAAGAATAAAGGGAGAGGAGGTACTTAGTTAAATAGGTAAATTAGACAATTAGCTCTAGTAGCATTCGTTCTATAGAGTAAGTAATGGATAAGTAATGAAGTAAGTAATGGAGCTACCAAAAATGGATTAAGCGGAAAAGATGTCGGGGGAAGGTAGAATGAATCACCTTTAGCACTAAATTTACAAGGACTTCATGTATACATATTCCTACTATGACCGGTCTTTAAAACAATTTGTATTTCTTAATATAGAATGAAGATAATAGCCAGTTTGATAGTAAAAAAAAATAGTTTTAAAAATTATTAAAAATAGTATTAAAAAATATTAGTAATTGAAATAAAAATTCTTGCCTCGAAATTCCTTCTCTTGTGATTTTTTTATTTAAAATCCATGCATTTATCCCGATTATGATATTGAAAAATACTTGTAGAGGGCCATCTCCTAGATTTGGATTTTACAGTGAAATAAATGCATATAATTTTGCAGTAGATAGATCCCATTTAATTCCCAACACTCGAAATGCCTCTGTTTCCTTCCGCTTTCAGTTTCAGAATTGAGTTTTCGAGAGACTACTATTAAAAAAAAATATAAATCGTTTAACCAGTCAAATGACCAGTCGTGATAGGTAAGACGGATTACATATTATTCTCACAAAACACACAATAAGAAAAGAAGTGAATATTAAAAAATTCATTGTACGTATATTATAAGAAAAGTCGTGAAGCTAAATGGCAGTGCAATAACGTTGTATATAAAAAATTCTAAACGAAATTTAAAAAACGATCATTTAAGTGGTCACAGTAGGTTTAGTGTTAGCCATCCCAAAAGCTGGTCTTCATCTGAAAAAAGCTATGCTCTGTGTCTGGTGGAACTAGAAAGGAATCCTATATTACAAGCTTCTACCAAACAACCAGACGATAAATTCGGAAAGGTATTGTTCGCAATTAGACGAATTAAAGACAACAATTGAACAAAAACGTCCAGAACTAGTGAATCGGAAGAACGTCGTGTTTCATTAGAGCAATGCGAGACCTCATGTGTCTTTAACTATTCGACAAAAGCTATTGGAGCTTGGTTGGAATGTGCTACCTCACCTACCGTATTCACCAGAAATTGCCAAAACTTTAACTCTTTGGTCGACGTAAGAAATCATATTGAAAAGTTTTTCGTCGAAAAATCTGACAAGTTCTAGGAGGATATAATATTAAAGTCACGTGAAAGATGGAGAAAGGTTGTAGAACAAAATGACACTTACACAATTGTATCTGTATAATTCAATAAATCTATTTCGAAATTTAAATGTGCCGCGTTTGAATTGTCCTTAAAAATCGGAACGAACTTTTCGAGTGACCCAATAACAATTAGGTAGATGATAGACAATAGATTTGTAATAGTAAAAAGGAAAAGGGTAAAATAAGGTTTTGTGTGTGAGTGTATGAATGTGTATTTAAATAATTAAATAAAAATGCAAGGCACTAGGAAAAATAATGCAAACCGAATTCCCTTTATGATCAGAAGGTTACTATTACTACTATATAATAAGGTTTCATTTAAAATTCATTATGTCTTTATTTACTATGGTCGTCATTATTTTTGGAATATTTCCTGTTTTTAGTTCGTTCCTTTAATGTAAAATGATTTTTGTTCTGATTCCTAGCTTTTGAGATACGGAATTTAGGATACTGAAAGAAATATTAGAAATTTTTTAAATTAAAGACGATATAATACAAATTCATAAATATGAATTTAAAAAATAGTTTAATTTTGAATAAAATTTGTAGGACGCATAATGATATATTTATAATTACGTTTTTATATATCTCCCAAAATGCAGTGAACGCTGTTTTAAGTGCATTTGCTTTTTGCCTTAGAGTAGGTAAATAATACAAATCCTCTCCATATTTTAATATTAATCCAACACGTACAGCACAATCCAATTTTCTCTTTAATTCTTCGGTGAACATTCTTACATTATTTTCAACTGGATAGGAACCACGTAAATATTCGCTAATGAGATTCGATGGAACATAAACTTTACGTAAGTGAAGTCTTTTTATCGCTGCAAGTATCATCTGTGGTGTTATGGAAATATGACCACCTAATTGATTTTTACATAAACAAAATGATGAATGTTCAATTCAATGAAATAAAAAAAATTTAGAATCGATAAAAGATACTGTGAAGAATAATCTCACGTGATTTAGAAGAGTAATCGTTATGAAGATTCATTTTATATGAACCAAAAATATTTGTTTTTCTTTTTTTGATAATTTTGTCTATTCCGGCACATTATTACTTGAAAGATTAAAAATTACTATAGTAGATATTAAGATTTATAAGTACTCATAAAAGGCAACTTTATATTATCCGCATTTTTATAAGTTACGTCATAATAAAAAAGCTGAACGTTTTCACGTTGTGTTTCCTTGGTGTTTTCTTACAAATATTAAACAGATTGTTTTGTAAATGTTATTTTTGTATTTTGTCTTTTAGTATGTTCTTTATTTATTATTATATTATATATTACTTACAATATCGATTTATTCTTAATACAAACAATAAATCAAAATGATGCAAATATTTAAAAAGATACATATGTATGCATACATTAAGAAACCTAAAGTAGTATATATTTTTAATTATTTATATATATATATATATAATTCTTTATACATATAAAGTTTATATGTCTGAATTTGTAACATAAGAATATTATTAATTACTCCACGATAGCTTCTTTCGTGTTTTGATAATCTTAACACTACACGTCGAACTATCACAACGAATTAATATTTATAATCTTTTGAACTTAAATAAGTTACAATATAAAAATATCAGGTACTCTACTACGGAAAGCATTTCACGACATAATAAATATCATAAAAGATTATTAGAAGGTGCTTATGTATTTAACAATACTTATACTTCTTAGTTTACTTTTAACATTTTTGCTTTGAGATATCAAAAATCACTCAATTATTATAAAGGATTGTATTATATAGAAAGTTAAACAATAAAAATAGGAAACAATTACGAACTTTTGTGCAAAGTATGGTGTAGATTTTAAAGCCATACTTGAATATCGATCATTCTGTCTTTTATAAATACCGACTAAATAAATTTAAATCAGATTTAACATTTAATGGGTATGTAAATTTACACAACAAAAATAAATTTTACAGCTAATTGCAGTGCTCTAAGAAATATGAAATATACAGCGTGTTCTCATAATTTATGATTTTTCAGCTGTTTGAATAAAAGAGTTAATAACCAAAATTTATCTGTGTTAAGTGAACAACATTTAACAATAATAGACATTTCTGAAATTTTGTATAATAATGAAAACAAATTTTTTTATATTGAACTCAAGATCACTTTTGAATTTTAACGTATTTAACGAATTTTAACAATTTTTACTTATTATATTGTAAAGCATGTTAAAACAAATTAAACAAGCATAAAACATGACATCTTTGTTCATATAGTACCAAGTTTACAGTTTACAAATACTGATAAATAGTATTTGTATTTTGTATTTTTTTTTGTATTTTTTCAAACAACAGCTATTTGTTATTATTATATCTTACTCACTCAAGATATAAACTTTGATTAATGATTTCCTTTTATTGTAGTGCTTTAAGTGGCTGAAAACTCATGCAACAGGACATTAATTTGAATATAATTTTTCTCATAATTTTTATGTAAATAAAAATGTTAATAATTAAGGAATATTTTACTCCTCTATTTTAAAAAAATAATATTCATTTAAATTGCACTAAACATGTAGTAACAGTTAAAAAATATTTATACATATTTACTATAGAAAAATAATTTCTATATATATAAAAAATTAGTAAAGGATGGTATTGAAATTTTATAGATCATATTATTTATAATTTATTTTTATAAACGAAATTAATTTATACTAATAATAAATGAATTATTATTTATACAAAGGTTTATCTGTCTTTTGTTTTATTGAAGTATGTACACTACATATTAATCAAAGTAAAGATATTAAAACATCAATTAAATTTTATTTTTATGTAATTTTTTCATAAACAAGGACATTGACTACCATTTAAAAGTCTTATTTTGTTATACTTAGTATTGAAATTTTATAGATCATATTATTTATAATTTGTTTTTATAAACGAAATTAATTTATACTAATAATAAATGAATTATTATTTATACAAAGATTTATCTGTCTTTTATTTTATTGAAGTATGTACACTACATATTAATTAAAGTAAAGATATTAAAACATCAATTAAATTTTATTTTTATGTAATTTTTTCATAAACAAGGACATTGACTACCATTTAAAAGTTTTATTTTGTTATACTTAGCTAAAAAGTCAATTCGAAGCTTTGAACTGATACAGAATTATTAATGTATTTATTATATGCACTTCTCGCCAAAAAGATAACCCAGGTGTGCTATCTTTAATTTCTCAATGACGCGTGTAAAGTTTCTCGTCTGTAATATAATATAATATCAAAACATTATGAGCTCAGAATAAATCTTATAATATTTTTAATTATTTTCAACGAACCGCATATTCTGAGCTCATAATGTTTCGATATTATGCGTTACAGACGAAAAACTTTAAAAATTAAAGATAGCATACCTGGACTATCTTTTTGACGAGAAGTGTATGTATATTGTCAATATTTTTAATTTTATATGATATATTGTTAAATTAAAAAATTATCCATCACAAATTGATATTTCAACAATGGCATTACTGTGGTCTAAATTGTTTTTATTTTACTAAATATATTCTTTCATCTTTATTTCAAGTTCATCTTTATTTTTAAAGTAAACATTTAAGTATGTCTAATAAAATTACAAGAACTTTTCAATCATTTGTAAACATATTTAGAAATATGCTTTAAATTATATAAGTATAAAACAATCATCAATAAAACTCATTCTAAATATAAAAGCATAGTATTGCTCTAATATTAAATGCATCATAATATGTTTATTAACAGGAAGATGCAAATGACACAAAATAAATTCATGATTTAAGTTATGTAGCAAAAATTTGGATGTAACTCTTGTTTCATATCATGTGCAGAATTCTAATATTTGATACTTATTTTATTAGGAATTTCATTGTATTAATCAAAATAATAATACTGATGCACTATAAAATTAATTCTATATATTACTTTAAACTGCAATTAGCTTTTCCTATTTTATAGTCGCCATAATTCCAAGATAATAAAATTTATAATAATATATGTCGTTATATCTTTACAATTATCTTATTATTATCATCGATACATTTTACTATTGAGCGCCTGCAGTAAATACTACAACATCATTAGAATTTCTGAATAAATATATAATTATTTTCTTGTGCATTAGCACATAAAATATTATATATAAGCTCAAAATATTACTATTGATAAGCTCAAAAAAATTCCTTTTACCTTGTATAGTTCATTGCTGGCGTGAGGAGCGTTTAACAAAAACTATAAGTGTTATATTAATCACTAGAGAATGTAGCTTACATTTATATAGCCATAACGTACCATCTTACAAATCAAAAATTAAACTATCCAAAAGCTATAAATAAAATAACATTGCACTACGATTACCTGAATAAGTATATCTTTAATAGTTCTAAATTATTTTACTCTATCCATTTAGCGGTATTCTATTAAAAACGGCGTGTTTTATTATCTCCCATAAAAACACGTGTAAATTAGGTACTTCAAATTTTAAGATTTTTCTTTTCAAAGCTTGTTCCTGACGCAAAAGCTGATAATCCGAATTGAGAGAAGATAAATAATATATACAATTTATACTACGATTCTGTTATCATACTCTTCAACCTCCGCTAGGTTCATCGGTCCATATTTTTACAAAGTATTGTACAGAGAAAACTATTATAATAACAAGAATCGTATCAATGAAGCTTTTCAACATATTTATACTATGGTGTTGATAAACTTGTTCTCTTTGTATTATAGCAAGTTGTTCTAATATGTGTTTTATATGATTAAGTCTATCACTATGTTCTAACATTTGTCTTTCTATGTCCTTTATAAGATCCATTATCCTTAAAAAATATTTCCATGTTTAAAATTAAGGAAAGTATTGTTAGTCGTCATTCTATAATCGAGAAATAATAGAAAAACTTACCTAGCTGTAGAACGTTTTCTTTTACCTACTGACTGACTAGAATCTGAGTGTACCTCTGCAGAGGAACTCCCAGAATCATGAGCGGTCTCTGTTAATGGTAAATTATTAGACAACTGTCTTTTGGAAGATTTTAATACAGAAAGCGAAGAACGTGACTCAGCTTGAAGAAGTGGAACCTGAAACATGAGTGATAAACTTTTAAATTAGTTATTTCGTTTTGAAAAAATGAAAAAAAGGAAATGTATTTATAGTTCACGATTATTTTTTGCTTTTTCAGAGCATAATTGATATAAATAATCAAAATCTTGATTTGAATGATTATTACAATTGTATTATAATTAGTAATCATCAATAAAACTAATAAATTATTTAGTTTTCATCAAACATTTGTTTATTTACAAAATAAAAGTATTATTTACATTATTTAATTCCTATACCTGTGTCTGTGGTTCAGTTGATACGATACTTCCAGTACGCATAATTGGTGTTTTGTGTCTAGTTTTCGTACGCACTATGTAATCTTGTTCATATTGTACAACATCATTTCTAGGATCCCATGGTCGAACATCCGCATGTCGATAAACCCAGTTACCCGTTATAATATCCTGATAATATTAAAAAAATTATATTGTTCAGAATATAAATAGGAGCTTATGAAAGCAGTTTCTTTTATTATTATTTAATACCTGAACAAAATGCTTAGGAATCCATTCCTGTCCTTTAAGTTTTCGTTCTTTAGCACGCTCTCTTTGTGCTTCTTCCAATTGAGTTTTTGCGTCAGTAGCAGCAACTTGATCATCGCCATTAATTGCCTGAGTAACATCGTACCATAATTTCTCACTTTCCCATGGACCTTGATGTTCTAGAGGTACAGTGTACTTTTTCAATCTCTTTTTACGTATTTCTGGAGTAGGATTGAAAAACACACTTTCTTGCTGCAAGATTAGTTGACATAGTTTAATTTAACCATTAATTACTGTGTATAGAATCCTAAATAAGCAACATACCCCAGTTCTTTTATCTGTAATTAATATTTGACCATCCCAATAGCCTGATATAATAGCAAGAGTTTCTTTTCCTAGACGTATTCCTCCTGTAACTTGATTCATTTGTTCTGCACCTCCAAGAAATGGCTATTGAATGAGTAATCACACAAACACATATAATTAATTTTATGACTATTATTTTAAGTTTATGTAACATTCCATATTACCTTGAGTTTGAATTCTAGTTCAGTATGATAACCTGTCTTTTCACAATTTATATGAACTTTCCCACCTAATTCCATAGATAATGTTCCCATAAGAATACCTTTACAATGGGCATAAGGTATCGTCATTGTATAATCTTCTCCTCTGGGCAACATTGTCAGTATTGCAACACCATCTAAAACTGCTGATGTTGAATTTCCTGAAAAATGGAATATATATTTTCATATAATGACTGTCTTAGCAAAACGTTTCATTTTTTTTAACGAAAAAATATATATATTTACCATAAAATTTAGATTTAGCAATAATTGTAGCACTAATAGTAAATCCATCTTGTCGATTTGTAACATAGAAGCCTGATATAGGTGGATGATGAGACAACTATTAACATTGAAATGTTTCGTATAAGTATGTAGTAGTAATAAAGATGGAGCAAGTACATATAATTATAAAAAATTAAAAAATTTTAATAATTGTACACCTGTTCAGCAATATAGAAAGTCCTTGAACCATTAGAATGCTGCCAATAACAGCGGAAAGTTTCACCCAAAAGCGGGTTGTATGGTTTCTTCAAACCCTGAGGTTTTTTATAAAATCCAGATAAATACCATTTAACAACACCTTTCATACGTGTAAATGCATCATCTTCCACTACTGCTCTGTAAGAACAAGAAACAAAGCATATATATAATAATTTTATTCAAATGTTTCTCAAAATCTACAAATTTATACTTACTGGGACAATAAATCTGCATGGTAATAAGAATCAGCCAGTTTTTCTAGGAACGAACGAGGTTCTAAAATAAAAGTCGGCAAGACTACTTTCGATAAATCCATGCCTGGTCGAACTTGTTTCATCAAGAACCATATTAAAGATTTTTGTTCTTCCTGTAATTCTGTAACTACTTCTCCAGCCTGTATCAAACACAAATATAAAAACTCTAGTATCAATTATGGATAAGACTCAATACAATATAATTTATTTTACCGCTCCAAGGACTTCTTGCTCATTCGCAACATATAGAGTTTCGTTAATTGTTTCTTGTTGATCTTCTTTAGCTGACCCTTCAGATTCACTGTCTGATGCACTAATTTCTGCATCAGCTGCTACTCCGTTCTCTGGCTGGCTAATGTCGTCCAGGTCTATATGTGAGGAGTGCATAGGATCTAGCGTTACTACTGTTGGAGTATCATACTCCAGGACATGTACAGAAGGAACAGTCATGCGTCGAGTGCAAGACGTAATAGGCTTGGAGATAGAAGATTCAAAATGGGGATAAGTATCTCCATCACCTAACATGTCTACAGTATTCGAAGACAAAATAATATCTGTATCTGCAGCGACAGGTGGAGATTTATCGCAAAATTGTTTCTCCCAATATGCTACTGCATGATATAACTGCTGAAACATTGGAGTTGGTGAAGGACAAACACTTTTAGGATTATTTGACATAGAAGGTGTTAAAGGCTGAGGACATGATAACAAACGTCTTTGAGGTGTTGTAGGTGATTGAGGAGCATAATTAGACAAGCATACTGTGGATATTAAAGCAAGTGTTTAAGGTGACAAAAGTCAGGAAAGGAATGACAATAACAACATAATTAGTACCAATAACTTCCATGAATGAAGCTTAATTAAGTATTTTTCTGAGTGCTGTCCTTGTACTAAAGTCAATTGTAATGTATTAATGTATAAAAGAGAAATGTTACTTCTTATATCAAGTAAATTTCTTAAAAGAAAAGGAATAGTAGAATAAAAGTTAACATTTTATGTAATATAACATACATCTTGATACGTTATAAAAAATATTGTTCTGTTATACCTACCATGTTCATCAAAGTGTTTTTCATAATCTGCTTCACTCCACTGAGTTTCATGAGTTGTTGTAGTATCATGTGGTAAAGCACGCGGTAATGCACTTGTTGAGCGTACTATTAAAGATGAACAACGTAAAGATAATTCAAGTGCATCCAACCAACATTTACCAGCTGCCTGTGAAGGTGCTCTAAATATTAAATAAGATGTTGGCAAAGGTTGTACAACCGCACCTATAAAAATGATTAAGTAGAAATATATTTTTTCATTTGTAGAAAATTCATTATTTACCAATAGCTTCTTTCTCTGGGCCTCTTGGAGCCCATATTGACTGTTCCAAGGGATGAAACAATTTAAAACAAAATCCATCTTTCTTGCTTGGACGTTCTATTACTTGACATGTATTAAGTAAAACCGTTCCCACCCAGTGATTACTCTGTAATAGGTATATGAATATAATTATATATGAAGCAAATAAATACTTTATTTAAAAGTAATATAAATGAGCACTTTTGTTTTTGGACTTTTGTATAGCAATAGTAAACCAGGCTTCAGGATGCACCACAATTTTGTCCAACTCTTTAATGTACCACGAACTTTAAGCCAATCGCTCATAACAATAACAGTTGGATCTTTAAACGAACTTAAGAGTTCATTGGCAACTCTTTTCTTCTCCATCCGGTAATTCTTTCTTTGAGCCTTATATGATTCTTTTCTTGTTAACTTACAAGAATCTAAAGACTAAAAATTATACAAAAATATAAATACCTTTTCAATGTCTTAAAACGGTGCATTAAATATTTTATACCTTATCAGATGCGTTATCTGTTTTTTGATTTGTTTCTCCCATTGTAGTTGTTAAACCTATAACAATTAAATTATTCACAAATTATTTTTTTAAATATTAATTTAACACTGATATTATAACAACATAAAAATACAGTTACATTCATTAAATACTAACTTAGCAATAAATATTAATGTCCAAAAATAGTTACAAACAAAAATATTAAACAGTTCTTATTTAGAATATATCTATATTTATCATAATTTTAGTATGTGAATTATATGATTTAAAACAATGTATGTTATATATAAATAAATTATTAAATACAATTATGAACTAAAATCTTTAATAACTTTTATGAATATTTTTTTAATTTTCATATTAGATGTGTTTTTTAAAATGAGGAAAATATGCAAACGATAATATTTACTAAAAGTTGATAAATGATTTAATGAATTATATAAAATATTATGATTATCACTCTAGTAATTTTAATATAACTTCTTTTTATTTACAATTAATTAAAACCGGAAGCCTTAAAAACAATAAAACTTAAAACATTCACATAACAAGCTTGGCAAATAGAATTCCAATAATACAGAAATAAAAACTCATTGTTCTATAAAAAAGTTCACAAGTTTCATTGAAAAATTTATAGAATTGGAAAAAGAATAGTTTACAGTTCCTTATTTATTACAGAGTACGGTATGTTATACAAATAAAATTATTTCATATAATAGCTTCATTAACATAACGCATTATGCAGTTAGCATCTTCGTATTAGACCTTTTAATCACATTTTTTTTTATCTGTGTTAAAGATCACATTTAACAAAATTTGATTGTATTTATCTTAGGCATAAGTTAGACTTATGTAATACTTATAAACTATAAGTTTTATATGTAATTATTATACAGAAAATTATTTATTTAAAACTTATATTCATAATAGTAATCTATTTAATATACATATTTAATAATTTATCAGCCAAAGAAGATTATACAATATACAAAAATTACATTTCAGAGCTTAAAAATCTGAATAATAATATGCATAGTATGAAAGGAAAATATAAGCCAAACAAGAAATAAAAAATATGCAGTTCTTTACAGCTAATCAACTACTTGTACAAGAAATAGTAATAATTTACACAAAAGTCAAAAAAGCACCTGACAAATTTCGAATAATTGTCCATTATGATATTAACATAGCTTTGTGTTTATACCTGGAGATAGTGGAGGTGCAGCAGTTGCAAAATTTACACTTGTTGATAGGGACTCTGTTGATGGAAGTTTAGGTAATGTTGCAGATTGAACTTGAACACTGCTTCGTCGAAGTTGTTGATCCACTGGTTCTATATATTTAGTTTTGTTCACAATTACAATTACTATTTATCAATATTTTTACAACTGTTTCATGTAAATATGTATTTTTCAATCTTATATAAATATCTATCCTTTAAAATCACAAACTCTAAAAATTTTTGAGCTATAAGCTACTTAACAATAAAGATACTAAGATTAAATTACATCATATCACATTCTAAAGTATAAATCCATTTCAGCAACGCTAATTATGAATTGCTAATAACATTAAATTTGAAAGACAGAATTTGCAGTAAACATAATTATATAAAATGTAGCTCCAAATTTTAATTAAATTTATTAAATTGCAAAAGCAAAGAAACTTTAGTACTAAATAAAATGTATACATCTATTACAACATGCAAAGGTCCATAAATGCACCAGAAAAGGTTACATGCACAACAAGTTACATATTGTTGTCACAATGTACATTACGTTATATATGTTCTAAAAATTGAGAAATATGTCTCTAAATAAAAATATTGTTTACATACTATTGCAAACTATAAGACAGGAATAATAATAAATTTTTAATACTAACACATGCATCTATTATACTACACTGAGTAACATAAAATTGGTTCATGCATCAGAACTTTTGAAGACACGAAGAACATTATTTTCTAGCTTACATATAATATTCCTTATATAAACTTATGAATAAATGTTCATGTTATATAATATACTATGACATACTAAAAAGTGAAAAATGTGCTAACAGCATGAATGTATTATGTTAATCTTATACATTCAATAGCATGGCGTTTTAATAGTTCTAATAATACAAGTTATCCTTTTGTTTAATGTGATAATGTTAAAGGAGATCATATTTAAACAATAAGTGAAGTTAATTTGTGTATTGTAAATTTTATTTATAGTTTATTTGATAACATAAAATGATGATGCAATAAGTTATTGGAAATGAGAGAATGCTAATAATATGTGTAATCTGAAAATAGAATATTATACATATGTGTATACACACATCTACTAATTTATCTTTATGATTCTAATACTGAGGCTTGCTACTATATGCACACAATATATATTAATAAGCCTACCTAGCTTACTTGGTAATGTACCATATCCACTGTCACTAACACCTTTAAATGATAATTGCTATATTCATTTCAAATAATACTCAATAAATTATTAAAATAATATCCTTAGCCACTAAAATTATATAGACAATATAGCCACTAATATAGATATACATACATAATTTCAAAACTTACTTCTTGAAAAAATATAACAAATTACAAATATATGTTAGTAATAAAAAAAAGTATAATATAATATAGTAAAAATAGTATATGTATATGTATCAAGGCAAAACTATTCATTTAAATCACTAAAAACTAATCATTACCTAAATTATAATAAAAGAAAGTTGTTCTATAGTTTGTATTTCTTTGCTATAAATATGTAATTCCCACATACATAATATATAATTATATATACAAATAAATTGATATTTATATTCATCTATTATCCATCCATAACTTTCCCTTTCATGGTACATTTGCTCTTAAGAGTATAAAAATGACTTTTAAAATATCTTTTAACAATATAAATGTTATAATATTTATATGATACTTACGGTTACTAAGTGATCTGCTTACATTCGGCGGTGTCATGGTCTTAAAGCAATCAGATGTACTTCCAACAGACATAGAGTGGGTTTCTGATTGTGATGTTCGATGTTCACCTCCAGGTACCACAATTGGTTGGGAAATCATGATGGATCTATTACATCAAAAACATACATGATCTTACTATATAATTTTACAGTGGAGTGTAATATAAAAATATTCATATATAACAACAATAACAATAACAAAAACAAAAAATAAAAGTGAATATTGCAAAATGAAGAATGATTATAGGTACACCAACTATTATCAAGTAATTTTCAAGATTAAAAGAATGGTATAGATCGTAATAATGGTCACAGTACATAATGTATGTCATTATAAAATGCTATGTAATGATAATTAAATAACTATGCAACTTTAAGTGATGCATTTCTTTGCAAAATAAGCACTATAACGAATAGCAATTACTCCAACAAGAATAACAAAGCAAAAATTCTGAATAATATGCCTGAAATGTGTTAGATATCCCATTCATTATAACATCACACATCTAAAGTTATAGAAATAATATTACTATTAAAATAAATTATTTACAAAATGAATATCTGAAAAAGGTATTAAATAAAGTAATCACAACTTACCTGATTTCGAACAATTGTTTGTCCAGTCAATACTTATATATGTTATAACAGATAATGATTAATTACACTTATAGAAGTGTATCAAAGTGTAAAAGACGACGACATGAATATTACATATTATATACAGAATTAAAATTTCAATTACGATTTCAAAATTAACTGACTTTTTTAGTGATTTAGGTAGAAACATTCGAAGCAAGGAAAAGGGAATATACATACACCGACGAGTGAAGTACGACGGCGCGAGCGCAAAGTCCGATGTTCCATTGATCACTTACTGTTATAGCTTAACTATAAACATATGGGCCTAGTAAGTTATTCAGAATGAAGATGTACGACGCATAAAACGTCGCTATTATATGCCTTATTATTGATGCAGATTCAATAAAGCGTAAACATTTTAACGAACGAAAATTGCTCCCAGGAACGACACACACGATCTACAGTTACTCAGCATTGGAACATTTATAAAAACTTTTACGAATATATTACGTGTGTTATATAAAACATTTTAAAATTTCATTTGCACTATACAGAGTGTAAATGACTATCATGATTATATTTATAAAATTTGAGACAAATCTGAAAATGTACAAACAAAAAATATTTGCCTTTATTATTTTCCAATAAAGCATCTTTTTACCAGGTCCTATATTTCATTTTCATAGTATTAAATTTTCATGGTCATATAAAAATACTATTGAATGATATAAAATTTAATATCGTAATACCTAATTAATTAGTATATAAAGCTATAATAAATACAGTGATGTACAAATATTTTCTGCAGCATCTGTATAGGTATAGGAATTATAATAGGTATATTTAGTATAAGTATATATTTCACAAAGATCACAAAAATATTTAAATAATCCATTATATTATGTATTAATATCCAATCAAGTTTCATTATATTAATAAACCCAAATATTCAGTACAACCACTTTTAACACTCATTATATGTATCATATGTACATATGTATGTTTAAGGTAGCTATTCATGCTATAATTTTAATCTTTTACTAAATATACATATGCCTGCAATAAATATCTCGTATAGCTTCCATATACATTTTAAGATTAATTCCAAATCTGATTAATATAATCAGGATAGTCGCATTTCATTACAGTGCTAATGTTTCAAAATATTTTATATAACATATATAATATAAACTTTAAATTTTTCTATAGTAAGTGTTCAAGTACTTTCATGAACCACTGTATTCGTAGAGTAACGAAACAATTAAGTACGTTAATACGATCTCCAATCGAATTCATTATTCAATCAATAAAATCATTATTCAATGAATGAAATATATAATAGGACTAAATAATCGCACGAAAATCATACGATAAATATTTTCTTGTCGTGTATGATATAAATCAATAAAATTTTAAAAATAATGCTTTTATGGATAGAAATTGTGAATAGTTCGCAATAAATATATACATACACGTATCATCGATATCGTCCGAAAAAAATAGTGAAAGAAACATCTTGCTCGGTGTTGTGAATAGATTGATTGTGTCAATTGTTTGTCAGAAACTTATATGAAGAATTTTTTTGCAAATTATTTACCGGAATTTATTGATGCCCATGCGTATCTTCACATATTACGTTGCACAAGTAAAAATGTGCAATATAGAAACTGATTTTGTATAAAATATGATATAATTGTGTAAGGTGTGAATTATAACTGAAATATCTAAAGAACACACTTAAATCTAATTCGTCTTCAAAACAACACTAAGCGCAATCTAAAAGAAACGCTATCTATATATTCTTTTACATTAAACAAACCGGACAGCGGCTATCATTACGTCATATAACTGAGTCATAATAAATAAGAACCTTTTATCCGTATGTATAGAAGATAATTTAATAAATTGAATGAATTATTTCAGAGATATATTTCTTGTGTACCTTACTTTATTTATATTCAATTCTTTATATGTAATCACTATATTATTTATATTTATTATATTTCATTATATTTATTAGCATTATTTTTATATATCACTTTAATATATTATTAATATATATATTATCATTATATTATTTAGTTTATTTATTTATAATAAAGATAATGTTGTTGGAAATTAGACATAATAAAAAAAACTAGTTTTTTACATTTTGTTTAACATTAAAAGTACCAATGACTAAGATATAAAACTTGTACTAAAGGAATCAAAATGAAAGGTGCATGAAAAAATATACAATGCAAGAGAAATAAGCTTCTACCCATATCTTTTATTAAAAAATCATTCAAATATCTAAAAGTGCATTAATACAAATTGATAAAATTTCTATGAAAAAATACAAATTTTGAACATTCGAGCAGTTCTAGTTTTAGTATGTATCTCTATCTCTATCCAAAGAACCGAGTAAGCAGAGTTAAATAAAATTACTAGGGAAAATAGGCTCGGGGATTCACGATTCTGAGGTATAAAATAGGAAACTATTTTTACGAACATAACCCTTATATGAGAAAACCACAGGAAGATGTAATATTAATATAAATCACGGATGATATAAATTAAGCAAATATATCTATTTCATTTAAACAAATGTATCAAACAGCTCAATCTAAACATTTTCTGTAGTAATATAGTTATCCCTTTATATCATAATTCGTTCGCAATTAAAAGCCAATACTTATAGTCCATCCATAATCTCTTCGTGATTGCTGCGGTTGCAATCACGTTTTTTTGTTTACGTTTACTGTCTTGTCTCGTTGAATCATAAACATAGGAATATGCCCATGCGCTAGACAGACTATAGTGTAGTGTAACGTGACTAGTTATGTTTATTTTTCTGACTCGATTAACTGACACACCATGATCATATAAACAAGTATCGACACTTGTTAGGGGAAACCGTCCGAAAATTGAGTTGTGAAAGATCAAAATGGAAGACAACGAAGTTCTCGTTCTGCGAGACAGACACAAATGAGTAGTGTCTTTATCTCTGTATGAACATGCATAGCATGTCAGGCATGCGCAAAACGGAAACCTTCTTTTCGTCCATGTTGATTTTTTCACTATTCAATTTCCAGTTTTCCCTTGGCTTCGGCAGGCTTCGGTATTTGAGTATCGACGTCGAGACATGTTTATATGATCGTGCAGTTGGAGTACAGATCGCAGTCACTTGTAAATTGGACAGAATATAGTTTCGATTTATTTATAAAATATTCTAGAAAGACTTATTATAAGTTACAGTACTTTAATTTTGAAGGAATATGAGTCGTCATCCAAATACAGATTACCAAAAAAATTGTGAGCCTCAAGTAGAATTGGAAAGTCAATTTATTTTGCGCTTACCACCAGTGAGTTCATTTTAATATTTAATCTCAGTCATTTAAAATAGTAAAGCGAATAATATGAAATTTTGTATAACTATAACAAATGTTTTAATTTTTTTAAGGAACCGGCGCGAGTTTTACGAGAAACACTACGGAATGGATTGTCTTTAAAAGATAGATTAAGTATAAAACTGGAAAATGATATGCGTTATGGTGAGGCTAGATTCGATCATTGGCTTCTTCATGGGAAGGTAAAATTGCAATAGGTTTTCTTTTATTTATATATAAATATAATAATACGAAAAAGTAATAAAGGAAACTCTAAAGGAAATTCTAACTCTAGGTTGTTGATTTACCAACGATTGTAGAATCTTTAAAAACTATTGATAACAAGAGTTTCTATAAAACTGCTGATATATGTCAGGTAAAGTTATTTGTAATCAGTTTTATATTGTTCACTTATATAATTTTTATTTCTATCATAATTCATTATATTTTAATGTTCATAGATGTTAATTTGCAAAGAAGAAGATGATCATACTACCACGGATGAAGAGTCTCCAGTTAGGCAAAAGAAAAAAGATCCTAATAAAGTAGATAAAAAATTTCTGTGGCCACATGGTATAACTCCACCTACTAAAAATGTAAGACGTAGAAGATTTAGAAAAACCTTGAAGAAGAAATATGTGGAAGCTCCAGAAATTGAGAAAGAAGTTAAACGTTTGTTAAGAGTGGATAATGATGCAGTTAATGTTAAGTGGGAGGTGATATGTGAAGATGAAGATCAATCAAAACCGAGCAAAGTGTCGTCATCTGGTACAGTGAAAACTAAGAGAGAAAGTATCAATGGCAATACATCTCAAAGTTTTGATGTTGGTAAGTTGGTAGGATATAAGCAGAAATACAACAATTATGATATAAGATAAATAAAATATTATTGTTTATATTGTATAGCGGAACATGATATATTTGGCGAACCTGTAAGTGATAGTGAGGAAGATGATGAGGAAGCAAATATAAATGTAATGGAATTGGATGAGAATAGTCGACTTTCTGCAGACAGTAGAGTATCAGACTCTAATTCTATGCAAGCTGCATATTCAGAGAGGCCTAACAATATTGAAGCAAATAATAGACTTTGCACAGTATTCAGCAAAGAAATGTTCCAAAGTGACAATAATATGGAAACAGACGTAGAAAAAACAGAGGATACATCTATATCAAAAGTACCTAAAGTTGAACAATTCCATTCAGAATATATCATTTCAGATAATTTTTCAGAATTACCTTGTGTTTCAGCATTAAAAGGTATTGTTATATTTACGTATGTATTAAATTTGTATTACAAATGTGTATATGAACAAACAATTCGTTTTTAAATATTGTAGATTCATTGCAAACACGTCTGGCGACTTTACACGCCGAATTAGCTGAACTGCGTCAAAGAAGGCAACAACAAGAGCTTGCAATAGCCAACATTGAAAATGTTAAATTGAGGCAAAGACTTCAAGAAATATTGGATAATTTATTAACGCAAGAAATGCAAAAGGTTCAAGAGGTGCGCAATACTATTATTCAATTAGTACTTTTAATGTATTATTTCTATATTATATATTATATAATTATTATGTTTCAGATTCAAGACTTAGAGTAAGGATAATGTTGATATACATATAATTAGAATAAATTAAATATTATAATCAAAATATCTATTTACATTTGTGAAGTTCCTTGCAATAAAAGGCCAAATCTATCTATTGTATTTCGTTACTTTCCATTTTCTTTTAATTAATAAAAATCTAATATATGTATATACACAATATGTAATTATTTGTATACAATTATACTTTTTTTTATTTTACACGTCTTTAACATGTACATAAAATGTATACAAAATATAGAGTGTTAAATAAAATACAAATTGTTTTCATTGTTTTCTATAAATAACCAAATATGCGTATCGTGTGCAAAATGAAATTATAATGTAATGTTTAAAATATAATATTCAGAAAACATAATTTATTTAAAATTCTCGAAAGTTATTTGTTATGCAACATGCAATTATTCGATACAGACAACCAATTGTTAAATTCCAACTCACACTGTACGACACACAACCATAAAATGCACCAATGAAAGTTCAGCTTGGATATTCGTCAGTACTCGACTGAGACATTAGAGATACGACAAGACGAGTGTAATGGCTGACACGTATTGGATGTAAATATAAGCACGTCCTTATTTTTTATACAGTGTTAAATTCTACTTTATCGCGAAGGTTATTCGCATTATACTTATTTTGCTAAAGCGACTAAGGTATGTAAGGGTTTTATCATTTTTTCCTTCACGATCGTTATTTGTTTGATGTATTTTTTTGTCTTCATTTGACGCTAATATTAATGGACTATGAGCAAGCTGTTGAACTGTCAGTTGTTAAACAGTCATTATTTTGTTCGATAATTGTTTGATCATTGTACGTTAAATTTTTTTCATCATATTCCATTTGTACTTTTTCTTTAATTTGTACTATTCTCTGTAAAAATTATTCTATACATCGAATATAAATATTCTTCTACATATTCATTTAATCTACCATTTTTAATATTATATTTTTCAAGATGTACCTAATTCTAGTATTTGTGTAAAATCTATTCGACAATTAAAATGCTGAAAAAAAGAATGACAGAAAGAGGTTTGATAAACATATACATAGCAACAATAGAGGCACATTCCACGTGTCATTTGTATAAATAAAATCACACGCTGAAATGCGCCGAGTTTCATACAGTGTTTTGTCAACATATGCAAGAAATTTGAATTAGAAATTTTAATAACCATAACCACCATAATATTACCCATTAAATCTTGTAACAAGAATTTTACTTTGAACATTTTCTATATTTTTGCATATTATGTGCATTTTGTACATTTTAACATCTTTAAATTTACCATAAGTACATACTAATTCGCAGTCTAGTTATTAATAAAATAAACCACGTTTTTCTTCTCTTGAAATTTTTCTTAATATATTAATCGTTTTTCCGTTTGTCGATAATGAGAGAATAAGATTGGGACATCAAAATTCGAAGATATAAATAAATGGATAAATGGATGTAAAATGCCTTAAAATAAATCTCGCAGAAATGTATTGAGTACAAACATAAATTTGTTTTATTTTTATATTTATTATAAAAACGGAGAAAACGGCGCTATTATATGTAGTAATCTAATATTAATCTAATATTACGATAACTTAATGATAATTTTCATACAACAATGATTGTAATATTTTTACATTTTCTTTCTTTACTTATTTCATTTGTAAATTATCGTGGGACGAAATTACATTGAATAATTCCACCTTATAAGCGACATAGTATAAGATACGATTTCACGCGCGCGATTTAGAGTATTTCCTTTCGTTTCTGATAATCGCCATCTAAATGAGTTCATTTACAACGGTTATTCAGATATATATACATATATTATGATATAAACACAATGCAAAACACAAAAACTAAATAATAATGTTACATAGAATTGATATAGAATGGCTCATGAAAGTGTTTGAATATTTACCATAGAACATTTTCATGGTACCTATATCGTATGTGTATAAAACATTTTGAGAATTTCTTGGCCGTTTAATAAAATACGACAATCGTAATTATGTTGGTAAATTTTGAAACCAATAGGAAAATATATATATAAGTTACAAAATATATATATATATATATATATAGTATTTATTGCAAACATATATTTAGTACAAAATTAATATACGGCATGAATAGCCAACATACATTATATATATTATATTGTAATACATGGACATATTATAATATATGTTAAAGATAGTCTTGCTGAATATGTGGATTTATTGGTAATTATGGATTGGTGGTGAGTTTCGTAATATACGTATTGTGTTATTAACTGGCCTGTTATTTTGTTAATTGACCGCTATTATCCCTACCATTCCTTAAGTTTCAATTTTTTATATTTTTATAGTTCCAGTTTTGTAAGTAGTGTTTTTTTTTGTTTTATTAATTGATCATAGGTCGAAATCTTATTTAGTCAATTATCAGGATAGATATTTATATCTCTAACACTCAGAATATCTCTCCTTTTCATTAAGTGGAAGTAAGATGCGAATACTTTACATGTTTCTGTAGGATAATACACCCACGCAATAAGTTCCTAGTATGGTAATTATGCAGTTTAGTGACTTTGAATTTTTATTATTTTCTTTCCTTTTACAATATAAGAACAAATTTTAGAAATTTAATGTCTTTACAATGTTAAAATGTTCAAAATCTGTCAAAGAAATTAGTTTAAATTTATTTATATATGTTTTATAAAAAGAAAGTATTTTCATCATTTAAAAGATTATTGACTTATACTTATTATAGCTTAACCCAATCTACGTGGAATAAGTCTTGGGTGTATTATTATAGGAAGGTATTGTTAACTTCATATTTTACTCGCATTTTATGAAAAAAAGAAATACTTTGGATATTAAAAATTTATCTTCCCCGATAATTGACCAGGTTAGGTCTCAATCTACTGTAAATCAAATAAAACACTGCTTATAAGGCTGGAACTTGCAAGGAGTGGTGAGAATCGTAATGGTCAGTTACATACGTATATTGCGAATATGTAATATGTGTATTGCGAACTCATTATTCGAATGATAAAGTATATTGTACACACGATGCTTTAGAATAGTTATTATAACTGCATAATATGATTATATAGCCTAATTATTAATATGGATTATAATAACGTGTAATTCTAGACTTGGAGTTTAATACATGATAATTAACCCTTGCTTTGATTTGAAGCACAGATACTGCGATGGCTGACGAGGGATTTGATATGTGCGAATATATGTGGAGCGAATTTGCTATGCAACGTCTGCT
Organism: Bombus vosnesenskii; assembly: GCF_011952255.1. Taxonomy (NCBI): domain Eukaryota; kingdom Metazoa; phylum Arthropoda; class Insecta; order Hymenoptera; family Apidae; genus Bombus; species Bombus vosnesenskii. Next base: position 723,449 of record NW_022882972.1, on the reverse strand, counting down.
TTTGATCGTAAGTGGCAATGATTGACTGTAATTTTCGTTATTACTTTTAATTTAATTATTTTTAATTCTTACGTCTTTTGGGTCATCGCCGATCCAAGCGTGTTTTTCTATTGTTAAAAAATTTCTTAAATTTTGAGAAAACATAAACGATCATTATCAATATAGTTTTACATAAAAATTTTTCTTAACATATCAAAGATGTGTTTGATTGTCAAAACAAAATGATGGAAAGACTAAGACATAAAAATTCCAAGATCGTACAGTAAAAAAAAGTATTACATATGTCCATAAGTTTCTTAAGCTATATACAAGAAAAATTATATCATCATCGTTTGCTTTTATTATTACGATGTGTATGTTTTATAACATTTTTATCCGACTTATTTACAACAATCAGTAAATTCGCAATATAGCATATAAATGAATGCAACGTTGGTTAAGGTAAGGTGTGTTTCCTGTACGTAATAGCGAATACATTATTTTTGTCCGATTTGTAAGAATTTGTCGCGATAAGCGATAAGTTTTATGAGTTTGTTTTACTGATTATTTCGCAAACGTTACTTAACATAAATAAATATGAACAAGTAGATAAAAACCTGGTAAAGATAGTATGTAAGATGCATATTATCAAAATAACTAAAAAATATTTCCCTAGTCATGTTTATAGACCTTCGTCAATATTTTTTCATTTCAGTTGCGACAAAATCAAAATTATTGCACGGATAATGAATGCTTTAGCATGTCGCGATGTAAGTATTTTTTCTATATTTTACTAGTGAAGTTAATGTAAATTTTGTGAATCGACATAATTCATAATCTTCGTCATTTATTTTCTAGTGCCAGGACCACGCGATACTTCGTCGTCCTCAAACTTTTTCATGACCACTTTGTTAATTATTGGATTCGCTGTTCTTATGTATGTTCTTAGACCAAACTCTTTTCGTCAATTAACCAACAACACAGCTAAAGATCGAGATAACGAACGCGTAAGTGGCACATTACTTGCAGTATAATTAACTCTGTTTTTATTTTACTTTAGATTTTTATCGTAATATTCATACAACTTCTTTTTTAGGATTCAAACGGCGACCCTCCCGTACCTCCACCGACAGCACAATAAGAAATGTAATATGACAAACACTGGATTTTCATAGTAGAATCTGCCAAACTTATGATAACAGAAGAACTAGAGAGAGAATAATTAATTCATTCGTTCGATTTATAAAATATAACTAGTATATATTTAATCTAACCAAATAAGAACTATAACTTCCTTTCACAGGTTTGAGAATCATTATATTTATACACTTTAACGAGTATATACATACCCATTTTAATTTCTGCAGTTTTACTTATTAAAATCTATCACATGTCAGGGGACCTGTGCAAAAGAGAAAAATATAATTTAACGAGATTATTTTCGTTAAATATAATACGTAATCGAATCATCGATGTCGTGCCACAGATTGTTGGAAATAGTCTTTTACGAACACGTGGCACTTTTAACATTGAAATTGCGATTTTTAAACTGGAATAATAAGAACTTCTTCATCATGTTGTTACTGTGATTGCACATATTGTATATCATAGGGGAAAAACTGTTAAAAAAAAAAACTGTTAATTTTGATATTCATTATTGTAAATAGCCTGAGTACCTGTAATTCGATAAGGGTATTGTATTCTAGTATTTATATTAAATTCGATAATGTTTTAATGTTTAATTCGTTTTATAGGAGATGTAATTGAACTTTGTAGACTAAAATTTGTTGATGAATTAAAAAACAATGTAACGATGAACTAAAATATATTGCCGTTTATTTATGCTTTTTATATTAGTTTTGAGGGATTCTGAGAATATAGGCGTACAATACACATTAAAAACAATACAATGAATTGAGGCGATCTTTTTTCTTTTGTAATAGGATTGAAAAACTAAATATAATAGTATTACAGTTTCATGTTGCTCAGTACAAAAATTAAACATTGGAAACAGTATCCCCAATAATTTCTGTTGAATTACATTATTTGTGCTATTCTGTATGATCTATTACGTTGGAGCCCTATTTGAATCCTAATGGTTTTACTATACACAAAATGATTTAAAAATAAAATTTAATGTAATCCATATTCACATAGTGAATATGAAAAATGAAATATTTCTTTTTTATTTGTTGTACATTCCTCCGTCTTATTTGTAACAATAAACATGCATTGTATTTTATATTTGTTTTCATTGTTTACTTTATTTTGTAACAAAAGAACAGATTAAGGTGTCATAACAATGTGGAATATTGGTAAGGTTTTAATGTTTTGTTTCTTGAAAAATACAGTATTATTATTTTCCAACTGAATAACAATATATATTTCCATTTGCTTAAAATTAGTAATTTATATCGTTTGAAGAAAATGTGTATTGTAATTATATAATATTTCATCATGACTCAATTATCACAAAAAATTATTATAAATATACGTGTATTTCACAAAAAAGATAAAATATGTGTAATGTTAATGTCTTATTGAATCAATACACTATTTTCTAATTACATATTTATGGATATTTAATGTACGTATATTAAATGCTACAACACGTACTATTTGTTTAAGAAAGTATTTATTACGTGCATCATAGCATTCTACACCACTGGATCAGTGAAGATCTACAAAAAAGTAGCTGTAAAATTGACCTGGACCTTGAAATTCAGGGTCATTTTTTAATTGCATCATATTCTATACTTCTATTCTATACTATATCGCGAGGATCGAAAGTCTTAAAGGAACCATGGGTCGCATTCGACCGTTCTCTTAAAAAAAGATGTTAATTAACTTTAGAATTCACTTTATTTGTAATTATCTGTTATACCCGATATATATCTGATATATAGCTGTCGATTTTGTAAAGTGTCTGACATAACGCAGGCCGGTAAGAAAAAGACATTGCTTGGAGGGGGAATCATATTGCCTTACTATATCGTGGCATCGATTCTAAGCAAAACATGATCGCAGCGAAGGTCACTGTTGCGTTGCAAATATTCGTAAACCGTCTCTGGTTCATACTTTCTACTCTTGCTTCTTTTTGTCATAGATTAATCTGTAATTCTAATGTAATAGATTAATGCATCTGATTTCAAAATATAAGTACATTACAAACAATGTGAATTCGAAAATTTATAAAACTTTAACATTTTTTTCCAAGAGGACTGAGATGATTTGCGATCCATAGTTTCTTTGAGTCTTTGCACTCGACGGCCTTTTCGGTCGAGCATAGCATCAACTCGAGGTGATTTTACATGTATGTGACGAGTGTCTTGTAGGTAATATAAAATGATTTTATACAAAAATTAACTTAAAAAACATTATATTTTAATAATCTATATATATTTACATCTTTAAACATATCATTTTTTAATACTTTTTCTGTATTTTTTTTACGATAATTTACAAAACATGTATCAAGATGCATCTTTGGCTTATCGGCAAAAGTATCGCAATAATAAGTTGTTTCGTGTCTTTTTCTGCTTTGTTTCGGTAAGAACACACCTTACAATCCTTTTTTAAAATTACATGGAGCTCTTCATTTAACCGAATTTCATCACAATTAGCAGCAGACGTTGAAGCTTGATCTCACGGTAGTCGAATATCTCCTCTCAACTGGTCTACTAAAGTTTTTATAAATCGCAGGTGGTTCAGCGGCCTTTCGTTCTTTTGCTTTTTTATAGAATATATGAATTAATTAAAGAAATTTCCAAATCCATTTTTTTAGAGCTTCTAGATTTACAAAACTATAATACTTCTGGCACGATCGTCGAATCTGAACTAACGTCGGAGACGTTACCAGAACCATAGTTTTGGAAGGATTTGAGCATAAGTATTTCATCTCCATCTTAAAGTGTAACACTTCACACTTCGTAACAAACAATATAAAGAGCTAAGGAATCTATTTACGAACCAATACTGTGTTCTCATCAATTGGAGAGGTCGAAATCTAGCATAAACAGGGACTGTCGCCTCTCACTCTCCTTTCGAGTTGCTACATGGAACGCCATAGCGACTGAGAATCATCTCTCGAGTGCAAAGGGTTAATCCTTATAACGAGTAAAATATGATGCAGTACAAAAATTCGACCTTGAAATTCAAGATCAAAGTCAATACCGCTACCTTGCCGCTATCTTTTTCGTAAATCTTCACCGAGCTAGAGTTTCACAATAGAATAACCCTACGATGCTCGTGACAAATTATTTTCAGACATCGTGTACATCGAGAATATAAGAGATTAGCTTTAAAAATTATAGTTTTAGTAATATTTTTCAATTTTTGTTTTAAATTCAAATTCTGTTCTCACGTCATTTACGTTTTGTACTACGCAAATATGTTAGAAATAATCGAATATTTTAGAGAGGAAAATAAATGACATACACATTAAATATAGCATTGACGTGCTTCTGTTAGTATTTTGTTATAATTATTACAAAACACAAGACATTCCTTTCCTTATTTACATATGTACACAGTATCTTTTAGAATTGATAAACTTTTTGCTATTATTAACCTTCTAATTAGAAAACATGAATGAAAATTTCCATATAAAAATAGCAAAAATAAATTCTTTAATTAACAATAATTTCAATTTCAATTCTATGTTTATAGAATCTGTGTGTGTATAAAACATGCAACAGATATCGATAAGTAAAGAAAATTAATTATTCAATTATTTATTAACACGTTTGTTACCATCATAATATATGTGTGTGTGTGCATATGTATGTATGTATGATGTATATACTATTCTAAGAGACCACTGTGACAGATATGATTTTTTATTTTCAAATTACATAAATAAGTAAAATGTATAAATTCTGAATTTTATAGCTAGAAACTAGTATCACGTCTGTGTCATATCATATAATGTTTGCTCTGTCTATTTAGTTTAGCATATTGTGTATGTGCATAAATGAAAATGTGTGGCATAGTGTGTAAGACTAGTGAAGCTAAAATAGATAGATGTTTCACATGCCGCGTGGTTGCGAACATGTTAAAGAAAATAATTATGCATAGACAGTTACGATAATAGAACAAATGTTTTAAATGCATATATTGAATTTATATATTTTCATAAATGGATAAAAATATTTACCAATTTTAAAACGAACTGGACATGCAGAAGAAATGTGCAATGTATGGTGGTAAGTATAATTCACAAGAAAATAAAGTTTGAAATGTTTTTTGATGAATATGAAATGGTTTATGTTCAGTCACAATGTATCACGTGAGAAAATGCCACTAATTAATAGAAAAATAGTATGTATTTGTACTTTTCATAAGTAAGACATTATGAAATTTTGTTTAAAATTATAAGCTTTTTCGTTTTCCAGACATAAGTAGAAAGATCAATTAAAAGGACCATTAGATTTTACTCCAAGGCCCGCCCTCCTACATAAATTCATTATGTGAAAAATTTTAATGTGCCTTCTATAATGATTAAAGGCCAATGAAACTTTGAATTTGTTCATTAATTATTGAGGATTAAAAGGGGAAATCGAAGATTGCATAAAATATACTAGGTGTATTTTTTGTTCCGAAAGATAAGTATAACAATAGAGAATAAATCTGTTGTTTGTACGTTTCCTAACATAAGATTTATGTTTAAAAATGCCATATATTTTGGACTAACTACAGATAAAAATATATGTCATTTTTTTAATTAGAAATATAATATATCAAATGAAATTTATATCTCTGTACCTTCCCAGAAAATGGAATTATTGCTCATTTATAAAATATGATCATTTTTTCAATCATGAATTATAATGACATACAACTATTCTTGATGAAGCTTTGCTAATGTATGTCTTACTTTCTGCAAAACCCCGGTCATTTGTTCATACTTACCTGTCGAATCAGGTAAGTTCTCAAAATTAATTAAATTGCAAATATTCTTTGAAAATTTTTCAGATGGTGGCAATTTGTTATACGGAGACGTACTCTGTAATACAGGCGTACCAAAGTCAATAGACTTCACACTTCCATGACTTGTATTAATTCCATTTTGACGGATACGATTTAATTCTGGAGTAATCTCATTACTAGGTGGTGGCATATCAGATTTTGATACTGAATTCGAAGAATTGCTTTTTGATGAAATATCTGAGTTTGATTTCTGGAGTTCTACAAGCAGTTGCTTTTTCATATTCTCCAATTCGGATAACGACGGAGAATTCGCTCGTAAAGAAGGCGATGTAGTGTCTTCCTGAAATGTTTTGTACAAAAATGTTTATCTCATCTTTTAATACACGCTACGAAAATATTTTATCCTTCTCCTTATCCTTCTATAATTAATACTGGACGAAATGCTAAATGTATGTAATATCTTTTATACATACTAATGCTTCAGAAAATTGTAATTCTTGAGAATGATAATCTGAATCCTCAGATATTGTTGTTGATTTTGATAATAGTGGTTCTGATGGTTTTGCACAAGATTCTTGTGGTAATAGTGGTTCTGGCGGTTTTACAGGGTCGTCCAGAGGCAGCGGCGGTATAAACAGCCCATTAGTAGGTACGCACTCTACCGGACTATCTACTTAATACAAAATAAAAATGTTTTTATAACATATGCATTTAATTAGTAGAATACGTGAATTTTGAAAGAATTGTTGTGTGTGAATATACAGTTTCTATACCTTCTACATCCTCAATTTCCATTTCAGTAGGTTCTGGAACTGGACTGTCTTTTGATGTATTACTAAAAACTTTGAGTTTTTTTCTCTTATATCCATCGTCTGCCATTCTTCCTTTTAAGTTTGACAACATTCTTTGTTTGCTATGAAAAGTCAACATTGTTGATACAGAATATTTCCCATCCTCCTATTGTTCATAATAAATGTTTAGTATATTTGATTTTGTAAAAATCTATTACTTTTATAAAATTTACTGTTGCTTACATCCCAAGTACCAGGTGGAGCTGGTACATTAAAACCAGGAAAGTCATATATTTTTTTTATATCATATTGATCTCTGTCTCTTTCTTCAACGATATGTCCTGGTTCATCATTAGGATCTTCTTCTGCAATGCCATCAGAATTGAATAGGGACAAACCAGAGTGTTGCAAACGTGCTTCCTCTAACCATCCTGGAGGATAGCCAAGCTTCCTCATTCTAAGAAAATTATTTTTATATACAAAAATTTAGATTAATAAGCATCATACAATCCATATTTGTAATCTGTTTACATTTAACAAATTAAATACTTTTCTTAATTTTATTCTATTACCTATGATTTTTTAAAAATTATAACATGAAATTTAATTAATTACCTATATATATGTCTAGGTAATTCATTACTTCTGAGACCTAGTGCATTACGTAAATTGTTACTTAATTGACCAGGGATTATATGATCAAATCTATGATTATTTTCCAAATGATATCTAACACCTTTTGAATTTCCTTTCATATTGAAATTTTTTCGATTTGCTTCTATAGCAGTATAATTTCGTGGTTCTGTACAATCTCGTAAATTATGATTTCCCGAACAATTAAAACACATAAACCTTTGTGAGTTACCCTCTGGATATTTACTTGATTTCAATTTTGTATCATCAAACACATTATCACATAATATATATTTCTAAAATAATAATAACATTAAAACAATAAGAATAATTAACAATTTAGCTATTCGGAGCAATCAGTATTAAATAGTTTTTTCTTATATGTAAATATTGAACAATACAATAAAAAAACAGACCCTACTATAAGATGGAACATCAAATTCATCTCCAGGTCTTGGCTGTTTATCTACAGTAAATAATGTATCACATATTATATCCTGACTATCATCACTCCCTGTCGTAATATCGATAGATTGACTTGTAGAGTCAGTATCATTATCCCAAACTTCTAACGTTAAACCATTATCATTTTCTTGACATTTAATCTTGGAAGATACTAACTCCTCTAGAAACACTTTTATTCTTTTACTATATTGCCTAAAAAATTCAATAAAGGAAATGGAATTAAAAGTTACCTCGATACAAAACAATTAATTACATTAAAAACTAGTTACATACTATTATTTTAATATATTTACTAAGTGATGCAACTCACTTAGGACCAAAATAACTTATTTTATCATATATAATTAGAATGATTATTTTATATATAACAAATTGAAATAAAGAACGACACTGATATATGTATGTTTATTCAGCCATTATTCAGCTTATGTCGTTTTAGGTTATATAAACAAGTATTAAATTTACCCGTTCTACCCGAAAATTTATAAAGACTAATATATACATATATATGTCCATATGTACATATATTATATATCAATAGCAAATAATAATTTTTTACCATGCAATGTTTTCATCTCGAAACATAACCTTCAAAAGTGGTGTCGATGAACTCTCACTATCGCAAGTTTCCATTGTAGATGCATTTTTATTATTATCCATATAATTATTGGTTACGTTCATCTTATCCGCATTGTTGTTCGGTAATGAATCTTTCTCAATTGAACATTCACTTTGGTCATTGTCAGTAATATTGATATCTTGGCTTGAGTCTAAATCAATCACCTCTTCGTCGGTGTCGTTGATGGTAATCGTTGAATTCATGGAAATACTATCGATACTGATACGAAAACATAGATAGAACTATTTTATATTATGGACGTATGATCTTTTGTTATGTGAAGCTAGCTTCCCTCTTCTGCCTCAATGAAAACACGACGCTTCAATCTTATCAAGTTTTCTAAACGCAATAAAACTTAACTGTAGGGGCGCTCTCATTCGTGTGCAAATAAGCGTGGAGTAGATTTTCACGAATTTCATTATTCGGTATGACAAATTTTTTTAAACGAGCAATCTTTTTATTGATAATTATTTGTCATACAATAATTTTAAGCATAAAGGGTATAAGTTTTCCAATGAATTTTAGCGGTCTTATATTAATATCTTTCATCATTACTTAGTAGAAAAGAATATTTCGTTCGCACATTTCAAGGTGGTTAATCACTGTATATTATTCGAAATTTTTTAATCATAAAGTATAAAAAATTATTAATAATACATGACATTGATATATTATTCTTACATTTGCAAATCGAATATTTTATTGCATATTTCAATTTTATTCGTATTCGTTTGTTCGATCATAAAGTGGTGCCGTTGTCAAAATGAATGATCAATTATACTTTAAAATGAAAGATTAACCATTTTAACATGATTGTTAAAAAAATTATGTTTTCAAAATTTAAATGAAATCTCTGATAAATGTTACAATGCCTTTTTTAGAACTCGTTAAAACTTCATACATTAAGCAGAGAATAGGGAGCTCGAAAAGAAATGGTTTGCGTCATGCCATTTTTAGCCCTCAAAGCAAAGGACTTTTCAAAAGTCATTACATTGGCGAATGGAAGGACGACATAAGAGAAGGCATAGGTAAAGAAGTGGACAGGTATATTAATTATGATATGAACTAAATATTTTAGAATGATCAAAATAAAATTTGTTCAATGTAAATAATTCAGATAACATTGCCAGAAAAAATTACGCAAATATAATATTGTATTTTGCAACAATTAAATGTTATGGTATAATATATTTCAATCTATTGCGGCTTTTAAAATATATAAAATTTGTGTTACAGTCAATGAATTAGAACAACTGCTGTAAGTAATTCTGAATAAGGATAATCATTTGAAATATTTATTTTTATTATTAATTAATATTATTTAATATTTGTACAGTCTTCTGATATTTTTCACATGTTCGAAAACAATTTCAATTTCGTTTGAAATTTCATAGAGATGGATGGATGTACAATGGTAGCTGGCTCAATGATAAAAAACATGGTTGCGGTATTTTGAGCAAAATTTCAAAAGAAGACCATACTATTCATCGATATTATATTGGCCAATGGGTGGCTGGAAAAAAGCAAGGATTCGGACATAACTGGTTCGAAGATGGTTCTTACTATGAAGGTGACTTCTGTCGAAATAAACGACATGGTTATGGCCGTATGTGGCATTGTAATGGAGATTATTACGAGGGCGCTTGGAAGGATGATTTTTACCATGGCATGGGATTGCTCGTTAAAGGTTTCCTAATTGATGTCATCTGTTCTTTTTACAACCGACCTTAATAATGTTTCGGCTATAAATAACGAATAACTTATCGTTATTTTCCGATACACTAATTAAAAGTGGGTGAGATGTTTAACTTTTGCAGAAAATGGCAACAAATATGAGGGTCAGTTTATTAAGGGCAAGAAAGAAGGTTACGGCACATTTTATCACATAATTACCGGTCAAGAGCAGCGTGGTTTCTGGACAAATGATTGGTTCATAAACGGAACCATGTCAGATGCAGATTTTCGACAATCTGCAACTCGTCCAACACCATATCCTATTCCGGAAGTACGTAACGATTATAAGTAAATTATCAACATTATTGTAAAATTTTTATTCATTGATGATAATTTTTATTTGGTTCAAAGCTGAAGGTGATAACGGATATTAACAATGCTCAAGATACTTCGGAAACTATATATGATAACAAAAAGGGGGAATCCTTTTCCACTGAACCTTTTTGTAAGAGAGCATCGAAGCGTATAGTTCCGAATATATGCGTGTCCATAAACACGTGCCCTTGTTTAAATTCCGTTTTATGAACATATATTCTTACAGTTTAAAATAACACGTAATACAGAATGAGTCGATGTTATTTGTATAATTTATTCTAGCAAAAGTACTTCAATTTTGCATATATTTCTTTCTATCAACATATGTATACACGTATAAACCGTTTGTTTGCAATAAAAGCTATGTACAATAATTTAATTGCCGCTTCTTTAGCGACGGCAGTAATTTTGTACAGACAGAGACGATAAGACTGAAAGTTATTTTGTCTCCGCGTAAAAAGCTTTTCAAACGTTACTTGAGCACGGGACTTATTATGTGAAAAGAAATAAACGAACAACATAAAAAGAACTGTGAATAATACCGCACGAGAGGCATGTTTTCGAACAAATTAATAATAAGTACATTCAATGCGAGCTAGTCACGCATTGTCAATGGAAGATATAAACCCCCATTCAAGACTGTTGCTTTTTGAGCCATAGCTAAGGATACGTTATACAATAAATCTTATCGCGTATCATTGCTCTTATAGGTTAAGTCGCTACGCGAGAAGGGGAATGTTTCACGTTTATACATACATATATCCTTTTACCAAAAATTACTTTTCAGTACGTGTACAAATTCATTGCGATATAATTAAACATCGGTAGCAATATATCGCTTCGCTCGCTGAAAAAAACAGGTGTTCCCTTTCAAACTTGTCGCATGTAGGCGAATAAAAGTGTTGAGAAATATTATAGACAGTCACTTTTGATGCTTTCAATACAGTACCAATCCTCATCTTCATAACCCATTCTAATCTATCGTTTGAATTGTTTTAATACGTAATAACATGTATAAGCTAAACAATGCAGCATATGCAGATAATTAGAGATTCATTATCCTCCACTCAGAGAGGTTATCACATTGTAAAAGTAACACAGATCATGGATTGTGCTTTACCATGTTCAGACTACGTGCGTCATGCCAGCGGTCTGTAGTAAATTCACACCATTTCTACCTTCAACATCGGTTGACTCTATTTGTTCTTTAAGTAACTCCAGTTCTCTTATACCGGACACAGTGACTTCGTATTTGTGGGCCACTAAGCTCCGATAAAAATGTATCGCAAATGCGAGGAAGATTATTAGTACTGGTATTAACACGATACAAGCAGACCAAGCAGCCACTTGTGAAAAGTCATAGAACTTCACCCAACAAAGTATAGCAATTTCCAATAAAAATAGTAAAAGTCCTAGAAGAGTAGAAAACGCCCATGCCACTTCGATGTACCAGTGTAGACGTTCGTGTGGAGATTCGTGTACTAAGCTTATGCTATGCAGATTGCATACAGCTTCGATGTTCGGCAAAATACACGTTGATATCATTAAAGCTAACATGTGAACCGCAACCAACAACGTAGTACACACGGCGAAGGCGATTAACATCTCTGAAGGTACTTTCGTATCGGAATTCAACTGTACTTCCACCATAGCTACCTGTAAAGGAAAAATATTTATTTATTAATATCTATTAACATATATTAAAATGTGTATGAAATATTTAACAGTGAGTTTATAATCTGTGTAATGAAATCAATTGCTCAGAGTTATTTCCTTTATTGTTATATGTAATCGTCCTTTTTAAAATAATTTTACAATATTTTTATGCAGAATTAATTCAACTCTAGACTAACTATTTGTATATAAATTGAAAAATAAATATTAACTTTACTGTACCACTAAGTTTTAAGAAATTCTATTAATGCTGAAATAATATTGCGGGGATATATCTCTTCTTGTTCCTGAACTCATTTTTAACAAATTATAATCTACGTTACTGTTATCAATATTCCTCCCTTGTCTGTTCCCTTTGTTCCCTTTACTATTGTACTGTTATTATCACAATGTGAATTTATTAAGTCTGTTATTTTTTAAAATGGAGAACAAAGAGCTAAAACCTAAAAAAAAGTATTGTTCTAAAGTTTTGATGATTCAGAGGTATTTTAGATTACCGAAAAAGAGATTTATTAAAATATCCAGTTATGTACCATGGCAAAGCCGGAAAGTAGAGCAGACGTCTTGCTCGACGCTTTAAGTTTCGCTCGACTGAGCTGCAGTTTTCTCCAAGAGAGATAACCCGGCGTGTGAAGGCCATCTCCCGACTGCGACATCTTTGACTGGTTGACAGAAAAGAATAACAGACAATATAGAGGGATTATTAACACAACGTTTGTAAAATAGAATTGAATGGAAGCGAATGGTTGCATAATATGCTTAATCGAAAACAGTACGCTAACTTGTGTCTCAAGTATCGCGTGAGTATAGTGACCAATTATATGATTCAATTGAAACTTCACTGATTTATACTATAATATTATAATTAATAATTATATTATATATTATACAATTATTGGTACATATATTATATATAATATACAATATATATTATATTGTATTGCCGTTTGTCTATTAAATTTTGTATCAGTCAATGTTTTCCCCTTTAAAATTTCATTAAGAAATTTCACATCTTTGGGAAAATCAGAAAATTGTTATATGGCATACTGATTTCTACAAAATGTTTAGGAAGTTATAAATATAAAAGTTGATTCATGGAAAGCCTGTATCTTGAGTATTAGAATAAATTATTTTTAAATTTGAATCACAATCATGAAACTTACACGTAAGTATCCTAACTATGTTTGCCGTTTTGAAATAGCGGGAGACCAACAACGGTGGTATCCATTCGGCATTTCAGAATCGTGGTACACCGTCCGTATAGTAAAATCGTTGTTAAAAATACATCTAAGATAATTGTACATCTAGAGGTAATCAGCGTTTGGATAATTGGCGTTCAACTGTACAAACACGTAAGAAAGAAAGGCACGTACCGAAAGTAGATGGCAACGTCGGTGCCAACAGGAGAGCTTGCCAAAAGTCCTGTGTAGGACAAAAAACCAACGGGTGCTGAACCAAACAAATAACAAGGAAAATTAATGGAAAGCCTCTAGATACAACGCAAGAGAGAGAGAGAGAGAGAGAGATTCATCTAAATACTGATAGATTGAATCTGTGGGAAATCTGGCAAGCGACAGCACGATATAATCAAGTACAATACACCAATGAAAGAAAAAACAGAATAATACAATCTTTCAGCTAATTAGTAATTGTAGTAAATTGTTAGAAAATGAACATTTTTAATCTATATAAAATAAATCTAGAGAACGGAAAGATATATCCTTTTTACATTTAACTTCTATATTTATATAAATAATTTATAACTATATATAATTCTTGTTCATTTAAATCAGTGGAGTAAATTTATGAATTGAGATTACGGTTAGTCTTGTACACAACATGTAATAAATCAATTCCTCTGAACATCGATTCACGCACATCCACAGTTAGTATACACATAATACTTTATACATCAAGCTTCCGCTAACGCAAAGTTGTTTATACGTATTTTGTGTATGTCTGTATTTTATGTAAGTGAATTCGTTGCCGAGAACACGATCGTTAACGCGAGAATAATTATGCGATATAAATGATTATGTTTCATTATAAACTAAGGAAGCGATTGGTAGCGATATAATTTAAGAAACAGTTTCGATTGATCTTATCGGTATTTACAAGGATTCCATGAATGTTAGATAATATTCAATTTTCTGCTTCTCTGTCGACAACATGAATATCTTCCAAGTAAAGATCATCAACGACTCTCATGAGTTTTAATACATAGTACTTTGTTCACCAGATCGTAAATCGTCAACGGAATTGAGTTTTAAACAATGATATCAAGAGAGCATGATTTATCGAATCAAGGCGGGCAACAAACAAAATGATCTCTTGGAGTTGGAGTTCAATTGAATAGCAAACACATGGAGTATTCAATATACGTTATTGTTTGTAATCATAAAGTCGACTGAATTTTATATTTCAATATTGGAGATTCTAAGGAGTTTTTATTAATTCTTAGTGAGATAGTAGACGCTTGGCAATTCTGACGAATAGGATATGGAGACAGACGTAGAATTATCCAAAGCGAATTGCTTTCATGGATATGTTAATATTATTATATACGTATAATACATGGACGTTTATCCTATTAAGGAGATTCACAATTTAATACTTTGAGGACCGACTACTCTGACAAGCATATTATATATATAAAACGGTTCAAAACGACCAATATTATATCTAATATATTAATAACGGTTTCGTACTGTCTAAGCATTAATATCGGCAATTAATACTAGTACATATATCGTCACCAAATATAGGCAGAATTAGCTGTAGCGGTACCGACAGTTTATTACGAATATCTAGAAAACTAAGCCTGAGCGGCGGTTATATGTATAGGAAAAAGTTCAAGCGTTGATTCCTACAAGGTGTTAAAAATTCATCGGAATCATTGATAAGATATGTTGATGAGATATCGATAATTACCATAAATTCATATGATTGTATTGTACATTTATTATCACCTCAACATGCTTTTTTAATTTTCTTAAATTGTGAATGTGTACTTTATCAGCGAGCTAGTTGTCCATACGTTATACACATTAATACTAACATAGAACTCTTCAGATAATTCTGCATCTTTCTTCTATGCAATTGTAATATATAAACAATTTTGTTCTATCTTAAAATTATTTACAAACGCAAATATTCATAACATAATCATAACATCTGTAATACCCGGAATACGTTATTTGACTACCATGCGGAACGTTTGAAGTATCTTCTACAGCACATCAAAAGTATCAATATTTATATTTCAGCGATAAGATTCGCTGGAGTTGCTTGTAGTATCAAAGCCGGTTCAAAATGACCAAGCATCTGCCAATGCACATGCGGGTGAACGATATAATCCTAATAAACGAGAAAATAAACGAAAAAGTTGTCGCAGGTGAAAACTGTATATGTCAAAACGTACATATAAGGTGTTATGGAAGAAGACTACGAGATAACCGTATAATATCTAGCGTAATACCCGGAGAGAGATAAAAAGGAAACGAACTGCGAGATCAAAGAGACAAGGGGAGAATTACCGACCTGACAGTTGTGAAACCGCTTATGGAAGCAGTGACCGTCAGCGTTGCGCAGATGTGTGCGTGCCACGTGTACGTGGATGGGTAAGTGCGAGGAGGGGAGTACTGCTCCGTCCTCCGCGCCAAACACTGAATTGCGTCCAGTGCTTGTCGACCATATGGACATCAGGCTTGTTTCTTGCGTAGCTCTGATAAAGGCTAAAACAAAAAAAAGAGCGTTACATTAGATTATACGTAGATTTTGAAATAACGGTAACTATTTATTAAACTGCGGACATTTATACATTTATGAGAAATTTAATAGTGCAAAATGTATACACAGAATGTATAGAATGTACAAAAGTATATAAAATATTGGATTGTTAGAAAAATTCGTAACGAGTGTTAAGAAACATTTAACTAGAATTAGACTTTCTATCATCTTTTTCCTGACAAACTACTTGTCTTCTTACGTATCAATTCATTCAAATAGCTTTTATAGGATTCCAAAGTATTTCACGAATTTTGTAAGTTGTTGAATATTTCAAATAAAGTCTATACTACATTGTAAATTTAGAAAAATATAATATCTGTATAAAATTATAACGTATTAAATATAGGTCTGTATCAAAAATTATAATATGATTTTAATCAGCTATAGGAACAAAATTTAATAAATGTTACATTGTGTAATTTAATTTAAATCTAATTGTTTACATTGTGTAAATTTATTTTATGGTAATTATTTGTACCTGAAATTTAACTTTGGAAAGATTAAAAAATATCTTTATATATGAACAATATGCATAGATTAAATTTATTTCAATGCACTTGGCGAGGAATTATGTCAACTAAGAATCAACTTTTCATGACACGTGCATATTTTCTGTATAACATTCTACATGCGAGAACACACCTTAATGCAGTGAATGACATGTTTCTAAAGAGAGAAAGTGAATGTAGAAACTGGTTTCGGCGGGACAATTATTTCTTGACCCGCGATAAAGTTGACCCAATCGTTTTCACTCCTTACATTTATGCTTCTTTCATTTTATTACTATATTCATTGCTTCTTTTAGTCGGCTATTTGTACTGCGCATTGTTGGGAAAAAGACTAGCGGCGCGGCACAGGGGCAAGGGAGCTACTGCGCTGTATTGTTTACCGTCACGCGTTATTGTATTGTTTTACTTGTATTAGGTCGTCCAAAAAGTTTCTTTCGTTTTATAAGGAAATAATGGATGCACATTTTCCGTTTTAAATTACTTTATCGAATTACGTATGATCCATTTCGTTCTATCAAAATAAAGATCACAACACGTTCGACAGATTAGTTTTCATGTTTGTATAAAGATGCGTCGTTGTAAAAGACGTGTCTGTAAAAGAAAGACACTTTTCGGACAACCTAATATATGTAACACTTTCGGGCAATACGCGTGCTTATCTTTATGATTGTGCTAAGTCTATAGAAAATAACGCTAATCTTCCTTTCATACAGTAGCTCACAAAAGTATTCAAACACTTATCGAGACTTTTTATAGATATACTATGTGTGTTATACGAAAAATTTTGAAATTTCATTAGCACTGTAACAAAAGTCGATTATGATGATTGTGTTGCTAAAGTTTGAAACAAATCTGAAAAAATACATAGAAGTTACAAAATGTTTAGTGCAAGTATATATATATATATATATATATATATATATATATATATAGATATATATATATATATATATATCTTTACAGAGATCACAAAAATATTTACATAGTCAATTATCTATTAATATACCTAATATTGAGGCTTATTGGTAAGCCTAAATATTTAATAGGATCATTTTGAACATTTATCAGCTACTTATGCTACTTTATTAATCTTTTACTAAGTGTGTGATATTTACGCAGAAAATGTATGTACTTGCATATAAATTTTCAGATTGATTCTAAATATGATCGATACAATCATGACAGTTGTATATCATTATAGTGTTAATGAAATTGCAAAATATTTTATATAACATATACGATATGAACATAGAAGTTTCGCAAATACATACATAGTTAGTTCAGACAACTTCGTGAACTATTATACGATAGTGTGTATAACCTTCACTGTTGGACGGTCAATTAACGCCTTCGAGAAATAAAGTTCTCACTTTAACTTTACGTTCACGGTGACCGTGCAACACGTAGGAGACATGGAACGAGGAAAGAATGAGATTTAATTTAAAGAGATTTTGAATCTCGTCTGTATCATTTCCAACGGTCGTTAATAGCAATCGAATGATGGGGGCGCTGCACGCACAACGTTCTCTTTCATTTACGCGCTATTACGCAAACGATACATTTCCCGCAATCTCTTTTATCCAAACGCCACATAAAGGCCCGAGTATTGAGATACAAAGGTGATGTTTTCTTTTTTCCGTCTCATAGTTATCAATCGAACTGATTCAGCAATTGATATATTTTCGTTTCGCTGGGTCATTGTACCAAGTAAAATCGTCACACATATATCGTAGCTAAAAATACGTTGGTACTTAAAAAGATAAGTAGCATTTCGGGTAAAAATAACTGAAACTAAAATTATCTATTGAAAACGAGAAACAAAGAGACAGTTACTTAATAGATAGGATGCTTCTCGTAACTGGACCAAGCCATAATTTTAAAATATGTAATAAGCAATACACGAAATTTTCATTGAGCAAAATTAAATGTCTTCGCGTAGTGCGTCATGTGTTTCGAAGATTTCAAAGTAATCTCCATTTTTTAAAATTGTATATGCTTTCATATACAATTTGACTGGTGATTTATTTTAGTGAGTTTCAGAGACCAATTATGTACTTGCATATGAAACCAGTTTTTTTCGCGTAACTATTCCCGCTAATTTAACCTTGACTGTGGTGTTGTTGAACAAAAAAAAAAAGTTTGTGGAGATTGGACCAAGATAAACAACGAGAGAAAAAGAGATTCTTCTCCAAGCACTTCGACAATGTTATTTTTTTTCGAATTATACACATGCTCAAAGGTATTCGAACTACGTTCCTCTTTATAAATATCGAAAGATAACTTCAGCAACGAATTATATACATGCTACAATGTTTAGATCCTTTCATATCTGAATTGCAAATGTAGTATAGTGTACATTAATCATCAGAGGTCTATCAATGGGTGCAAAGTGTAACTGCATCGTATGAAAAAGTGTATGGCATTGATTAGGTAAACTGGATAAAAACCGTGGATTTCAAATATTTAAAAATAAGATTAAACCAGATGCTATACTGATTCTAATTATACATTTATATTTGTTTTATACTATTCTCATTGTCTGTATCAGAGGCAGCGAGAAAATCGAATGAATTCTAATAACACTCTTGAAATTAATTCATAGATTGTGATAAATATAAAAAGAAAAGTTGTTTTAGATATAGAAAATAAAAAGAGAAATTCTTTTAGGTATAGTTTCCTACGAATGTCTATTGGAAACACTTGCAATGAAATTTTCCGTAAAAAGACCATAACGAATTGCCTACAATGCCATTGGATATGTTGCAACTAATATAGTTCAGAGATACGTGCCAATATCACTAAAAATACAGGGACCGTAGAACGCATAGAGAGCTTGCTGTTACGGCTCACACACGAAATTAAATATTCACGTTGCTAAATCAGAGTGATATGTAAGTTGTTACTTGCAAAAAATGACTAACATAATCTGATACGCCCGACGAATATCTACATCACGTCATTATGCACGAATATGCACGAGATTAACAAATTGCCGGGAACTTTGCGCTAACATGTTCGTGTGAGTTATGAATACCCATATGATAAAGAATAGATACAGTCAGTCACAAACATTTATATACAGCAAAAGCACTCTTCGCCGTTTTTCAGAAAAGATTAAAAGAATTTATACTTATATCTTAATATAAGGTGAAATTTTTTTGGTATATTGATGTATTTCTAGAAAGAATTAAAGAGATATAAAAGTATTGTAACTTGTAAAAGTTCTAGGACGCCATGTAAGAAACTACAACCTTAAATTTTATCAATACAGGATCGATAAGATTGCAGGCGGTTAGTAATGTGTATCAAGAAGATATACCTACGAGAGATTAATTTAATATTTAATATCTGTCTTTATGATTTCATGTAAAAATAACAGGCGTATATACTCTTTTGTGAGATTGTATTTTGTATTATTTTTTTACTTCCTGAAGGATTGTGTTATTTTTCCAAATATGTATTTGGCTCTATTAATACAAAATTTAATTTGAAACAAAATTACTGGAGCTAATGTCTTCATTTTAATGTAAAAGATGTATGTGTACTTTTGTTACTGACTGTACATCTTGTCAAAATGAAACACAGGACAAGTATTAAGCAAAAGTTTAAAAATATGATATCATCATAAAATATAGAGTCTATTGTGACATAAAATAAGAAAAAGAGGAAATTGAGATTATTTCTTTATATATAGTTCAGGTCAACAAGTTGAACTGAAAACAAGGAAAAGAAAACCGCATAAATATAAATAATCGTTAGGTGAAATTAAATGAATGTAATTCATTCACATTCGTATACGAAGCAGCAGACATATGCCGATGAATAATTATAAATGTGCAACTGTATTTACCATTTTGGAGCAGTTTGGAGGAGTGTGTGGTTGAACGCGCGAACTCATAACGAAGATCAACAATCTACACTCTTCACGGAATAAAGGAAAAAAATAAAAGGAATCAGATGAAAAAGCACTTTTCGAGTTGAAGACACCAGTATTTAGTCTAATATTACGACAATGAAAAGATTGAATAACGAAATATGTACTTGGCATACAACTAAATTACGTTAAATGACAGCAGTGAAAGACACCAGTATACTGAATAAGAACGCCGCGAAACGGCATCGACAAACATCAACGACAAACCACGAAGTTAGCCGACGATCGCCGAACATTTTCGGTCATCTGTGGGTAAGTTAGATTAACTACCCGAATGAACTTATAATTGAATAACATATGTAAATTAGATGCAAATTCCTTATTGCGAATGATTATTAATAAATCACAATATATATCTATCTAAATATTATTATTTAATTAAATTCTTTTTTTTAATTATATACTATATTTTAATTATATACTATATATAATTAACATTATATTAATAAACATTTTAATATTATTAATACATAAATAAAATTTTTTTTTGTCAGATTCTCAAAACTATGATTTTAAGATGATTATATGTTATATATATCTTATACGATATCCAAATGATGAATGTGAATGAAATTTGCTTATATAAGTTATTGATGACTTTAAACAGGTTTTTATAGCGTTATAATAAAACATTCTTTTCTATGCTAAAAATTCTATACTTATGATTTCCTTTCCATTTAGATCAATTACTTTCAAATGAAGATATATTATAAGGATCGCGTGTATTTGATTTGAGGAATAAAGAGACGCACTTTGAAGGAATGAAAAAATTATTATTTTCAATGCAGTGAATAAATCAGTACAATAAATCAGGAACAGGATTTTCATTAGATATCATAAATAAAGTTCTTTTAAATTTAAACGTTAATTTTTTATTATATATAAATACAATATCTATTAGTTTCACTTAACTTTTTTTAAATGTATTTCCGGAATTTTTATGGATTTTCGAAGATAAACCGAAAGCAATCACGTGTCTTCTTGCAACAGCAATTGCAACAGCTTCGTTTACATCATATGATACATCTACATCAAAGAACGGATGAAAATGTAAACTAATATTTGACCGATGTTCAAACAAATTTATCGTCCTTTTAACGATTTGTAAACATTTTTAACACCTTAAATTTTGTAACTACGTATAAAAGGCTCATCAAGCGGATAATAGGAAAACATATACAGTAGCTATAAGTTGCAACAGAAAGTTAATTTATGATATAGAAATTTTGGAAAGCTTCATTCTGAAACACAAGACTCGTAAAGAAGTTATAGGCGCGAAATAATTTCCGCTAAAGAAAACTGGGGAGCAATATAGCTGGTAGGTAATTTTACTTATGGGCTTCTCATGGCAAGCGTCCAGGATCATTTCCATCGAAGAGAAACGCGTCGCCCGCAGTCATGGTCAGGGTATCCCTAACCTACTTGTATTGCTACCGACTGATCTATTTAAAACCTGATCCCTACAGTGAAAATTCACTTTGAAATGAAACTGTTCACTTGTTTTGATATTACCCTCGCTTCGACCGACATCAGGCGTGTGACTAACATGTTGATAAATTACTGATCATAAGCAAATATAGCATGCTCAGAATGGTTTCTATTCTCTTTATGAAGTATGAGAATTTTACGTCATATTTATAATACCTTTCTTTTATATAATTGTCTAGAAAATTATCTGGATGATTATTTATAAACTTATTTATTATCTATCGCTACTATTATTTAATTACTCATAGAAGTAAACATTACCTAAAAATTTGCCTACAGAGATTTTGGCGAACCTGTCCTTGATCGAAACAAAAACTCTTAACTGCGAGATTGATTTACAAGAAACCGTTCCAATATAAGGTACCTAAGCTTGATTTATCGCAGTTCGCAGGAATTCCGCCTGAAAAATCAATCGCCCCGAGGGAACGACAATTTTAGAATTGATTCTTGTACCGTTTTAAAGATATCCAATAATAACCATGGAAAAATATTTTAATACCTAGATATAAAATTTACTTAACTAAATATAGCAGTCATAAAGTTTCACGTAATTTATCCGCTTTTCTTCTCTACTATTTTACCCAACATCTTAGAGGATTATTATATTGACTACAAATTAAATAAGCCAACAAAGAGCATATTCCGCAGGAGCAAAAGGGTTTTATGATATAGTTGAAACAATTAATTAGTCGGCAATGCACATTGAAGAAGTGTGATGCGCGTAAAGATTAATTTCAAGAAATCGTACCGAGTTGTTAAGCCCATTACCTCGAGATACGAATGTCCTAGAATCTCAATTAATAACGTCATTCGTTTGTGCGCCGCCTTTTCGTTATAGAATTTCTGCGAGTTTTCAATGGGAAGTTCTTATTTTCTTATTATTGCATTCTTCGTGTTCATAACAGATTATTCACGGTATCCTGTTATTACCTGGAAATCATTGACTGCACGCCGGTTTCTATACAAATGTATAAATATAGCAATGTCGGATGATTGGATCTAGGAAATTCTACACTTCATTTTGGATAGTATTTTTATCACGGAATGATAAAAAATTGTAATATGGTAGAATTAGAAGAACAAAATAGAAGAATTAATTACAGAAGAATATTATAGATTTCACTAATGAAATATTAATAATATCATACATGTAACATCGTAATCATGAAATCGTTAAATAAAAATAAGTACTGTTCATACTGATGTATATCAATTCTAAGCTATCTCAGGTGATAAGGGAGATGAGCGTATGACCAATAATTTGTACAACTTTCGTAATTGTTAAAGAACAAAACGAACAGCAGCAAGTAGGTGTGCGTAACATCATCGCAAATACATAATACCATGTTGTTATCGTCGAAATAAGGAGAGCGAAGAAAGTTTCGTAACAATATATTTTCCAAGGTAGATTTTAAATCATGAAACATGTAGCCTGAATAAAATATAACAAACTTGCAAAATAAAGCATCAAAAATCCCATTCGAGTTTTATTTCAACTTAAGATCCGTTCTCAACGCGAGAATTGATTGTAATTTCAACAAATAAATAAAAAAAAAAAAACTTAAGATCCTTATTATAATTTAATGTTTTAGTGAACAATCTGTAATATTCCAGATATTCGAAATGAATATGTACGTGTGAAAGTAAAAAACTAAGTCGATCACGTGCGTATGTACCTATAACTTCCTAATACTGAATTCGTTATATACAAAACATCAATATTTGTTCCAAAGAATGTGCAAAAATAGAAGAATAAAAAAATGATGAATTCGCCGAATCACTTACAAGAACCGTACTCAGCTCGTCGACGGGTTTCCATGTTAATAAGCAGCACACTATTTAATATAGGAATTCCAATAATTTAGCACCGATAGCTCTTTAGAATTTCTTACCAGAAAGCACATACAAACGACACAAGAAAATTGTTTCTGCTCTTCGAAGCGAACGAAGAAGCACTTTCTTCGTCACTTGTCCAGATCTTTATCTAAATTCCCACTCGCGACTCGACTTTATCATGACATTAGTAAGCCGGTAGATATCTGTTTGTTTATTTTCCTTGGCTTAATATCATTTGTTTCTGCAATTACAATAACTCTGTAATTTTACGAAACTGAATCGTGCATTCATGTTCCTCGGCAGACAACTATGGAATATGAACGAAAACTGATTGCGTGCGTGAGACGGCGCTAACTGTATCACTGGATCGCTTCGATAAATTATATTTATCCTCCTCGGTTTAGACGACAATGTGTCCCCACTCGACAGCGGGAATATAACATGGACACACCCTTTCACCCGAAGATGGGATGAACGATGGAAAATCACGGAAGAATAAAAGGATTGAACGAGAGGAATGCCAGATGTGCCCAATATCGTTGGATGTTATTGTGCATATGTAGTACTTAACTAATCACGCTACGATGTGGAATATCTCGTTTCAGAGAGTTCGAGAGAAAGGTATACCTTTTAAGAGCTAGTGTATTTTCGACCAATCGCGGGGAGAGACGTCAACGGCAGTCGTACATTCCCGTTACGATTATAATAACCGACGCCACGAGTTGATCGATCCCCTGATTTCCGTTAAGATAATAGGGGCGATTCAGTTTGTATAACACTGTGATTCACAGAATTATAAATTATATATTTTTTCCACTTAAGTTACACCGTTGCTTGTAATATATATCGTCGACAATGAGTTAGCGTATAGAGACGCGATACACTGGCACAATATTCGTTGAGGATAGAGCAAGGCTCTTAGAGTTTTGTTATAGTTGATTAACCCGTTACTGACCTGTTGACTTTTCTAGCGTTGTAGAACAAGTAGTTGACTTTTCTAGCGGTGTAGAAGAAGTAGTTGACTTGACCCTCCTGATGGCGTAGGGGAAGTAAGGTACAGTGATGATGCTGTGTCGTAGGAAAGCTAGTGATGGGTGTGTCTAGCGCACGGGACCATCGGATTTGTTCATGACATTTTTTTGTCAGGAAAACGAGGGTTGGTGGACTAGGAAGGGCCTTAACCGCCCTCGATAGAACGTTGCTAGTGGGAAGCATCGTACGTGAGAAAAACTAACTTTCCCGTGTCGATATTCTTAAAGAAGCGATTTAGAAAAAAGATATTTGTTGGGTCTGAAGGACCTTAGGTAGAAAATTCCTTAGATTTACGATGGGTCCTTAAGACTATTGAGAGTATGGGGTAAGGATCAGCGGACATCTGGTGTCCGTCTGGCCCGCGGTGTATGGCCTGGTCTAGGTAGAGGGTCGCCCGACGTAACAAACAACTAGACTTTCCTACCTTTCGATATTTCCTCCGGAACAATGTCGCCCAACGTTTAGTTTTCCCAAAACCATTTTTACTAATAATTTTCGCGTGACAAACTTTGAGATATGGTATGACTGTGTTATGTGATATGCTGATGTGTAGATGTTGAATGGAATAGTGTGGAGATGTTGCTGGAAACATAGCTGAAATAATGCGAGGTGTTAGTTTTGGTCTTATAACTGTATTTTGTGTCTTTTAAATTACTAAATATGTACTTCTTGTTTATGCTTGTTATGTAATATGTTGATATGTAGATCTTGGATAAAGAGGTATGGACAGGTTACTGACTAGAGGATTAGTTGTGTTTATGACTTTAGAATTATATTTGATGTTTTCTAAATTACTAAATAATTCATTGTTTATAGACGCCGAACTTGTTATATTATGTATATGATATTATAATTATATTTAATATGTAAGATATATTGAACGAAATTATACGATGAGAAGCTATTGTCGATATTGATATTTATCAATTTTAGACGAAACGTGGATCAAAAAGGAAATGAATATGACCATTGATTGATCAATTCTAGAGAAAGATATCATATTTATAATAAAGAGATGCGAAGAATAAATCAATTTCATTCAAACTTTAAAATATATTAAATTTTTTAACAATATTATTACAATTTTAACAAGATCAAAAAAGGTATCCAAATTTAGAATAAGCGCCACTGCTTCGGGTCATTGGCTTTCAAGGTATAAACACAAACGTTCTCAGATTTATTTCCGTGTAGAACCTTGACTTAATTTTCTACATTCAATGGTATGTACACACGGATTCCTTATGTAATTCAAAGTCAAGAAGGTACGACTTCCTTCCAGACTAATTTTCTGCTTGGTAAATTTCCCGATAAAAATAATTATGCCATCAGTTATTTGAACACTCGAAAGAAGGTAAAATTTTAATCCTTTTCATAATAATGAATTTTTCTAATAGCATGCATGTAATAATAAATTGTAATGATAATATTCTATACTTATATCTATTATAAATGAAGAAATTGAAAAAAACACATATTATGATATTATTTCTTATATAAACGTAAAGAATGTGTGAATGTTCATTCATTACTTCTGAAATAATGTAACGAAATATTCGATTGGACAAGTGAATAGATTAACATATTAATATCTTGAATAAACATGATACATCAGTAGTGCAAGTGACGTAAATAAATGAAACTAATCGAATATAAAATGAACGCATCGAAAACTGAAATTTTATTAGATTCCAATATATTACTATACATTCATTTAAGGTGTCAGTTTATTTTTTATAATATTAAAATATCAAAAAAATTTGTATTAAGTAATACTTTGAAAATTTCTATTTTCTCGAAAAACTAGTTGAACAAAATTTTTTTTTTTATATTTGCGATTTATCTTTCTTATGCGCGAAATACGTATTTCCGGTACTACTTCTGAGACATGGAAATATTTATATACATAATAATATAATACATACATAATATAATTTTATTATACTATATTAGCATTTTATACAATATAAACATAACTACGTTTATATAATTCTTATTGTTAGAAATTATAAGCTACAAGTTACTGGTACTGATAAATTATCTTACTAGCAATAAAACAAATAAAGTTGTACAAATGTTATCTATTTGATGTATTTATATATTATGTAGATTAAAGGAAATGACTGTCATAAACAATTATTTAGAAAACTATTCATTAATAAAAATAGTGTAATACTTAAAATATAATCGAATATGACAGCTAACTTGTAATTGATAGGATTTAATTGTAGTACATGTATTATATGTATAGTATTGCACGTATACATATGTTTACTATATGTATTTATCGTATTTGTTGTAAAGAAAGTTAATTACTACTAATAACTTGTAACTTGTAACCTGTAAAATTTCACAAATGACATTATTGTGTAAGAAGCTTCAGAGTATAATCAACAGTATAATATAATTTTAAGAAATCACTTACTTGACAGGACAGCGATCGAAAATGTTTAACCTCGATACTGGTGAATGTGTTCTATTATACGGTGTGTTTCCCCGTCGAAATTTATGCCGGCACGAGACGCCGATAATGTATCGTTTGAAACGAATCTGCATTCTTTGATGCAGGCGCGACCGAATAGCTACAATTGCATGAATCACTTCCTTCACGCTAATTAACAAGAATACAGATATTTCAGACTGATAATATTACATTTAATTGATGAAAATCCTCGTAGGAAATGATATATCACTTAACATTCTACGCCATAATAACTGGACGAATCCGATACGATGAGTCGAATCTGTATACCTTGTCTCTGGTCGAACGCGAGAGATCGATCGAGGTTAAATGCCGGTGATAGTCAATATTTCCGACAGGTAACTTCAGAACCCTTCGACAGATGGTGCGAACAGTGCTTTAAAATGACGGCATAAAATTTAATTTCATTCTCCTCTCCACGATCCACAATTTGCCTATGATGTTAATATACAGTGGCTGCAAGAAGTATTTGCACAGCACTGTATTATTACTAATATTTACATGCTAATCAATTAGATCTAAGTACAGGGTTATCTATCATCTATTATCCAAATTTTAAATTATATCGTGAAAAAATGTTCAGATCGTTAGGTATAAAAAATATCGGTGACACCAAACTCCCCCTGTGTTATAACCTATAACTAACTCTAGCTCTAGTAGCAGCTCACAGATGGCGCATGCCATGTTTTAATTGTAGTAGTAAATCTACATATTGCTATTTTCCAAGTTCTCGCGAGCGCGGTTTCTTAAGTGGATAATCCTCTATATTAAATTCTGTATTATTTAGTAATACTTTAGTAATATATTTCATATGACTATACAAATTTAATGCTATAAAAATGAAATGTAGAATCTAATAACCAAAATACTTCATTAGAAAGTAAATTTTTGTAACCTCTGTATATTAATATATGATAGAAACACCTTAATCGAAGTAGCACAATACATGTTTATTATTGTTTAAATATCTGTATTAATATATGTTTATCAAATCCGAGCATTAAGAGGTTAGGTTCAAATTCATAAACACACTCATAGTACAATTGTTATGTTACATTCGTTGTTTTAATCTGTATAGTTAAGAGCACAGAAAAATGGCATTTTAGCCAATCTTTTTACCGAATAGATGAAAATTTGCACATTCATGGTTTTTGATATAAGAAGGATGTACTACAAAGTACTACAAAGCTGTTAATCAATATTATAATGCAGAGTTACTCACAAACTCGTGCGCATTTGAGATTGTCTAACTCAATGTTGCATTGTTCCCAATGTAAGCTGTAATCTGCAGTGGAGGAAGAGCTCATATTTCAGCACGTAGTTGATTATTCTTTTACTTCAACAAAGACAATCGAAATGACTTTTGATTGTTTCACGTTTCTTTACGTTGTATATGAACGCACACAAGATAGACTATTGCTTCGATAATATAACTGGCCATATGTCGGGTCTCATCTGACCAATTATTGAGAGAGGTATATTTTTAGAAAATTTCAAATATTAAATGCGAATGAGATATATATAGATAGATATATATATATATATAGATAGATATATATAGATAGATATATATAGATATACAGTGGCTCACGAAAGTATTTTAACATTTACCATAGAAAACATTTATGTATTGTATATTGTATGCATTATATAAAACACTTTGAAATGTTTTAGTAAGAATTATTATTCAGTAGGATTATCTTTTATGTGTTCAACAATTTATTATATGTTCAAAATCGCTGTTCATATTGTATAGTTAATTTATGTTTACAGTAAATACAACATATGCAATATATTATAAATTTTCTATTGTAAGTGTTCAAATACTTCCGTGAGCCAGTGTATATATTTATTTATTTTATATAGGTAATATCAAACGTACGCCTTACGAAATCAGTTTCGAGAAATGGAGGGGATAGCGACGGCCGATGAACGAAGCAAAATCCCGGTAGGTTAAAGCAATGGTTTGTAAGGGGTGGGGTATCCCGTGACAAGGTAATACCGGTCATCGTGAACACAGCGTAGAACAGAACGGTACCATTCTTTGGGTGCCAGTCAGCGCGCAACATTCATTTTTAGTAGGGAATTGGCTCTCGAACTGGAGCGCGGTCGCAACGACCGCAAGAGACACCTGTTGCGCCACTAAGTAAGCCGGCAGCCGCGAAACACGAACGCAATAACGATGCGCTCTATTCGAATGTGTTTGCGCGCCAAGTGACAACGTGATTTGTTGACGATTTTTGTTCTATGTTTTGAAGAGAAAGGTTTTTTCAAAGAAGAGGTATACATTGTTTACTTATCTCGGTAACGTTCCTCTTTTTCTTTCAATATTTTGAGGTGCATTTTAATGGTGGCTGTGAGATCAAACCGTTTGAAGAGAATTTATTTAATTGCAACACCGATTTGCACCTGAGGAGAGAGTTGAAGTTTTGTGGCTGTTGCATCGATTATATTTCTTAAAGAACACTTGTTATGTAATATCTTTTTAATACTGTTTTTATTGGTATATAAATTATATATGAGAACAAGATAAAATTATAAATTAATATGAAAAATTAATATACAACTGTGTTATTGAAGTATTATATTAAATATCTTACATGAATCGCTTGTAGTTCATTTCGAGTTTTGGCTAGTAACATTATACGGTTATTCCCCCAATGTAACAGTAATTTTTCACCGCCCACAATTAAATGTGTAACGCAATCGAGTTGCAAATTCGGGTGAACCTTTTTTCACTTTTCTACTTCTTTCTCTTTTTTGAATTCCAATTATATTAAGCAACATACTAATTTAATTAAAGAATATGTTATGGTACGAAAGGGACAAGTATAATTTTTCATTTTTATAAAACAAGTCATATCCGATCAGGTCATGTTTTATTTGCAAACACTATCGATTATATTAACAATTCATTTCATTTGCATTTTGTGTCTACAAAGAAGAATAACTCAAACCATAACTCAAATAACTCAAACATTGCTTACATAACACATAATACAAATTTAAGTACCTCTGAAATAACCATATACATGTATAAATTTTGTACGTCTATTTATATAGATTTTTATCACTTTACATGGACTTTATGAAAAAGACAGAAAAGTTATACACATTCGACCTTAACAACCACAACTCTATAACACCTTGGAGACACATTCTTGCTGAAATGCAATTCCGTCGTCATGCGCATAATAATGAATCGATTACCATGTAGTAATGAACGTGATATCTATTACATTAAATCGATATGATTCACTCTTATTCTAGCTTCTATAGTGGCTATAGTTCAAAATATTTGAACATTTATTACAGAAAACTTTTATGCATTGTGCATGTTACGTAACACATTTTGAAATTCCATTGGCATTCTAATAAAGCACGACTATCATAATTATATTGATGGAATTAGAAGTTAATCTAAAAATGTATATAGAAGTCGGAGAACATTTACTGCAAACATATATCTAGTAAAAAAATAGAATATAAGAGTTTCATAGAAATATATAATTAGTTGTAAATATTGTAGATTATTAATGTAATGAATAATTGATCGTTCGAATACTATGGTAATCTTTACTATATACTTGCAATAAATACCAACATATATATAACTTCTACATATGTACATATATAGATTATATGATAAACGCAATATATTCATAAAATGTTTTTAGAAGTGTAAATCAAGGTAGTTTGTGAATCACTGTACATCATACATGCTATCAAAAATTTCGTATCTGACCATTGCCTGTTCCTAACAGAGATTAAAGCTCAATAGAAGAAAGTCTTGCGTGACACCTTGTGACTCAAACTCTATGTATTTTGTTGCTGAGGCAGAAATAAACGAGGTAAACGACAGGTAACGGTAGCAGGAGGCAGAGAACGCATTATCGCAAATCAGAGTGAAAGAGCTAGAACGGAAGTTTCAAAAACCGCCAAAAGACGTACAAAAGAGACACAAGGATGTTGAAAGTAGTGGGATTGGAGGATAACCAGCGATTTGCATTGATGAAAGTAAGTCAACCATTCAATTGGAAAGAAGGTACGACCACAGGGTCGAGGTTAATAATATGTCACTCTTGAAAAGAACATTATGAACGTGTCCGGCGAATATTTTACTAACGTTCTGGGATCTTGCGATTGAGCTTTATTTAATTTAATTTTTGTTCGTTCATTTCATCATCACTATCAATTATCTGTTAAACTTTTACGTATTTCGAAACTAACCAACGAAATATATGAAGCGTATATTTCAACAATAATTTATCCGATTACAGGTAGAATCAAGTCTTGCTTTTGTCGAGTTATTATTCTCCAAACAAATTATTGCCTAGATACTTCGTACATATTATTGAATGCTTCTTGAAATGCACAATAAATTCATAATAATAAAGGTATATAATTGAGTTCAAAAAATGTGTGGATGCTGAAACTTCCATAAGTAAAAGTGCAAGAAAAAATTCTAACATTCTGTTAAGTTTCTTCCATCAAATCAAATAACTTTCATCTGAATATTTTTTCGCGTTTCTGATAGTCAAAGAAATAACAGCGTACGTACACTCAAATCGGATACACTGGTAGAAAGTTACAATAATAAGGAAAATTAATGACAAACTACAGCTTTAAACTAAAATGATTAGAGTGTCTTAATTATTTAAATGTTACGTTGTTAACTGGCAGCGAGAATTTTCTGCAAGATCGCTCTACATATGAAACAGATACAAAGACGGGAAGCAA
Source organism: Bombus vosnesenskii (assembly GCF_011952255.1). NCBI lineage: Eukaryota > Metazoa > Arthropoda > Insecta > Hymenoptera > Apidae > Bombus > Bombus vosnesenskii. Next base: position 691,504 of record NW_022882972.1, on the reverse strand, counting down.
ATGTCGGTTCAGTCCTTATTGTGATTCAAATAAAAAAGATTGAAATAACGAGCAATTATCACAGCTATTTTAAATACAGCTGATACCGTATGCAAACTCGAAACCGAATAAACAGAGAAGTGTTAAATTACATACATGACCACAGAATATACTATTAATATACAACTAATTTGAATAGACAATCAGAAGTAATAAAAAATCACACGATTCACGTGATAAAATTTTTATACTTCAGAAACATTCTATAGATGAAAGAATAAAAAGACAATCATTATACATGTAAATTCTTGACTAGAGAAAATGAGATTATTCAGTACACAGGAAATACTTAATGTTGAAATAATGTATCCTTCATTGATATGCAATAAACATCAGAAACGTAGTAAATTTAATCTGACCTCGTCATTTTTATGAAGAAACTCGGAAATATAAAGTATGATACTTTATACTGTAAAGATTTATTTAAAATGAAGCTACTAAACAGTTATAACATTTAGCAATATAATTAGTGTAAGTATATACAGGATGATTCATTTGGAGCGATATAATTATCTCCTAAACCGTTCGTCATGCAAACAAATGTTTCAACTAAAACATACTCTATTTCGAGGGAGACATCTCCTGATGATCATAAATCTTGTCTAGACGGACGTGCCTTTGAGATTTCAAGCTTTTGTATATAGTACTATGTATACGTTTTTATTCAGATAAGCGTGTGCCCCATTTCGTGACGAATTCAACTCACAACATGTTGACGTTTCAAGGTCATTCAAGGTCACTTACTGTTGTTCAAAATTTATCTTTACTCACCAGAGTATTTCATCGATTCAGCCGTGAACACGATTCTAAATCACACTAATGATCGTAAATTATCATTACTTTTACTTACGAACAGAGGATATCTGCTGCTACGCCTGATACTTAGATATACTCAGTTACTGTTACAGTTGCTTCGAAGAAATCAATATTATTGTGACTAACAAACTTCACTTATCTATTCAATTTACGATGGCTCGTTATACATACAACGAAATTGTCGATGTGATTTGGTTTGTTAGAGAATGTCGAGTGAGAATGTTCGAATTATTTCTGCAACATTGGAGAGGGTGAAACTATCTTTTAGAGATAGAGCAAATCGGTGCATTGATATTCGTGGTCATTTCGAATACCGACAATAAATAACAATTTCTGGACGTTTAAGGAAGGCAAGCTTTGAACGGCAGTAAACTACCTTGAATGAGCTTGGCGTGCAAACATATCTAGGTCAATGAATTCGTCATGGAACGGACTACACGTCCATATAAACAAAAACATATGGTTCCATTTAAAAAAGAAGGAGAAAAGAATTTAAAGAAGCAAGTCACCTGGAAATCTCGAAGGTACGTTCACCTAGATAACGTGCGAAACCATAGCGTAACATTCGCAACTTCTAGAATTCGTCATAGCCTAAATTTATAGCTATCGATAGCCGAACGCGATAACTCTGAAGAAGCCTTGATAAACTTGACACGTATCGTTACTTCTATAAAAGACGTGACGTTAACAGATGCATATATTTTTTAATGTTCATCTTCTACAATGATTCTATAAAGAATATATTTATGTATCTATGTAGAATAGGTCATGAAAGTTGAACACGTACTACAGAAAAGTTGTATAAATTCATTATACATATCACACAGAACTATTTGAAGTTTCATGAACATTACAGTGAGACACGATTGCCATGATTATGTTGGTAAAATTTGAAACGAATCAGGAAATGTATATCCATAGAAATTATAATACAAGATATTTCTTATAAACATAATATGTAAACAAAGATATTTAGCAGAGGTTTTTCAAAGTATTTGAATAGCCATTACATTAACAGGCAACAGTATTTAATTAGCACTAATTATATGTTTAAGACCATTATCCATATGACTATTCATAGACCATTATTCACCAAAATGTCTTATAACTTCTATATAGATTTTTAAGATTGGCTTCAAATACCGATAACGATGATAGCTGTGCTTTATTAAATAAAATTTCAAAATGTTTTATGTAACACACATACTACATAAAAGCATCCAAATACTTTCACGAATCAGTGTATATGCCAACACTAATTATATTGTTAAATTTTACAAATCTCTACTGACTTCATTCTATGTCTACGATATTTTCATTCACATATTCTGACCATTCTACTTTCTGACATGATTTATTTTTCTTTTTTCCAGTCATTCACGCAATGACACTTGCTATCATGCAAACCTGTTCGACATGGAAGTATCGTTCTATCAGTGGATCATCATCATAGTCGACGATGAACATTTACTTCCTATCCCTTTAAAACTTTCATTTCACGCTGCCGGCAGTGAGCACGCTTTTTATCATCGCTTTCGTCGCTCGCAAACGTGTCATTATGCGATGGATTTCACCCGATGAAAACTACTTTATCGCGAGACGTGGACCGTGCATACACCTCCTCTGTCTTTGTTCGTCGATTTCTTTTTTGAGAGTCGCTAAATCCATCCGTAGAGTTTAAATAACTCTTCCTTGTGAAAGACAGTTCTTCCTATACCTGTTTCTTATGTATATAATGTTTTTTGTAAACGAACGTCAAGATGATCGAGAGTGAACGGTTCCCTCGCGTAAAACGGCACTTTCTTTACCCTGCTGTTCACCCATACAGACTGACACATGGTCTTACAACGTGACGCTGATACTATTGAAGATTAAACGCACACATTTGTACATCTCCGCATGTCCATTAGCCTCCTTATACACGATTCTGTGCGCATAAATCGGTTTCATCAGGTACACGAATTGTGCTACATTGAGGATGTGACCAGCGTACTAAGTTTGATGTTTCATCGATCGATTAGACTACACGATAGTTCCTACAAATTCTGTTTAGTTAATGAACAAGGGAATTTTGCAAAAGATATTATGTAGTATAAGGAAAAGGGTTAATACCTATAGATAGTATAATAATTAAAGATTAACCAGTATTAATAAATTGTTGGATAATATTTTTTCGTCAGTCAATTAAGTTAGGTGATAGTTCCTTCGTGTATTTTATTTCATATAAGAAATTTTAATGAAGATAGTGGGAGAGAGAGAAAAGATGAATGATATTAATATATCGGTGGCCATTAAATTTCGTATAATCATTTTTCACTTTTTGTAATAGTAACAGCGGATTTTTGTCATTCGCGCAAATTCATATTTCTATAAATACTACTAAGATAAAAACTGAATATAATTTATTTCAATTTTTAAATATTATAGCGATAATTTTACGTTGAAATTTGATATATGCAGATATTCAAAATAAGATATTCGTTATAATATTTAAAAGGTTAAATACATAAATCTGTGTACAGAAAAATATGCATTTTCGTAAATATTCGTATAATTATTATTATTGGATGATAAGTTATACAAGCATACTTTGTAACTCCTTAGTTAACTTTTGTGAAAGAATAACTCCAATTCAATTTTACTTAACAAGTACCTGCCAATATCAAGCGTTAGATAGAGTTTCGCCTGATGTTCGATTTAAGCTGACTGATTTAAGCTGATGTTCGGAACTAAGCAATTTCGCGAATCGTGACCGACATACGAAGATCTTGGAAAATCTTGCAATTATGGCAATTGAGCTACGCGGTCTCTATAAAACGTGCATGAGTCTGTTATGCGCGGAAGAAGTTTTTAGAAAACAGATAAATTAACATAGAAGTAATCAACGTAATACATATACTCACCTATATATTTTTTATTTTTATTTTTTTTTTTTGATTGTCATTGATTAACGAGGAAGCAGAAAGCATATACGTCCTTCTGTGATACATTCGATTAATCGTAATATTATTACATTAATTCATTTTCAAGCGGAAGTGATACAATTTACAATGTGTTCGAGAAAAAAGAATAATCAGAATAGAAGTTGAATTTTTATCATAATCGACATTAGGAGAAATTTTTCTAAAATTTACTCTATAAGTATTTGCAAATAAAATTAAACTTAATTAAAAAATAGAATTCCAAATGATGCAATTTTCAATATGACAGAAAATATATATATTTAGAATAGAATTAGAATAATTAACATTGCAAAATTCATTCGAATGTTTTAAAATAAATGCAGCATGCAAAATAGAGTTTCAATTACAAGCACAGATTCCATACACGTCGTGTATCGGTGACCCGTATTTTGATTCTTGGTAACAGGATTGAGTTAACCTGCTGAAAAATCTACGTGAAAGTAAATAAGTGCAGGTGATTTTGTGTGAAACAAAGTTGTCTAAGATTTTTGCGCTGACCGTAAAATTGTTGGTGCACTTCCCAGAAAAACGATTTGCTTTCACTGCAAATCATGGATGAAAGGCGTGCTAGCAAATTTTCAATATAACCAATCCCTCCTGCTAAAAGATAGATGCAGTATGGCTATAAATGTTATAGAAATACGTATTTTATAAGTTATAATGTAAGATTATAGTATGATATAAGCAATGGCATAATTACGTGGCACAGCTTTTAATGTTTTTCGCTCCAATTTATATAAGTACTATGCTATTTCAGTTTCCTAACACTGTGTCATTATACTTTTGTTATACAACTATGTAAAAAGACGATAATTTTGCTAAACCTAGCTACATAAAAATTTTATCACGAAATACATAAAAAATTAACTAATTTCTCATAATCATTTCTGTTTTCATTTGGATTCTATGAAATTTGGAAAAATTAAAGTATTTATAGCATTACGAAAGCTATTTGTTTTTTAAAACCATAAATATCTTTTTTATATCTCACATTTCTTTAAAAATATCTATTATTTTAATGCATCTTTTGATAAGACACCCGTGTAAATTATTTGCATTTACATCTATTAATATCACGAATATATTTACAAGTTTATTACTTTCACGCGTCATTCTGTTACCTCGCCCTTATATTTTGATATAATAATTCTGAATTATTTCTTCGCTTCTTTCTGTGACAACCATAAACTCGCGTAGTCTTAAATCTTCTTTTTTTTTTTTTTTGTTATTTCATGTATGATACGTGAATTCTAAATTTTATTACATAACCGGCTAATTTATACAAACTTCTGATTTCAGTTTAGGCGGACAGTTCAAGATATTCTGAAACAACCGCATCATGACGATAACTTTCTACTACGTTGGCTTCGAGGTATGAATTCTTGTAATTTGTTGTAACCGTCCGTACGGTTTCTCAACATTGCATGCGTCAAACATGCCCCGAAGAAAATTTATCAATCTCACGACAAATCGCAACTTGGACCTTCATGTTCATTTATTTCATTATAATCGGCGACGTTTCCTGGCGATTATTGCTTTTATGATATGTACACCATACACAGTCGTCTTTAATGTCCCATCTGAATGGCTGGTTCAAAGACGCCAGGCACAATCATCAGAGAACTTAATCCCTTAAATTATACAAAATAAGACAGTGTTTGGAAATCCTTATGTACAGTGACTCATAAAAATATTTAAACACTTATCGTAAAGAATTTTTATGTACAATGGCTCCAAAAGTATTTGCAAATGCCCTTATTTTCCAGTGAAGCATTTTCTCATCAGACCCTACGATCTATTTTCCTGGTATTAAATTTTTCTAATCATAAGAAAAAATTGCTAAATGGTTCGAAATATACTTGATCTCAATTAATTAATATGTAAGTGTTATAATAAATACAGTGATGTACAAATACTCTTTTTAGCCACAGTATATACAGGGTGGTTGGTAACTGGTGGTACAAGCGGAAAGGGGGTGATTCTACGCGAAAAAGGAAGTCGAAAATATAGAATAAAATTTTTTTTTTATTTTTTTTTTTTAATTTTTCCATCGAGACAACGATCTACAGTGAGATCCGCTATAACGTACCGTACGCGTACCGAGCGAAAATTCAAAGTCGATTTTCTCGAAAACAAAGCCTCGAACGAAAAATTTGTATTCTATATTTTCGACTTCTTTTTTCGCATAGAATCACCCCCTTTCCGCTTGTACCACCAGTTACCAACCACCCTGTATATTGTATGTATTATATGTATACAAAATTTGGAAGTTTCATTTGGATCGTTATGATTACACTGAACACTCAAATTTGAAACAAATCGGAGAATGTATATGGAAGTTACAAGATATTTCGATACTGTAACCATTCATTTGATAAAGAATTAGTATATAACATAAATACTAGTCTTAAACATGTAATTAGTGCTAAAGATGGTCCCACTGAATAAGGCGGTTTATTAATATGATGAGTAATTGACTATTCAAATATTTTCACGAGTCACTGTGTGTAATTGTAAATCATAATTCAGTAGATGTGAATTCTCTTCTGTTTTGGTCTCTGAACCTCGTAAAAGAAAGAATCTAACATTCACTAGTATCTTCAAATTAAGTGCAACTAGCAATGAAATACACGTGATGAGAAATTAATAACTGGTTGAACACTAATAACACAAATGGAATATACTTCGTATACTACTCAAAAGATTGTCATATAAAATAATTTAAAAAAGAAAAAATTATAAATAAATATAAATTGATATATAAAGATTCTTTAATATCCATTCAGTGCAGCGAAGGAAATGTATTTTCATGAGATCATTGAATAAAATTAGACATTAGAAAATTTACAACGGAGAGCAAAAAGCTTTTTGTTCAACTATTTTCTGCGAAATTAGGAAATTTAATTTTAATCGTATAAAAAAAATATATAATAAATGAACATAACATTTTAATTAGTATTAAATTTGTTAATTTTCCAATTTCATTCGTATTATAGATATGTAATGTAGAATTAAATATTTCTTGACTCTAAAATAGTCGTTAAAAAATATATATGATTTTTAGCAAGAAAATGGGACCCGGTTGCTGCGGAGAAGATGCTACGTGAGGTATGCAGGTTTTCACCTATAATTACTGACACAAACCCATCTATTCACTTCCCTACTTCTCCCTTTTTTTTATTATTATTTAGTTTCATAAAAACCGAAAAATAAATAAATTCCTTCGCTGTAGAAAAAAATCTTTTCGAAAGGGGGACAACTTCGTTCAAACTTATATTGAACTTTCACATATCTCATATTGCGTCGGTTGCATTATACGTACGAATTATACAATGTAACCATATTATTATTAATCGCATAACTAACAGATTTATAGGACTTTATTTAATTAATTTCAAAATTCCATTATCCATATATCAATTGCATTTTTCCTATTTTATTGTATTCCTATTATCGTATATCTCTTCTTTATAATGAAATGTAATACATATTGTCAATCGGATTGACTCACACTGATATAAATATTTCGATAAATTTTTGCTTGATTAAAGAAAAACTGTGAAAGGTATTACACGAAGAAAAATCCTAATAGCATATATAAAAATGAAGTTCCTCGCGACTGTCTAACGGTATTGCCATGTAAAATTGTGCAGAAGAGAATGTAAGACCAGGCCACCATTTACTTTGCAAGGTATATACAGTGGAAAATCAATCTTGTTGACCGACTGGCAATGTGTTAGACACTAATGACACCGGTCCTAATGAATTCATTAACTGTTTGTAGTCTTATTTCAAACTGTAATACAGTTGAGGTCAACATCAATTATTTAGTATTTAGTATTGAAACATACTGACTAAATATAACTTCTGCTTTAGATACATTTGATAGTACTGGTATTAATAGAAACAAATCAAAGTAAAAAGTATAAACATACGTTGTTATTGGCAACAAAGATACAGAAATATATCCAAATAATAGATCACTTCTGAAAATAGTTTATTGAATATGAATCAGATCGAACAAAATGTTGTTATTTATGAAAATATGGAAATATATATTCTATCCATGAATTGCTCTTAAAAATAGCTTATTGAGTATGAACCAGTCGAAGCAAAATATTAAAGGTTGTTCGAGCCACAAACGATTAACAAAAATGAACGAAGAAAGAATCATTTGCCTCAGAGAGCACAAATCTTTTCATACTAAAAATAAGGATATATAGTTTCGAATTCATACGCATTCCTTGGCATACTGTTATCTAGAAATCTACGTCTTGGGGCATAATTGCGATAAGTTGCACGCTCAATGTTAGCATCGACTATCACGTTAATCAGTCATCACCTTTCGCGCTTGATGCTCTATAGCTCTAGCCATGAATTTAACCGAGAAAGTCTGAAGAAACACGTTTCACGATCTTTTGAATTTTCACTGACTTGTAGATCGTCTACGAAGCGTTAACGAAGTATACTCTCTCTATGGTCTAGTGGCCAACAGAAGGAAAAAAAAAACAATTCTTCTACACAATATGCACTTTTCATCGCTTCAGATGCTTCACAGTATAGTACTTCCGAATTCTTTCCGCTGTATTCGCAGTTAATTAATTATTACAATTAGTTTAATTAATGAGCGAAGTACGAGCGGTACGTTATTTATTAAAGAAACGTTTGAATTTATTTATATTAATTTATTTCTTATATTATTATAGGATTTTTATATTTTATACCTATTAAAATATTAAAAAATTTTATTATCTTACCGAAAAAATATACGATTAATTATGAAATTTAATACTTGAAAGTAGCTTTATCCATTTTCTTTAAATTGAACTTGTACCATATTTAAACTTATATTCATATATATATATATATCTGATATATATATGTATATATGAAAAGAATACTTGTTCATAAAACCGGGAAAAATCAGTAAGTTCTACAGCTCACACTTCAAGCTGATGAGCAAAGAGAGAGCAGAATAACTGTTTGTAATGCAAACAACTGCAATATTTCATACCTGCGTGTATATTGATCAACCTACTTTTGTACACATTTCTTTTTACATTCATATATTTCGTTGCAAAATTATAGTTAGAAAATATAAAATTATCATTAACAAATTAACGAAGAAAGCATATTTCATTTGATAATTAAATTAAAGTTTAACGTTATTAATAGCAAATGTAATAACTTAAATTCTCTTACGCGAAGATGGTGATTGTAATTTTTTGTTTTGTGCCTGCATCGGTTTATAAAACCGATAAATAAAAACAGAAAATAAAACGTTGGAGAACTTGATACACGATTCGATGCTTGTAACGCTACCCATATTGTGCCATTATCGATTTCCATAATTAACGACGTTGAAAAATGCGAAACGATCCTAATATCGCGATGCGTACTACTTTCTTCTTTCGAATAGAATTCCGGATATTGCAATATGTTAGCTGCAACTATAATCCCTTTCTCCCCTTAAGGCAAACTAGAAATTAAATTTCTCAATTCCACTTAATTCTTAGGTATTAAGAGAACGTTTATAAAAACAGAAATTTTCTTTGAACTATACAGGATGTATGTATCTGTGTATCTCTGGTAATAATCGCTCATGGTACCGATGTTCTCTAAAACTTCAATCATTCTCTAAATCTTTTATTTCTATGTACATAGAAAGTCATCAATTCGATTATCTTCAATTCTCTATAAAATTAATAAAAAGAAAAAATTCATACGAACATATGTCATATTTAGTGTTTCTTGCAAGACATTATTTTGATAATTCTAGTTGTAGTGTTTTTAGTCTAAAATTATATTTTCGAAGTATATATTGAAAATTATACTTTTAAACTTATAGATTTTTTTGTCATAATATTGTGCATTAAATTACATTATATCATTATACACAGTACTATATACAGCTTAATAGTCTTTAGGATTTGAAATTCACAAAGTATGAATATATTATTTATATGAACATTTTTTACCTACTTTATTATTAATGCATGTACATTATATTTATAATACTTTTAAACTAAAGATGTATTACTTTTTAGTCTATGGAGTGGCGAAAACAATGGGAAGTTGACAAATTAACCGAATGGGATCCTCCTCAAATTTTGAATGACTATCTACCTCACGGTTTATGTGGTTTCGATAAAGATGGTGCCCCAGGTAAATTGTAGAATATATGCTCACCATAGCCGTAATTGAGGATGAAACATGATGAAATCAATAATTCCAATATTTTTGCAGTGATTGTAGTTTATTTCGACGCATTAGATATTTATGGTATTTTGCATGTAGTCTCGAGAAGGGATATGATAAAGGTGACCATAAAACGTCTAGAAGAATACTTAAAATTATGTAGAGAACAAATGTTAAAACACGGTCCAGCAGCTGGTCAAGTGGTCGTAATTTTTGACATGCAGGGTTTTAACTTGAAACAATATCTCTGGAGACCAGGTAAAATTTATGTATATCGACCATGATTACATAACTTCCTCAGAGTATATTTTGTTCGACTCTTTAAAGTATCATTGCTAGTTGTTTCGTAGCGTTTTTTCGTTAGTTATATGTGCTCGTGGCCCATAAAAACAAGGTAACCAATGAAATGCTTATATAAATTGAAAGAGTCATCTGTTCAATGAATTTGTAAGAAACGATCGATTAGTGATGTAATTTTTCCTAAAATGAAGCTGCTTTTTTTATCACCCAATTAAATTAGTTTATTGCGATAAATATTAATTCATAATTCTATTTTCCAGCTGGAGAAGTTGTCATTACTTTAATCCAAATGTATGAGGCTAATTACCCAGAGATTTTAAAGACCTGTTACATAATTAATGGTACACTTTTTATATTACAGATAATCATATAATAAAATGATTGATGGTTTATATCTCGTATTCTTTTGTAGCTCCAAAGGTATTTGCTTTTGCATTTTCCGTGACGAAAAAGTTTATGAACGAGTATACCTTATCAAAGATTCAAATATACAAATCGGATCCTGCGAGATGGCAGACAGCGATATTCAGTAACATTGACAGAGATCAAGTGCCTGCTTTCTTTGGAGGCACCCTTAAAGATCCTGATGGCAACCCAAAGCTTGGTACCAAGGTAAAGAAAAAGGAAACTAAGAAAAAGGAATTTATATTGTTTCAAAATTTGGACAAATTTCTTGATAAATGAATGCGATGATATTAAAAATATTAAAATTTTTCTTTATGTTCAGATTTGTCTTGGAGGCAAAGTCCCTAAAGAAATGTATGTAAATAACACAGAGAAAGATATGGAGAACTTTACAACAGTTACAATTAAGAAAGGTGGGAAACTAGAGCTTGATATCTCAGCATCTGAAATGGGATCTCTGTTAAGGTATAAAAAATTCATAAACTAATTATGATATGATATAATTCTATATTTATTAATCGTGAATGGTTGGGAATTGTATAGCTGGGAATTTCGTACAGAGAACCATGACATTAGATTTGGTATTGTGAAGAAAGATTATAATGGAACACAAAAAGAAGTGATACCAATGCGACGAGTGGCTGCCCATCAATTAGATGAGATTGGAATTTTGACTTGTGAAGTACCTTCTACATGTGAGTAGGCATTGTGTAAATAGTTGCATCATAAAAATATCAGATACTTCATCAATAACTTTATCTGTTGTAGATTCCATTATTTTTGATAACACTTATAGCATAATAAGAAATAAAAAAATCCATTACTCCGTGAAAGTTATACCACCGACAGAATCACAAGAAATAACACCAACAACTTTATAATTAATGTACTTAGAATAATAATATATTATAGAAAATATTCTCTCTGAAAAATACATTCTATACAGTGTAATTAATATTAAAAGAAGTCAATGCTTTTATGTTATCGCTAATCTTTTTCTTTTTTAATTGTTTAAAAATTTATCTACATGCTTCGTTGCACATTACAAAATGTAGTTCTTGTTTTATTTGTGATAATTATAATGATATTATTATATATATTTATGGTATATATATATTTGTGGTAATTGTATATGTTGAAATAATTTGTAAAAAAAGGGAATTCTTATAAGAAGACATATGTAAGTAATTCGACTAAAGTAAGATACTATTACAATACGATTATAAGATAGTTCTATATCTCCTAATCTTGTAAGAGATCACTCTGAGTACAAAATTGATTGTTTACTATATTACTTATAACGAAATAACATTTAGTAAAAAATTCATTGTTTAGTGACTTACAAAACTGCTCATCTTAAGTTTCACTGCTGTAGCATACGAAATTGAATTATTTAGTCATCTTCATCGGTAAGTAACATTTCAATCAAGTCAATCTTTTGACATTGATCACCTTCTAGACGTTTTTGTGTATTCCATTTTGCTAAGGTTGGCAGTACTCTTAACTTTGTAACAGAGTTTGTTCGAAATGGACAATTCAAATCCTTCCAACTAGAAGATAGAAATATTTCAGACTAAATTTAAAATAGAAGTATACACTAACATATACATTTTATTCTATTAAATCACCTACAATGGTCGATCTCCAACTTCAACTTCAACCAAGTGTACTGATTCTGGAGCTGTTTTAAACCCATCTTCTATGAAAGGTTCCGCTGTAATAAGAATAAAATGTTTTATATTTATATAGATTACTAACTTATTAATATGGTATATTATAAGCTATATATTTTGCAGTATTTAAAAAAGGTGTTTCTTAGTCTATCATGTAATTATATTAAAACAAACATGTAACATGGAAAGATACTGATTCTAAGTGGTTTTATGGAAAGGAAGCAATGTGTCATAAAATTAAGGTTATATATAAAATAAATGACTATGGTACAGCAATTATACCTTCTACGCAGTCTGGGCACCAACTTTTGCCATTAGGAAGTTTTTTACCACTATAAAGTACGTATACTGATTCATTAGATTTGAAATTTTTCATAAATTTGAAAAAATTCTCGTATCCCTCTACGTGGTGCCGTAAAACCATCTTCTATTTTTTCTTTTTAAATGGCAAAACACAGTGATATTAAAACTTAACGAGTATTTTTGTATTCTATGGATTGCAATATGTTACTGCGCAGCAGCCTCTTATCAATTGTAAAAAGGTGACACCTTTTGCACGAGATATTTTCAGTTGATATTAATCCAATTGATAAGAGACGGTTCGTTCCGATTAATAAAAATGAAAGTAATTAATATTTCAATCAATACACATTTATCTTCAAGTTATATTATGATTTATAAAATTTTGTAATTAAAAGATAAATATTAATTCAACAAGTATCTTTCCAATAAGTCATAATGTCAATATTCTATGCCTTATGCCTATACTATCGTACACACTTATTATATACATAATATATACATAATTGACTGTTTAAATACCTTTACATACTTTTACATTACATATTTACACTTGATATATTTTTGTAAACTAAATATATATATACTAAATACCATCTAATTTATATATATAATTTAATCTTATAATACCATATAATTTTATCTTCAAATTCATTTAAAATTTCATTCGTAATCATATTACGAAGCTAATTTAATAATAAAAATTTTAAAATGTTTGAAAACAGACAAATTAACAAACAATATATTTATCAAAGTTCCCTATAAGCGTTTGAATACTTTCGTAAACAACTGTATCTTCTATACGTACACTAATATGTTCATATATTCATGCATTGAATGTTTCATCACTTCCTATGTTCTATGTGTATTTGTAATTCGAATAACGTATAACTTTAAAAATCTGTTGTAGATTGTCGACTTTTATAATTAGTAACACAACGATATTTAAATGAACCGCGGAAGATTCCACCGTGAAGATTTGGCAATAGTGTTGTAGAATTCCGTAGTTGTCAATTCCTTGCAGAATTTTGAACGTGATCGCCCGATTGGTCGAACCATACACACTCCCACTCCGATAACATGCCGATGACGAGGTTCCACAACCAATCGGAGTGCACGTAAGGCCGAGGGTGTTTGGTATGCTCTCAGGACAGGGCAGCTTGTTCGTAGTAATTCAAGGTTTTGATCGTCTAACAATATTGTTGTGCTATCGTTGTCTGTTACAAAAGAAATAATTCGCCTTCGACGGCCGCGAAATCTTGTTGAATTTAATTTAGCCGCGCATAGAATGGCAGCAGTTTTTGATATCGAATTGCACGATGCGGACACGGTAAATAGGGACGAGTCTGATGATGATGTTATCGAGATTGGCGAGGTAATTCTCCATCTGCACACGAGCACTCCAGATTTTCTTATCGTCATTTTCTTTTCACGTACCATAACATTGTCCTATACGTTTTTCTTTTCACGTAGGAAGAATACGATGCGAATCCAAACGTGAATGAGATAACCGAGTAAGTAAGCTTGTCCTTTACGCTTCGTATATATGCATTATATATCTATCTATCGTGCCTGAAAGTTTTTCTCATGGTGCTGACAATTTTTTTTCACATTGCCTGCTAGATCGGAGGGTGTCGAAACAGTACCTATATCGGAACAGAATGTAAATCGTGGACGGGAAAGAGCTGGACCGCAGGATTTCGAACTTTGTAAAGTTATCGGGAAGGGTGGTTATGGCAAGGTCTTTCAAGTGCGTAAAATTACGGGTAATGACAGTGGGACAATTTTCGCGATGAAGGTAGGAAAATTTTGGTTTCTCCCTTTCCTGTTTATGTATTGGATATCTTATCGATGTCATACGATACGCATGGAATAATATTTTTATTAAGATATCGATCTTGTTTCGCGAAAAATTTTAATTCATTGTTTTTCTTCCACTTATATAAGTTCTTTGTCTTCCCCTGTTTTCCATGAGATTTTTGCATAATTATAATCTTTTTTTATATATGTATTTTTTTCAAGTATGAATTGCTTTGAAAGAGTAGAGTTATGATAAATAATTGAATTTGTATTTTTGAATTTTTATGAATTTTATTAAGAAAAATGTCTATTTATTGGAAATATATATCTATTCTAGAAACAGTTATGTTTAAATATAAAGTAATAGCTTATACGTAAATTGTTGTTTATTTTATGAAGTTAAAAAAAGACTATAGTTCATATATATTGATTTTTTATTCAATATTATGTATATGTTCAGTGTTAATTTTACCTCTACTTCATTTTAAACACATTTATTTAAAAAATAGGTCCTGCGTAAAGCTTCAATCATAAGGAATCAAAAAGATACTGCACATACTAAGGCTGAAAGAAATATTTTGGAAGCTGTAAAGGTAGGTCAGAGCTCCATGTATTTTAAAAATTCAGACAATTTTTGTATATTTGCTATCTGTTAATACTGTGAGATAAAAATAATGTTTAATCAATATTCATCACATTATAATTATTTTAATACACAAATACTAATTATATTTTTAATAAACCACAATGTGAAAAATTCATTAAAATATGTATATGCTTTGTATCTGGCAGCATCCTTTCATCGTAGACCTTATGTATGCTTTTCAAACTGGTGGCAAATTGTATCTAATTCTGGAATATATGTGTGGTGGTGAACTATTTAGACACTTAAATGATGAAGGCATTTTTCTTGAAGAAACTGCTTGGTAAGTGAAACAAAAACATTTTAATAATCATACTTTGATTGTGATCTAGTTTTAGAGGAAAATTAAGCAAATCTTATTTTTATAGCTTTTATCTATCCGAAATAATATTGGCCCTGCAGCATCTTCATTTACAGGGAATTATTTATAGGTATTTTAAAGTTTCTGTGCATGTCAAATTAAATAGAGTAGTTAAATGTATTTTATGATGTATCATTATTTCTATGACTTAATTGTGCTTTTAATAAATTTTCAGAGATTTAAAACCAGAAAATATATTATTAGATGCAGAGGGACACATAAAACTAACTGATTTTGGTTTATGTAAAGAACATATACAAGATGGCACTGTCACACACACATTCTGTGGTACTATAGAATATATGTAAGAAAATTTTTGTAGCTATTGATACAAATGGAATTTTGCAATCAGGTGACACTAATATTGATATATATATACTTTAATAAAAGGGCTCCAGAAATACTAACAAGAAGTGGACATGGTAAAGCAGTAGATTGGTGGAGTCTTGGAACTTTGATGTATGATATGCTCACAGGTTCAGTAAGTATTATTAGAGATATTGAAATGAATCAGCAAACTTTCTAACATTTGTATGTTCAATGTCTAGCCACCATTCACATCTGATAATAGAAAGAAGACCATTGAAAAAATTTTACGTGGTAAACTAAATCTACCACAATATCTAACGCCTGATTCCAGAGATCTCATACGAAAATTATTGAAGGTTAATTTCTTTAATTACAAAAATTGCTTCATTCTAAATTATTTAGTAACATGTAATTACATTGGAAATATTATTTAATAAGATGTAATTTTATATTTATAGAGGCAAGTTGCACAAAGATTAGGATCTGGACCGTCTGATGCGGAACAAATAAAAAGTCATCAATTCTTCAAGCATATCAACTGGAATGACGTAATTTCTCGAAAATTAGAACCGCCTTTTCGACCAACATTGACAAGTGAGGATGATGTGTCACAGTTTGATAAAAAATTTACAACATCCGCACCAATTGATTCTCCCGCAGAATACACGTTAAGTGAATCCGCCAATAGAGTATTTCAAGTGCGTTTTCAGACATTTTCTATATCAGTACTTTTTAAAGATATTTATTTAATTATCAAACAAGTTTTTTATATTTTTTTCAGGGATTCACTTATGTGGCACCTAGTATACTAGAGGATATGTATTCACAGCCACGGGTAATAAATGCTAGAAGTCCACGTAGGGGCAATATGCGTGGTTTTTCTCCTAGAGGCACGCATTTTCATTTACATAATAATCATGTACAAAATCATAGGTAAGCGTATACATTATTATCTATGTTTATTGTAATCTACTTCATTAAAAATAATTTTTTATGTATTGCAATTCGATGACCGTGATTGTGACAATTTGTAGACACAATGGAGTTGGACATGGCAATGTAGAAGATACAGAAATGATCGAAATCGGCTAACTGCCACTTTTTTATAGTGAAAAAATGCTTAGCATTTCGGCCTAACTGCTGAATATCCATGACCAATCCTTGTGTCTCAGGGAGGGATTTTATAAAACATAGATGGAGTAGCAAAAGGATAGGTCCAATATCCAGTGCTTCATTGGATGTTCAGTAGTTAAATGTAGCTAATTTTTTTTTTTAATCAAATCTAATTATAGTACAGGTACTAATTAAGATTATGCTTTAAGAGCAGCGACGCAGTAGTTATTTGGTAGCATGTAATAAAAAATATATATATTTATGAGTGAAGAAGCTCTTGAGACACGAAATAATCAAGAGAGAAAGAGTTTTATTTACTTATTTTGTCGTTACTAGCTATGTACTGAACGTTATAACAAGATGCATTATTCGCATACATTATAGGCAAAGTACTGCATACCTTTCATTAATCCGTTAATACGTAATCACTTTATTGTGTTTTTTGTACATATGATTAGCAGGTTGGTTGGATATTCATATACAGATATATATATATATGTATAGAAAGAGAAAAAAAGATGCACATACAAACGTCATTTATGCAAAGTGCGACAGACTGAAAAATTCCAGCACTTTTAGAGATTCATAAATTATACTGTTAATACAAAAGTTTGACGTTCAACCATCCTGTAATACTTGTATATTTAAAAGTGTAATAATATTGCGGTGTACGCATGCTTAAGTGTAATTAATTCAAGAAAAAAAAAAGGAAAGAAAGAAAGAACATATAAAAGACAGATAGATTTAAATAACGAAGGTTCATAGCTGCCACAACCGCTCCGCCGCTCAAAATTCTATATCCGATTGTTCATTTACAAAAATATTTTCAGCAGTAATAACGTTTCCATGGCAATAATGTAAACAATAACGCATCTGCACGATAGTCATAGAAAGAAAACGTTTACGTAATACTGCAACGGAATTGTATTTGTACAATTGAAAGTTCCTAAAGTGTGAGTTTGAAACTCTGCAACTTATATTCCAGACTTTGAACATACAAATACCATTTGTAGAAGCCCTTGTTTCTTCATTCTACGAAAGTTAATTTAAACACTTGAATGCCTTAGAGAAAAAAGGGAGGAAGTAAACTCCTGTATAGTTTTGTGTAATTAACGAAAAAATGTAACACAAAAGCAAGTTACCATGGTAACAATGTTACTGCGAAATGTTGATTTTCCGCTACCAAAACATATTTCGTATTTAATGCTCGTGTTTATATGCTGTTCAGTGTGACATTGTACTGCAATTTATTTAAATATCTATTTGTTACGGAAATATTTATATATTATCGAAAGCTAATATATTGGTTTTGACGTACACACGATACACAATAGTAAAGATTCGAAAGAGATAGTGTAAAGAATAAGTGTTTAGAGTGACTTGTTGGCCGCTCACCGAGAAACTTCAAACTACCCAAGTGTTCACAGGCCATACTATTTGGCATTACAATTTTATCTATATTTACTATAGCGAATGTACACACATGGTCGAAATGTTAGAAAATTCCCACTGCGAATATTACATTTCGACTATGCATACACACAAACAAACGCATATATATATTGTGTGTATATATATATATATATTGAATGTATATATATACCGTATATATATGATTATACTATTCGCAATTGTATTGTATTACAAGAAAAGCGTGTATTCGAAGAATAATTTATAAGCTACTTTTTCTGTACGTATCGAATGATGTATTTTCGATGTTGAAGCGAGAATCTGTCTACAGAGTTGCTCGAATAAGCTGATCATCGTGTTTAATGTTTACGGATTTTTCTGTAGTAGAAAATACCAGAACAAAATGTGTAAACGATGTTGATGTTTCGTTGCATCGTTCTGTCGGATTTATAAAGTGAGGTATTAGCATTTAATTGATAACTGTAAAAAAACCAGCATTACGTCAGTAACGGCGTCACAATGTATTATCATATCTACATATATAATGTACTATAATTTTTTATGCGTTTTTTGATAACAAAGAACATTATATAAGGTTGAAATCTCGTTTTGGAATGTATTAGAACATTTACGAAGAGAAAAACGAAACAAGATGATAACACATTTCATTACTCGTTTAAAATAAGAAACTTTGTAGGTAGATTCTACAAAATATGCTTTGCAACAACCGATTTTGGTGCTCGATACCCTTTAATTTGATTGGATTCTAAGCGGCCTGAATACCATAACTAATTTTTATACCTTAAATGAATATCGATTATCGTAGTACATACTACTCTATTTAAATCTTGTACATTACGTTCTTTCGTAGCCATTCAAAACGATTACGAAAACGAATTTAGTAGAAATTTAAGATTTATTTTTCATAATATTATTTTCAATGTAATAATAATAACAATAATAATAACGAAGAAGCGTGTTATGGTTACCCACGAAGCACAAGATATATATTAGTTAAGCGCTTAAAAAAAATAAGAAAAAAAGGAGATATCATCGAATGATGTGCAAACGAAACACTAGCCATTGGCCGGATCAAGTGATAAATGGTTTAATGCTTCCAATTAAAAGAAATATAGATTCTTCAATTGACTTATTGCTACCATGGTTTGTAATCCTCTAAATCATATATATGAATAAATATAATGATTTGTGAAATACTTTTGTCATATTATATCTCATCAATTTGTTCTTATTCTTGGAAGAAGTGGAATAAGAAATCTTTATTTTGAATTTGTTACTATTTAAACATTTAATGAGTAACACAATTGTAACATTAATTTTGCTATTATTTCATTATTATGATATTGCTACTACTGACACTTATATTTCTGGGCAAAAGATTACTTGTAATCATTATAGGTACTTAAGATTAACTTATTAACTTAAGCATAATATAACAATCGAATTAATTTTTAGAAACTTATATGTAAACTTTCTACAGTTATTTTGTTATTTATGATTAGACAGATGTTTCTACATTTATGGAAAATGCAAAACATAGTACACAAAAATACATAAGACATTTAAAATATTCAGATTGTTCAATTTTTAAATTATAAGTCAGATTAACAAGATTTTTCTAAATTAATAGAAAAAGTTCCTATTGGAATGTAACCAGTGATATTTAAACAGTAAATGTGTATAGTAAATAGTAAAATATTATTATTGTTAAAGCTAATATATAATTTTAATTTATAATTATTCTACTGAATATAACTATATATATTTATAACTATTTCTAATTATTCATTTGCTGTCAATTTATATGAAGATCATGCAAGAAAAATATGATAAGTCCATTTTTACTGATTGTTTGGATTTAAGCGACAAAAATACATATTTAATTCTAAAACCAAATGTATATATATATATATATAGTTCTGACTTAGAATTGTTTGACAAGATATTGAATTTTAAACTTACTGTTCAATGAAAGACAGAAAATGTGACTTATCATGTTTTCCACCTGTGGTCTTGCTATATTTTGCAGTCAATCAAAGTACCTGGATTCTTCTGGATAGTATAGATAAATTATTATAGCTGTAATTGTAACCATTGTCAAATTAAAAGTATTAAATAATTTCAATTTAATGAAGGTAGTATGTGTTACTTCTAATTATTGATTAATTTACAAATTTTGACAGAATTCACATATTGATACCAAAAGTCAACTAATGTGTCTAGATTCCTATAGTTGATATAGGAATATAATATAGTTAATATAGGATATAGGAATAATAATAATAGGATATAGAGTATAGATAAACTATAATTGTAGTTACATGTTATATCCATTGTCAAACTGAAAGTGTTATCCCCGAACAGCTGATTGCGTTTAAAGGACGTTCAGACTAGGTACTACGTGTACCATACTAATGTCGTATTGCATATGCGTGTATGCAACGAGAATGGAGAACTAGCATCACTTGCGTGGGTGCGACCATGCGTGGTCGAAGATTCACGGACGGCCTTACGGATCGCAGATGATCCAGCTCAATCGTCGCAACATGTGCACGCGTAAATGGCATTGCCTCGAAACGCTCATCCTTCCGTCCTCGGCGAACTATGACGATCCGAAAGGCGTGAACACGCGACACACAAACGTGCGTTAAAGATCGATGGTGTACATACGTCGCAATTCTAGTCGCCGAGCATATTCGCATCGATGTTGGTCTCGAAAATCGTTGAATAAAAAAATTCGTATTAGTGATCTCTATAAAATGTCTCAAGTGTTTTTAAACATTAAACATAAATCGTTAAATCTATTGGTAGGTTAAATTAACGATTCATAATTTTATTCGAGTGTGGGTCTAGCCTGAATTTTTTAAAATACAATTTTTAAACTCGAATCTTCCCAAACGAAGTCAAACTGTAAAAAGAGAAATATAATTATTATAGTGTACACAGTGTGAAATAATGGTTCTTATTTGGTGTATATATGAAGCGTCTATTATCTGAATTAGAGGTTTGTGTTTCCTCTCTTTACTTACACTGAACTGAATTACGGCTCTAATGAAAAGAAAATAAATTGAATGCCTATTGAAATAAGCTAACTGCGCAGAAGTCGAATTACAAAAAGAGGAAGTATTTTTTTAATGAATGAAGAGTGATGGGTTTAGTATCTGAAAAGTTCTAGAGAAACTTAATTAGATATATTAAATTTAGATACCGAATATATATATAGATATCGAAAAATTTTATATTATTTTTTCTGTTTTATTCATATTATTTTCTATTTACTTTTTGTCTATTATTACCTATATTGTTATTTTATTTATATTGTTAATCAAATCAGAATTCTAGTAAAATTTGAAAAAAACAATAATGCACTAAATTGATTTAATTACGTCATAAATAAATATAAAGGCGTGCTCAGGGTGATGGTATAATTGCAAAGAAACAAGGATGATTCATCACGATAATTTGAATACAGGTTCGCGGTCTCGAATCGGTTGATCGAGTGCCAGCATCGAGAACGACGTCAGTGCCGCGGCTCACTTCCGGTCCTCTGCGCCGGTAAAACGAAATTCTAACCGAACGAACGATTATCTCGAAACTTTTCAACGAATCATTCAATACTTCGAAGCAGTTTTTTCAAATTTGAAGTAATTACAACAAGTCTTCCTTGTTTTGCGATGTATTATAATACAGGTTAGTAAAAATCTTAAACTCAATTCATAAATTTTCATTGACTACATCATCGGCTATCTATTTCGAAAGTACGATGTATCTTGATTACAAAAATTGTGAATTTTGAAATCTTGAAATTTTACTTCATTAATTTAACCGAAAAATAGGCATTAAAAAATTTTTAGGTTTTTATTAAGGTTAGATTACTATTAAAGTTACATTTTTATTAAACTTTAGATTTTTATTACTTTATGAATGATTATCTTATTTTATTATTTAATAATTATTTTACAATCAATTGTTGTTCTCTTTTTTAAAATTTTAATACCATAATAGGAATTGAGTATAGAAGAAGGTGTAATAATAAAGTATTTATTGAAACGTATAGTGTAATTGGTGCAGAAGCTCGTTGATCTTCTCAACCGTTGTAATCAAATAATTGCTGTCGAAGATGGTACGCGTTGCACGTTTGTCCCACACGAAAGAAGAAGCGTCAAAGGTAAGTTAATTAATGGAAGCGGAACTAAGATGAAG
Source organism: Bombus vosnesenskii (assembly GCF_011952255.1). Lineage (NCBI taxonomy): Eukaryota > Metazoa > Arthropoda > Insecta > Hymenoptera > Apidae > Bombus > Bombus vosnesenskii. The sequence goes on along the minus strand of NW_022882972.1, from coordinate 668,950 downwards.
ATTCGTGGAAAACGGAGGACAGCCTAGTGTATATGTTGTTTGCCTAAGAATGGTGAATACATTTGCAGCATACTGCGTTAGTCATAGATATTTCAGACGCAAACGGAAATAGAACCGATGCCAAAACGTGTCGCACGTTTTCGATTCAATTTTTAATCGAAGTTAATTACGTTTACATTAATTTTCTGTTATACAATCCTTGATAATAATAACTGTCAGCGAAAAATAAAGGAGACAAAATGTAATGCATTGCTACGTATTTGCATATGTTAATGCACTGCAATAAAAAAATTATGATTAATTGAGAAAAAATTAGCAGGTTTGAATAAACTTGGATATAATATATCTTCACTTATGTATTATCTAGTTCGCGCCATTCATTATTCATTCATTCCATTTTTCATTAAAACAGTGTCCAATTATATTGCTAGTAGCATTATCATAAATTTTACCGATATATAATCTACTATTACTATTTTCGTTATAACCACTGAACTCTTGATTCACCATTACTCTATGTAATTTTACACACTAAATTATACGATAACTGATGAATAATACGAATAAAAAAGTTTCTTTTTAAGATTATAGAATCAGTTTAAGATTATTAAAATGAATTTTTAATAATATTCCTATGATCTTCCGATGATTGCCGATTAATAGTTTTGTACTGATTTATATTTTTGTTCTAATCACTGTCACGAGAAAACACACTCTGCGTACACTTAAGTAAAAAAATTCTTGGCGCGAATAGAGTGTAATCTAATTCTAAGAAATTCACCACTCGAGCTACTTTGGGTTCACTACGACATACAGAACACGAGGATTCCTAAATTCCTGTAATACCAACATTCCAATCGCGTCAGGTCTCCAAGATTTTCTCATTACAATAAACAATTAAAATGTTTACAAAATCATTAGATAAAACTTCTACACAAAGGGAAACATAAAGCAAATGAGATATTAAACACGGTAAACTTTGGTACAAATTAGACGATAACTTCCTTATGCACATAAAAATATAATATGAAATCTAATGAATCTAAAATCCAAACAATCAATCGGATAACTGATATTTTACTGTATTCGACGGTCCAGAAAACATAAATGAGACATTAAACACAGTAAGTTTTAATATAAATTATATGACAACTTCATCGATGTGCACATTAAAATATAACATAAAGTCTAATCATTATCATTAATTCAGACTTCATATTCGTTTATCTTCACTCATACTCTTCAGAGCGACTTCCATCACTTTCTACTTCGAAGAGGCGAGAGAACACGCGGTAGTTCATCGAGAAGAACCGTGGACGTCCGCGTTCGACAATTTTCGGATCCACCCTAAAAGCGTGTTTCGTCGACACGAAGCCGAGGATGACTCTCGTCGGATATTTCAGTCCACTGTTAGCGCGGTGCAGCGCGCATTAATACGTATGTAAGCTCGTATCGTGTGGCTGTATATTCGCTGGTTCGTTTCGCTCGCTCGCTCGTGGCCGTGCTGTCTATTATTAGTCGACAGTCATCAGAGTCGGCTGTATCAACGCGCGGTCGAACGACAACGCGGAAAAAGCTGGAAGAAAATTCGACGAGAAAACGCGAGAAAACCGCGTGATTTTTCGCATGTCACGTGTCAATTGATAGACGGCCAGTAGTTACTGCTCGTGTTGCCGGCAAGTTCGCCGTTCCCGCAGTCACTGCCACCCTACCGCGACAAGGATATCCATCCGACGCTCTCTCGACGCCCTTGGAAACGATGATGATTCTCACACGCTTTCCACTGTGAGTTTCCCCTGTTTGTTTCGGTACTGCGTCTTTTCGTCCACCGAAACGACATGTACAATCAGAGTCTCTTTGTTGCAAGCACGTTTTCTTTTTTAATCTACACGTTTTGAGAAGTAGAGAACATTCTGAAGTGTTTCTAGAGATTGCTTTATTTCCGAGGCAGAATCGTATTCTTCTATGTTCTCGATTTTATTATAATTATTTATGTATAGGAATTAGATGTTTGAATGAATTAGGTAATAAATATAATGCGAAGAAATTCTTTAGAATAATTGCTGTTTTTATATTTAATCTGTATGTTAATTTATTGAGAATATTTTGTGATAGATTTTGAGAGTTACATTTGTTTGAACATTTGTTAGAATAAATTGTTTACAAGTTGGGATTAACCATCGCTATAGTTCGTTTGCCTCTAATTAAATTTTCATAGGGGATAAAAAACGATATAGCAATGCATAGATATAATGGTATCGACAGGATTAGAAAAATTTTAATATAAAGTACGGCTGTCCTTCTATTATTAGAGAAATCAATTTAGAACGCTATATACAGTTGTCTGTAAACAATCATTGTCACATTCTTTTGCACAGCTACTTGAAATTAATTTGTTGTTTAATCTTGCAGATGAGGGATGCGGTTCCACAGAAAGGAACTAACAATAATAATCATAGCAGTAATAATAACAATAATAACAACAACAATAATAACGTAACCACGTTAAAAAGTAAACCTTCCTTGGAAATTTATCGTCCTCCAGGTTCATATTTTACAGTTTTTATTTTATTATATCACCTTTTAAATATCATTTTATTTTTAAGAAAATCAAAGAATTTTTCTAAGCTCTGACATATTTTTTTAGGAGGAAGAACGGAAGGAACTACGGCGAACACGACTAATCCACGATTAAACGTGCATGCCAAGGAGTTCACTATGAAGCAGAACGATTCGCATCCTTCTAAGTGAGTATAAACTACTTATGGAATACCTAAGACTAGGTCGACGTATCGAGAATGCTTGAAGAATGTGTAGAAAGCCAAGACGAATTTCTTGCAAGTAGATTTATTATTAAAGCAATTTCTAGAGAAAAGATCAATTAAAAGATATCCATTAGAAATAGATTTTATCTTGACATAAAGAAAATAATAAATTGTAATCTGATTATTAAATATTGACATTTTATCTAAAAAGAAAGAAAAGATACGTGTATTGTGTATGTTTTAAACAAAATACCTTTCTAATAGAGAAGTAAAAAGAGTTGAAAGTAATTTCGAAACCAGATTCATTTTTCGAAGCGTCTTGCGAAATCTAAATATTGTAGATTAGTATTCGGATCAACGTTCGAAGTGAAAGATAGAGTGCAGGATTGTTTCAGCGTGTTGTAATGGCATTTTGATAATACTTATAATGTTAAACGATATTACGTCAGAAATATAGACAAGTGTTACACTGTCTTATTGCGACCTATGTGTGCTTAATAAAAAAAAAAACAATAATTTCAGTTCAGCGTTTTGCTATCTATTTAAATGATCGGCGATTAATGATCTTGATTCAGGTCTCGGACAAATGCTTCAGAGCGATCTCCGTATTATTTGCAACACAGCAAGTCGAGTGGCAACGTGCATCGGTATCTTTATGCTCAGCAGCAACAACAAATACAACATACCTTTCAGCAACATCATCATCAGACATCTCGTCATTCTCAGAGCGGTCACCATTCGACGGGATCTGCATTACGACAGTCACATCCGCTCGATACCTCAGCATCAAGTGGAAATATATTACATGTAATGGAAGTATATTACATGTAATCATCTATTTATAAAATTATATCAATCATCGATTGATAGAACATGGATAAGATATAAAAAAAAAGAAAATACTCAAAATATTAGAAGAGATATGAAAGAAATGAAGTTATATAAAAATAAATACCTATTAGCAAAGGTGAAATGAAAAATATTAGAAAAACAGAATACTACGGAAGACGACAAGTATTAAGCATTTATTTTTCAGTATTTTCTTGTTATAAAAAGATTAATTTTAATATAGATGTAATGTATTATTCAAAATCATTTTATTTTATATTATGATCTAAGCTGTTTAGCTTTGCGTGTTTTAAAACCTGTGAAAAACCTTGTAGAATGGAATGCAAGCGCGCGTAGGATGAACGTGAAAGTATCGCGTACTAAATACATTTTGTAAAACAGGGCTCGGGTAGGGTCCACTTCAACGTAGATCAAAACGATGTCAAAGCAAATGCAGCAAAACCTGCTAGGCTCACAAAATCGTTATCCTTTGTTTCTACTTATGGACTGAAACGATCGAAAAGCTTGAATGCAGCCGACGTGTTGGCCGCGAAGGCGGTGAATATTTCAGACGCGTCTGAATTGGGAAAATTTCCACCTGTGATTCAGGACACGCTTCTGAGAGCTATAGAAGGTAACGATAAATATTAAATATAATAACTTTATGTTTTGAGGGCGAGGAACAATATTTGTTAATTACACTGGTATATTAATTTACTGGTTAATTAATTTAGACACTGGTTAATTATAATTTCTTTTTATTTAGATCCAAATCTATTAAATGCTCGAACTCTAATGGAACTCGTGCGACATATACTGGAGAGGGTGGTCGAGAACCGAAAGTATGCTGAACCAGCAGCGAAGATTTGCATCACTATTATAGAGGTTATTATTCGTTGAATTATAATTTAATATTAGAATGTGTACAGTGTCGAGCATATAAATTGGAACATTCTATTTTCATAATTTGCGTGAAATATTTATTATTTATATCTCTATTATTATTATGCCGCGAAATGATAAAATTATGAAAAAAAATCATGATGGAATATTTTGTGATGCAGAAAGAAACAAAGGAAACTTTTTTGGAATCCTTATTAAACACGTGCCAGCAATGGTATCAAGACCGAGTTAAGATACTTTACGACGGCTCCAACTATCATCGTTACTCCGCCTTCATGACGTTTTTGAACGAGATGTATTGTCAGGTAGAACCAATTTGTCTCGTAAAACAATCTGTGATAAATACTTGACTCATCGAAGTCTATAATACAATGGGATGATCTTTAAGTGATCGTGCAATTGATAATTACGTTCTGCAATACTAGCTATGTCGAACCAAACTTGCTTTTTGCCATATCGTGACTCAAAATGATTGGCGCACACACATACCTATGTATTCTCGTACATATGCATGATTTCGGTTACAGCTAAAACGGAGGCAACTTCAGTTAAAGACACAACAGGAGGGCGTTCCTCCCGGACGTGTTCTTCTCACACTGCTTTGGAAGTGTTGCCAAGATTGCTTACAGCCTCCAGTTGTAAATTCTTTGGCTGAGGTAGGTTCAACATAGCACCAATACAAATATTAGATCGATGCGTATGAATTCTTGCTTTTTTATATAAAACTCTAAGATCTATGTAACTTCCTTGAAACATCATATTATATTTACTCAAAATAATTTATATACGATTTAGCGTACTTCCTCAATAGATTAATTATGTATAGAAAATCTTTAGATGAAGTTGTTACAGATTCTTTATTTACAGATTTTTTAAAAATAATTCTTACATTAAAAAATTGTCTAGAAAAATAAATTTCATGTTTCGAATGTAAGTACATATGAAGTAAGATTCGTAATAATGTAGATCAGTTCATTATTGTTTTTTTATAAAGAATCATCATTATACTTTTTCATAAAAACGTATTAAAGATATAACTGAATTTTGAAATTAAATTAATGTTTAATCATATGAATTGTGATTATGAAATTAAAGGGACAACACTTTTAAAAGTTGAAATATATAATTAAATAGATTCTCAAAATCTTGCCTTACATGACATGTAATTACATACTTATGGAATGACCTACGACATATATTAGATTTACATTAACATAGTTATACTAAATAAAATGACAAGAAAGTATTTCTTTTCGTGTTAAAGACTGACTGTCTGTTCTTCATCCTAACCTGCATCGGCAAAGACCTGGACACTGAATTACCTGCCCAGTTGCAGCAATTGCTTGGAAGTTTAAGAGACGCTTTTCTCGCGGAAGATACAATACTACCTTCAGTCAGGAAGACCCTTTTACAACTGATCGAACTTCACGCCGCGCATTGGCAGCTCCCAGCACCGGCAGTCGTTTATTATTATCCTGGATCGACCTCGAAATGATGTTCTCGCCCTCTTGATCCTTCCGTCCGTTCGTTGGTTTTCTGTGTGGATACGTGTAGACTTGTAACGTGCGTGTGAGTCCGTTAACAGAATTACTTGTAATTGAACACATGCAAACTGTATGGACCACGTGAATAAAAAGGAAACGAATGCTGTCAGTGGAGGCTGCAGGGCGTAAGAAGCTATTTGAAGGTGACAGCCTGGAGCAACGTCGCTCGTTTATTGGTTTTACATGTCCCATTATCATGGAAATATTAATTTATGGATAGTGGCATAGCTTTTGAATGTTGGTTGTTTTTTTAAAACAATTATATCGCTTAAATTTATTAGAGGATCTTACAATTAAAGGAGAAGTTGGGATATTGTGAGACGCTATAATATTTGATATTATAGATTCATTTTCAATATTTAGTTCGTATAGTAACTTATGCAATGTTGATAACCCTCTAATAATTTTAAGTCTTATTAACCATTTGCGCTAGAATAATGTGTTATGCGCATCACTACTTAAATATCTTAAATGGGAAAAGGATATACATAACACGTTGTTCGATTTTTCTCTATTTATATTTCAAAATTGAAATTCACAACGAAAATAATGTTATCAATCAATCGTATTACAACCATATTACGTGCACACATTATAAGATTTTATACTAAGTACTAGCTCGCTGTCGATTGTTATGGTTGGCTGTGTTAAGAACGTCTATCGATCAATTACCAGTGCAAGTGGTTAAGAACATTAGTTTATTTACACGATTGTAACGTAGCGTCTTGAATGCGTAATAAATGGTTCCAAAATGCAACTAGGAAGCTGTCTGTGACGCGTTCTTGCAAAATCTTTGTTAATGTTCAGGCGATTATAGATGGCTAATGCGTCAGCTTTGCAAGATGCGAATGACCGTGATCTCGTTGTTGCCACAAAGAATGATTGTGCCTCGTGCGATTTTGCAAAAAATGATTTACGATGATCGGTATTGCGCTTCTCTGTGAGAGATGTTGCAATTCGCGGTCGATGATATTCACAGTCGTTTTGTTCAAACGAATTCTTGGATGTCCATAATCCATCGACGCGACGATAGACGCGTTTTCTAACGGTTCGAATTAGAAATTACTGCGTTAGTAAGTCAATGGGTTAGGAAATCAGGGTCAGTCGAAACCAGTGCGTTGTTTATCCGAATTATCCCGCGAACATCGCAAGATCTGAGGGATTCAAAGGACAGGTTAAGGTTCACGGTTGAACGGGGACCTTAAGAATTAGGCATGTATATGCGTAACGAAGCGACGAATGATTTTACGGGGCCGATATTTGCAGAGAGTACGTCATCTTTGGAGAAACGAAGAACATGGATGATCACGATCTTTGATAGACATATTCTATTTCGAATTTTCCTCAACTTTTTCCGTGAATACGATGCTATACACGAAGTACCTTAAAAAAAGTAAAAATGAAGAATAAGAAGAGACGAATCGAATCAAAAAATGATAAAAATTACCGTCGAACTTGTCGAACGATACAATTTACAAAAAACGACCCTTACGTGGAACGATCTGAACGTTTGCGATAATGATGATCGTTATATAGTTTTCTGTTCTTAAGCTTGTGGAGTAAATGATGAATAAAAAAATGTAAAATGTTATTGTACCTAACGGTGTGTCCTGGGTGCATTAAAATTCGATATCGAATGATTTTGTTTCTGTACATATTACACAATATCGATCACACGACACTTGAGCAAAGTAGCGCATGTGAATTACTTAAATTAAAATACAGGTGCACGATTCTTTTTTGTTTCAACTCGTTAATCGCTTTTCAGCCTTGTTTGTATAGTAATGACGGTTTTAATTTCAGGTAGTAGAACAAAGGATATACCGAACCGTAGACACGAAGACATGTATTTCTCTGTGCGATTGCGTATAATTTGAAGACTATTGGTAAACGGTCTGTGATTCATCATAGAAAAGATGAAGAAGCTTTCTGGAAGGGAGCGGTCAAGCAGAGAAGAACGGTGCTTAGCATGACATATACTCTTAATAAGGAATATGCCTGCCTGATCTCCTTCTCGAAATGCAATCGCCTTTGCTGATTCGTGCCAAGGGCGATAAAAATCGCCCGGTTGCAGAAGTGCAAGATCTCTTCGCAAGTTGACTCACTCTGTGCGTGTCTTCTTCGAGAAGCTTAACTTCTCTTCATTAGAATTACCCTCAATTTTTATTTAATTTTATCCCATTAACATTACTTAAAGATATTTTTCCAATTTTTCAATATCTTAAATTCTTTTTCTGTTTAAATACTTAACAAAAATGTGTTATTAGGACTACTCTGCAATTTTTCAATTTTGAAATACATGGTCTATATATAATCTATTACTTAAGGATGAGTATCATAGAAGTTACAAAATCTCAAAGCAAGTCTAATGTCGAGGAATAGCGTTGCTTAACTATTTATTTTTCTAGTCTAACTTTTACTTTAGGTGGTGTAAAATAGGAAAAAAGAACACACCTGTGCGACTGTTCCCATAAGCAGACAAGGAATCTGTAATATTATCGAGATATTGCAACTGTTCCTTCATTGGTAAAACGAAACACCTGTTACATTATATTTGATCTGATGTAAAGAATAGGAATTAAATACAGGCTTGGTTTGACATGTGATTCTATATCTTTTACTTCTTGAAGAATATTGTTGATAACTCAGTATTTCACTTCAGTAGTATTGTAAATGTGCCAAGATTTATAGAATGTTTTATAAAGAATGTGATTCTTTATAGATGACGTTATTTCCAAGGAAATTGAAATACGACTAATAGAATAATATTTATCGACATGCAAGAGTCTCTAGCTAGGTCTCCGACCATATTTCTCATAATTTTTTCTAGAAGAAATAATCGAAAGTATTTTAACTAGTATAATAAATAATAATATGTATGAGAGGCAGGTCTTTATAATTAATTCTAAAATAAATTTCTTTAATTTTTGCTTTTGAGAAAGAGAATCAAAAATTTGTCTGATCAGAGATTCATATTTTTATGCAAAAAATATCATACTTTTCATATTTTACATAGACAATTTAAATAATTTCTAAAAGATCGTGGATTACATGGATATGAATTATCTTCAATTCACTCTGTTGATTGATTATTAACACATATTATTGGGTTGGCAACTAAGTGATTGGGGATTTTGTCATTAGATGGTATTGACAAATCCGCAATCATTTAATTGCCAACCCAATATACAAGAGTTCCAAAACATCCATAAAGAATGAAATTCTAAAGGTACCCGACACTTTAATCTACTACATAATATTTAAAAACACTTCCAACACCTTAGTATTTTATATATTAATACCAGAACTACTATATTACACTATATACTATAGAAGTACTATATATTTCAAGACACTTCAGATCTTGTAATACAGTATATATCTACGAATACCAAACTACTATACTATACTGTGTATTATAGAAGTCTAATTGCAAAATACTTTAAACTACTTAACACTGGAACTACTATATTATGTCTGTATCATAGAGATACCACTACGTCAAACCACTTACTTCATAATCGAGCAATATCCTTGTGTCAAGGTCACGCATGATGCCCTCTACCCGTTCTCAATTTTCAGCGTCCGGAATCAGAGGAACAGAACGCGGAACGCGAACGAATTCCTGCTAAACGTTGCCATCACCGGCTGCCAGGATGTTCTCTGCCGGTGTCCGTAGCCTGAGACGTCCCGTCATCGACCTTGAAACTTCAGGTCGGAGAACCGAGAGAGGTTTCGCCTTGGGTAATCGGTGCCGCGGACTCGAAAACTAGGCCTGTGCCTGCGGTGACGTCGTCTTCGTTATACGTCCCGATGTTGTATACGGTGAACGAACGGTGACGAGAGGCGTGGAGACGACGAGGACGAAAGAGACGCGAAGCGAGCGTGGAGGAGCAGTGAGGAGAGCAATAAGACAGAACGTGTTGGTGAACGAAGGAGAGAGAGAAAGAGGGAAAGAAAGATATGCACAATGTATACGGAGAAGGAAAGAGAAAGAAAGACAGAGGCGCGTTCGCGGTAACGAAACAAATAGGCCGGCGACTTTCACCGCGTATCCAAGAACGGCAACACGACATACAGCGAACACAGGCTGAGCGCTCTTGGCCCAAACCACTCGAGTATGAGGTATACCCTCGCTCACCAACGTCCTCGAGGGTGGGGGGAATCCTGCTTCGAAGCCGCCAGACACGAGGCATACCCTGAGAGCCAGAGAACGGACCTCGATTCTTTTTCTTTCGCCCGTGTGTCGCACGTGTTGTCTCTATTCTCCGTGGTGGCCCGGCTACGACCTCACTGTGCCTCCATCCTTTATACAGAAAGTGTCTTTTCGTTGATCTCCGTTGTTTTGATATCTCTTTCTTTTTTTGTACAGTATATGTCCAAAAATTGGATAACGTTCGAGTCAGCTTGTCGCGTACCGAAGTGTGTGTCACCTTGCACGCCTTCCTTGTAGCCATCCCTCCTTTGAATAGATAGTAAGTACACAAGCGGTTCGTTATACAGAGCCGGAGGATATTTCATACGAAGCATGCATTCCCGCAGTCGACTCTGAACAGAAAGCATCGAGTAGTGCGGCAGTTTTTGTGCGCCAAGAGAGAAACAAAGTGGTGATCAATCGTTGAAAGAAATGCACGGGTGCGTGTTGTTACGCTGACGATGACACGACGACGACCACCAGATTCGACATGGATCGACCTGCTAGTCTGGCTGCTTTTGATCATCCTGCCTGCTGGAACCGGTACGACTCTTACCTTATGATGCTAGATCGCTGCACGCGCGCGATTCCTTTATCCGCTCGAGCGAACTTGGAGCGACGAAAGTGTACCGAAAGTGAAAATGTGGAGCAATGATGTTCCAATCGAGGAGATTTCATTTTGCTATTTTATAGTTGCGAGAACCAGTGGAGTGTTTCTTGATCTCCGATATCAGGAATGAGTTTGTTTTAAAGTAAGGTATAAATATTGATCCATAGAGGTAGCTGAGAGTTTTGAATTGATTGCTGAAACTGATTCATAATTAAGATTGTCTGGAAATGATATAAATAGTGGGTTTAATGAGGTACATAAATGGTTATGGATGATTATGGTAACTTTGAGAATGGAATTTATGGATGAGTATGACTTTGGATAAAGTATCACATGACCGAATAATTTTTAAGGCGTAAAGAATTTATGGTTTTTAAAGAAAAATGCAAATTGTATATAGTTTTGTAAACAAGTGCCTCCCTTGTGATTTTAATAATTTAGTAATCAAATCACGTTAATTTAGTTAATTTGAGTACTGTGTAACAGAAGCCTCAACCAAATTAGATCTGAGTCTTACTTCACCTTGTTAATTCTACTCTTTTTTGTTTCTTAAGGTCATTACAATTTAATTGGCTTATTCCCTCTATGAAAGAGCTTTAAAATTAATTCTACATTCGTTTCTCGATAAATGTACAACTTGGTTGATCATAAATTAAATCTCCCCCTAATCTCTAACGAATAATTTACGTGCATAGTTGACTGACTGATCGATTATCTTTTATCCGTGATACACCTAATCGAACCACTCCACGAGCAATCCTAAAAATGGTCGAGGGAGCCAGATCTTGTTTGAAAAATTTTGTTTCTTTCCTAAAAGATTCCAAAAACGATTCTAAATTAGGAACTTTATAAACAATAACAGGCAAAGACGATTGAACGCCTCCAAAGAATTTTCAATATTTCTAAATAAGTTCATGATTCCAAAAAATGAACTGAAGGATCACAAAAATAATCGAAGCAGATCTCGTTTGAAAGATTCTGAATCTTTCCTAAAAAAAAGTTCACGATTTCAATAAATGAACTGAATGATCATGCCCCGAAATATCAAAAAAGTAATCGAAACAGAACTCGCTCGAAATTTGTTTCATTTAGTTTTGAAAAAATATATTCATAATTCCAAGAAACGATCCATAGATGTATAACGCAATGCATGCCTTTGAATTCATCGTACACGATCCGATCCATCTACGAGTAGTTAAAGATTTCCACTTTATTGATGTCTCTTCTTGGATCCTCTCGTGACACTTACTTTTAACATTAGAAAACTTTCATTTCGTCGAAAGAAGACTGCATTTCTCGATGCAATTCGACGCTTTCTTGTTCATTATGATCTTAGAAAATGTTTTCTTGTTGTTTCTTACAGGAGTTGCGCATAGCTATGCGGATAAACAAAGGTACGATGGATGGTACAACAATCTGGCTCATCCTGATTGGGGATCGATCGGCAAGTAGTTCAAATACTATTGCTTCGTTGTCTTGTTACTCTGTTTAAATCTGTTTCTCTGTAAACAAGTTGCATTCACAGTAGAATAGGATCAGATCGTTATTATGCAGTAGGACAGGCTCAAATTAGGGAAAAATTGTCTTTTAGAAGAATATCGTAAGAATACTTTTAAGAAGATATTGATAAAATATTGATAATGGAATATTGAGAAATATTGGTAAACTGCGAGGAAGATAGGAGGTTTGGAATGTAAAGAAACTGCTTTATGATTATATATTGTTTTGTTATAATTAAATGATACAATTTAATGTTTGATAGAAATCGGGGACAGTGAGATGGAACAAATTTTCAGTAATTTTCCCTAGCTTTTCATTAATATTCACCTGTACGTTGTTACATCTGTACGATTATTAAATTTGCATTACAACATGGAAATTGTTATAATTTAAACAGAGAAAGAAGAGAATTGTAGTTGCAAATATTTTTTGTTGACATTGTGATGCGGCTCGAATTGCAATGGCGTGCAAAGCCAATGGCGCGTAGAGTGAAAGGCGAAAAAAGTCGCTATTTTGTTTCAATATAGGCTGGTATAAAATGGCCAGCAAAAACTTTAGCACCGTGAAAGACGTAATCAGCTCTGCCGACAGAAATGTTATGGTTCTTTAAACATGAAAATCGCCGCCCCTCGATTATTATACTAACATTGATGTATTCTATTCAACATGAACGACATTGCTACTAACGATACTTTGAAAATAATACATATCCATTAAAAAGACTAAAATCTACGAGATCATTCTCTTTTTATCTGTCTAGAAAAAGGAATAATTAAGTTACGAATGAATCCTGTCAGCGACATTTGTTTTTTTATACCAACAGAATCTTTCATTTTACGCTTTAAATGTTTGTTACGTTTTTTACGCTAATTTTCTGCCTTGTTTAAATGACACCATATCTTATAAAGTGTTCTTTCCTGCGTGTTAACTATCTATGTACTTCCTTACAGAACGCTAATGATTTAGTCAAACGTATAATGTCGTACGGAGTTCATCGTTTGTGCTAATAGAGTAAGAAAAGAATAACGGAATAGTGGATTTTTGATTCGGTTCTACAGTTCTTTCACAGCATTAAAATAATTAAAATATAAGGTATACGCTTATTTAACTTTCAATAGTTATTATCGTTAGATCGTAAATAAGTTATACTAGTTTGGATTAAGCTATTTACCTAATAGAGAGTTGAGGAAACTCAGAGGAAGAAAAATACGCATCGTATTATAAGTTGAGCTGAGAAATTATGAGTTTTAGGAAAGATAATTTCCTCGGGCAACGTTGTAATGAATTCAATTCGTAATCAAAAGTTACTATAAAAATGGCATTTAGTCTTTCAATTTTTAAGTATTTCACTTTAATCATTGTTCTGTGTTTTATGTAAAAGATGCCATTAATAACACTTTGCCTGTGAAATATTCAGTGAAAATACAAATTAAATGATGCAATTGTCCATGGCTATAACTATGATCCATCGATATCGAAGACTTTTTAAATAACCCCAGATAACAGGGGAAATATTATTCCAAAAGAGAAAAGATTTAGCGAAAGTGCTGAACGACGATGCTTTGTAATAAATAATTAGAAAAAGAAAGGAATTGATTATCAGATCATGTCGCTCTTAACACGCTTTGTACATCCGTAGACAGCAGGCTGATACGAAAGATGCCAGCAGCATATTCCGATGGGGTTTACATGTTGGCTGGCCAGGATAGGCCATCTCCGAGGAAGCTCAGTCAGCTTTTCATGCAAGGTGACGATGGTCTGCCATCCGTCAAAAATAGGACAGCATTATTTGCCTTCTTCGGTAAGAACATGTCAACGTTTTTGATCATTTTAAACAGTGCATATTAATTGTCATTTAATTTCACGAAGTGTATTAATCATTGTTCATCGATTGAGGCGAAATAAGTACAGATAAACGTAAAAACTAAATTATAATTAACGTCCAAAAAAAAAAAAAAAAAAACGCAAAAAAATATTCATTCACCAGAAAATAATTCTATAATAGATTCGATAAAAGGAAACGGTTTATTTATTATTTCACGCTATCTATTCCTCGATCTTCTTTGCCTAATCAAAGAAATTAACAAGAATTTCATCATAGCAGCGAAGTCTGTAGACTAAACAATCCAATAAGATCGTTTTACATTTACTGCATTAGCATCGATGACTCAATCAGGATAAACCTAGACAAATTTACGAGAAAATTATTACATTATTAGCATTCTAACAAAGAACCAAAATTACGGCATTTAAAGTATCTTTTTTCGTTTACCTATCGTGAAAAAAAATTTCAAAGGTCTTTATAGAAATTGTAAATTTATTTCTCTTCGATCTCACGAAAATGATCAAATTGCTAGTATTTCGATAAAGAACAAAATGTAAAGTATCTTTCGTTTATCTCTTTCGAAGAGAAATCCCAACAATTTCTAAAGAAATTTTGAATTATTTCTCTTTAATTCCAAGTATCGGAAAAATCAACATGATTTAATAATAATGTCGTCATACAAGAAAATTGTCACTCGGAGATATTTCGAATGAATCAGGTAATGATAGAATAGCATGTAGAATTACCATGGCTGACGGTGCACGCATTCGAATATCTGTGCACGTTGTTGCGCAAACAGTAAGGTGTCCGGGTGTCGGAATAGAAACGAGTATCACGAGGTGCAGAGAACTTTTTGATCCACTTTTCACGGTAAAATATTCTGTGTAACGTATAATGAAGTGTGGTTCACGTTGAACCGAGAATTATTGAAAATAGGTATTGAATAATTGATTCGTATTTAATTTAGTTTTAAGGATTGTTACAACCAATAAATAAAATTGGCAATTATTTTCATTAAATCAAATTAGAAATTAGAGATGTTCTGGAGAAATAGAGCTTAAATAAAAATTTGTTTCTCCTGTTCCATGCAAATAATGTTATAGACACCATATTTTGGATATTTCGTACAGTTTTGTACATTACGTGCATCCTATACATTTTTTCAAGTTTAATTTTTGTCAGAAATGTATACACGTTCGTAGTCTACTAATAAAAGTAGCAATTTTATTAAATTTGAGTCAAATTTTTGCAATATGTGCGAAAAGGTTTCGTTGAATGTTTAATGATACTGTAAAAGATATAAAAATGTATTCGTAAAAGACTTTCGATGATATGAATTTCTGAAATTCATCAAGCACACGTGCATTTAAATTTCCATTTCACTTAGATTTCTCTGTGAAAAATTATATAGCGATATGCGCATGCATCATGTCGTTATTATGTTCATTGTTTCTCTTATCAATTAAGTATCAATTCAGTATGGAACTATTAATGAACAGACAGATTAATAATGGCATACAAGTACCAGACGTTTTTCTTAGAAACTTGCCGCATTATAATTTATCGGCATATGTACTTACATGGAATTATCCTTCAATATATTTACATAATAACCCAAAGCTTAAATACGTAGAAGTAGCAAAAATAACAAATTTTTCTATATTTCAATATCTTATTATGTATATGTACATTTATGAAACCGTAGCGAAAGTAATTTTTCTAAATTAGTTACGCGTGTAGAATTATCAGTTACAAATGAAGGAAAAGGATATGTCTAACGATAAAGGAAATTAAGTAAAGTGTATATAGAATACTAAATTAGTACGCAACGAACGTAGTATATATTGCAGAGATGAACCTTGGATAGCCAATTGAATTAAATTAAGAAAATCAGCACTCAAAAGAAACATCCAGGAAAATTTCCAGACGATCCAATGTGTGTTTCATTAAATCAAATTTCGTTACAACAAACGCGCTTAAAGAGAAACGATTCCTCAAAAGTTCGAAGAAAAATGAATTGAAGCAAATCGAATTAGGAAATTCAGCATTATAATTAAATTAAATTAAGAAAATTAGAATTCAAAGGGAAGCGAATTTAAGCGAAGAAAACCAGAATTAGTATTATTATATTTCTCTCCGTCCCTTATTTCTTAGCGTAATTAGTCTGATTTCTGTATATCTTATTGTGTACTCGTTTAGTATGTGTTTTCGATTTTCTACTTCTGGTGTTATACAGTTAACATGGTAGGTTCTCTTCTATTTTATATTTCATTCCTTGTCTTATCGTCGTTGTCCAACCTAGTTTGCCAGCTAATCTTACCTATACGATAATTCTTTCTATCGACAATGGTACATTTAATGGTCCTATTGCCGTTATATCCTTAATTCTTTTGTTCGTCTCGCTGTATGTATGAAGTTTGTTGCTCTGTTTCCATCGTCGTATCACAGCTTTTGGAAATATCTTCTATTACGAATCATCGTACATATGTTGCTGTCTTCTATTTCCTGTAACGAGCTGGTATCCAAGCGACTCGATTTCTCTTTTCGTCCGGTGTCTTCTGGTTCGTTATTTTCAATAGAAAACCAGAATTACAAAATGCTTTAGGTTTCCCAATAATTCGATCTGAATTCAATTGATTTAATTCGAACGAAGCAAAGTCGGAATTCTAATTAGATTAAACTTAAAAATTCCAAATCCGAAGCAGTCAATTGGCCAATAATTTGAAGCGAACGTGTTCGGTCTCACGTTCTCAATTTTGTCCCAAAAACCGTTGCTTAAACCGGAATTAACAAACGTCGTGGAACCAGAGCAAAGGAAAGTGCTGTGGATTCTTGAAAGAAATGCAAAAACTGGAACACTCCCCTGAATTCCATCCGTGTCGATTGGTATTTGCGGCGAAACTCGACAACGGAAGCGACCAAAGGGGAAAAAGTGATCCTTCGAGAACCGGTTGCGCGTTGCAACCGCTTCCTTGAGAAGTAGAACCTCGATCGCTCTTCATCGAACCTGCGTATGGAACCATTTCAGGGCAACTGGTCACGTCGGAGATAATCATGGCCAGCGAAAGTGGCTGCCCCATAGAGTACCATCGAATCGACGTGGACAAATGCGATCCGGTTTTCGACAAGGAGTGCCAAGGTAACAAGTACATTCCCTTCCGTCGGGCGGATTATGATCGGCAAACCGGACACAGCCCTAATAGTCCACGTGAACAGGTAATTTCTTGCTTTACCCGATTTTATTTATTCACCTGATTTATATATTGATAGATGGGAATATGTGAATGATCTGCGTCGTTGAACTTTGGTTGAACATTGGAAGGCGAGGTTGCCTTGTGGTATTCTTGGGAACGTATAGTATAATATAGAATAAATGTAATGATATTTAACTATATATGATAATTACCAAATATAAGAATACGTTGTGTATTTTGAGGGATTTTCGACTGGTAATATAGAAATAGTTTCGAATTTCAATTTAGGTGGAACGTTTGTATCTAATTTGAATTTGACTTAAATTGTATTTGAATTTAATTTGAACGTAATAGGATCTGAATTTAATTTAGACTCGAGTTTCGGAAGTTGAATTGTATTCGAAAATTTAAATTTATATTTGAGAAAGTTCGATCGTTTTAATAAAAGTAAAAAAGAAATATTAAATTTGATGGATATTAACTTTATTCATAATGATAGAGAAAGTAGTGGTCATTAAGAGCTCCGCAAGTTGTTTCTTGCGCTTCTTTTCAGCGTATCTTATTATTGCGCCACCGGGTAAAGCGTATTGAACATTTTTCACGAGAAACCGTGTCACGTACGAGACACAGAAAACTTGTATACCTACCATAATTTCTCGTTTATTTCATTACTTTTTACGCGTAAATTCATATACGTATATATTAGATAATTCCATAACTAATGCTATTTTTTCGACGATTAAACTTAAATTAATGGATTTTGTCACGAAAAGGCGTATATAGACGTACCGAAAAATGGCATTATTTATAATTTAATAATATTTAAATATAAAATTTTCGTAAAATATATCATTTCCGAATATAAAGTTTAACGGAAATATGTAATCTTCCAACATATGATTTTCGGGGTTTAGAAATATTAAAAAATTGGTAAAATTTTATAAAATATGTAATTTTCAAATATAAAATATATAATTCCCATATATAAAATATGTCGAAAATAAACATTTGCGTAACATAAAACTTTCGGAGCTTGAAATATAGAACGGATTTCTATTATCAAAGATTATTCAGATATTGGGAAATAAATCGTGAAAAGTAGCTCTGAATACGTGAGGTTGCAGATAAACAAAGTGACGAGTTGGATCGACGGTAGCTTCATTTATTCGAGCAGCGAAGCATGGGCGAACACCATGAGGTCTTTCAAAAACGGCAGCCTCCTTATGGAGCCTACCAGGAAATTTCCTGTGAGGAATACAATGCGTGCTCCACTTTTTAATCATGCTGTTCCACACGTTATGAGAATGCTCAGTCCGGAACGTCTTTATCGTGAGTTCAATATCTTTTATCATTGTACGTGACGATTTCAAAAATTTGTTTCATTCTGACAAATCGTATTCAGTTCTCGGAGATCCACGAACGAATCAGCATCCTCCGTTACTGGCTCTTGGAATATTGTTTTATCGGTGGCATAATGTGATTGCTGCACGAATACAACTGGAGAATCCAAATATGTCTGACGAAGATATTTTTCAGAAGGCGAGACGTGTTGTTATAGGAACGCTTCAGGTTTGTTTATTGTATTTAAATAATTATTAAATTTGTGTGGCCACCTATTTATTATAGATTTATCTAGTTGGATAACTTTGATATAAATCGCAAACTGTCGACTGACCTATCGTTTTATTATAGATTATTATTGAAAAATAAGATACATATTTTTCAAACTTTAATATACATACAAATTAGAAATATTATTTTATATAACGATGAATTCATTTACTTAAAGCAACTCGTATCATCTTATATCTGTTGTATTATCTACAATCTAATGGAATTTTCTCATAATTACACGGATTGCTATTCAACATAAATTCATAAAGATGATCAGCATCTCCATATTCGATATACACATTAATTAATTCGATTACATATTAAGTACCTAACTTAATCACAACAAAATACAGATGTAACATATACTTTCTATCCATAAATTGTCACTCCGTTGTCGTCGTTACAAGTAATGCTATATCATTGTCGTGTAATTGTACACCGTTACTGTAACTCGGTATACACGATGTACTAATTTCATACTACTTGAAGAATTAATACGAACTTACCAACTGTAATCCTTTATGAAATCTACGAGTATCGTCTTTATATCGTTTAACCATATTATACTATACTGTTTATTTACTTCATTACTTGTTACTTTTTACGAATATAATAAAATTCGGAAGTAATCCTGTTTTTCTGCAATTCGAATTTGTAGACTAAATAGAGAATTTGTCGCGAACAGATATTAACTTTTTCTTTTTAAATTGCAGAATATCATCTTATACGAATATATTCCAATACTTCTTAATGAAGATCCTCCAACGTATACAGGATACAAGCCAGATTTACATCCTGGAATCAGTCACATATTCCAGAGCGCAGCTTTTCGATATGGACACACGTTGATACCGCCAGGATTATATCGTCGAAATGAAAATTGCGAATATAGAAGAACTAATACCGATCAACCTGCGATTAGACTTTGCTCCACTTGGTGGGACTCCAATGCAAGTGGTGTTTAAAAACAAATAGTTTATATTAGATATAGATTATATTTCTATATATTAATTGTGAATATAATTTCAATTTCCAGTAAATATTCAATAACTTCCAATAATTGATAAATTTATATTTCTAATAATTTCAAATATATTAGGTTTCCCACAACATTTTTTATTTTACATTATTTTACTGAATGATGTCTGATCTATTTTGTTCTACAGTTAGTTCTACGTATCTTTTTATTCTATTTTTTGTTCTACAGTTAGAACAAAACGGATCATACATAATACAACAAAATAATATGAAATAAAAAATGTTGTGCATCTATTATTTCCTTATAAAACGAAAGAAACTTTTGATATAACCTAATATATTCTAGATATCTTCTAATAATTCTAATATTCCAGCTTTTAATATCTTACTTTTACGTTTTAATTAATTTAAATGTAATTCCATTTAACTTAGATAAAGTTATGTTTCTATATTCTTAGGAAGTTTTAACTAACAGCACGATCGAGGAACTCCTCATGGGCATGACATCGCAAATAGCAGAGAAAGAGGATAATCTCCTTGGCACTGACATTAGAAATAATTTATTCGGACCTATGGAATTCTCAAGACGCGATTTAGGTGCTTTGAACATCATGCGAGGAAGGGACAACGGGCTTCCAGATTACAATACAGCCAGGGCACATTTCAAGCTACCTCGTAAGAAAACTTGGAACGAAATCAATCCGGAATTATTCAATAAAAACCCTTCGCTACTGCGTACGTTAGTAGAAATTCATTCGAATAATCTAAACAATGTGGACGTTTACGTTGGTGGAATGTTGGAATCCAGTGCCGGCCCTGGAGAACTCTTTTCAGCTGTAATTAAAGAACAGTTTCTTCGCTTGAGAGATTCTGATAGATTTTGGTTCGAAAATGAAGAAAATGGGTAAGTGGTGATGCTAGCATTGATAGGTATTATATTGAATTTAAAGGTGTAGCATCATACGTGGCATCAAATTTTTAAAATTCAGGAAGTTTAGAAAGTATATAATAAAATTTTGTTCCATTTACAATTTATTGAAAGAAAAAATTAATAGTAGTAAGATAACGATACCAAATTATTAATTAGTTGCTTATATAAAAATTTCTAAAATAAATTTCAAAAGTAATATTGTGCACTAACATTTATATTATATTTTATTTTTTAGAATCTTCACAAAAAGTGAAATAGCAGATATTCGTCGGGTAACTCTGTGGGACGTAATAGTAAACGCGACAGGAATACCAGCAGACGCCATTCAAAGAAGTGTGTTCAACTGGGAAGAAGGAGATCCATGTCCTCAGCCTTACCAACTCAACTCGACAATGCTGGAACCCTGTGTTCCACTGCAACGTTACGACTATTTCGAAGTAATTATTATTCATTATCATTGGTGGAAGAGATAATTAAAGTGTTAATCGATATAACTGCACGTACAACCGTATGCACCCTAAATATAGAAGCATTTTGAATTTCATGTTACAAAAGTCATTTCTAAAATCCGCTTTTAAAAGTATGTCTTTTAAAATGAAAGAGTCTTTTATTTTTTGAACCAAAAATGTAATTGAAACACAAGAACTTAAAGAGCGTAGGCGGTGTTGAATGAGCTAAATTAAAATAAGTCAAATGAGTAGGCAGTACTACAAAGAAGAGACAATGCCAAATCGACATCGTATAGTCCTTCTGTTACATATGTATCTCAAATCGCATTTCTTGAAACGATAACCAGTTTAACCAATTTCAAAACCTCACGATATCTCTTCCAGCGGCGGTCTATTATACAACATTACGTAACAAACTATCTTCCTGGAACTTCACGTTTTCCTCATGTTACCCTATATGTACAAACTCTGAAAACTATGTACATCTACTCCATTACAGGGAAGTGAGCTGGTGTACATATACGCCTGTGTTTTTCTCGGTTTCGTTCCGATTCTTTGCGCTGGCGCCGGTTATGGTCTGGTCAAGCTGCAAAACCGACGAAGAAGACGTCTAAAAATTCTCCAAGAAGCGATACAAAAAAGGAAAGATGGCAAAATCTGTGTGGACAAAATGATCGTACGAGAGTGGTTACACGCGAACCATCGTCGTCTGGTCAAGGTGAAATTCGGGCCGGAAGCGGCTCTGCACATCGTCGATCGCAAGGGAGAGAAACTGCGCACATTCGATTTCTGCGACGTGAACACGGTCACGATAGAAGAATCGCAGGTGATTGCAGCAAACTTTTACGTTTTACTTTTGGAAGGAGAATCCAATCAAGAAATCTTGGCTGAAACTTCGTAATTGTGTAATATTGTATAGAGTTTTACAAAGGGAACAGGTGAATTAAACACATGAAAATTTGTAGAGACTGGTTCTCTGGTTTGGCTCACCGATTTCAACGGGCCGAGTTGATATGCGAAACCCATGTAATTCCACGCTTTCGTGCGTTTAAAAATGTTTCTTGCTTCATAAGATGGAATTACGCTGGTTATTGTTAGTATGATTAGGGCAATGTCTTACTGTAGTATAGTGTCATTACCGTGATTCATTAATGAATTAGATTGCTAAATTTTTTAAAATAATTAATATAAGAAGAATGTAGTTGACTGAAGAATTCAAATATTGTATAGTAGAAAGTACGTTTATTCAGGAATTAATCATTTTTCTACAATATAGTATTTTACAAAACTTAAATATCACGAGAGTAATCAATTTATTATGTTGAGTTTCAGTCAACATGTTGATATTCAAGTAGTTATTAATAAAATATTTGTAAATTCTATTTATTTTTCTACACTTTCTAAGTTATAAAAGCATAAAATATATTTCATTAAAAATAATTTTACTAACAATGGTCTAGCGTGCCTGAAATAGAGAGCATTCTATATATTATTATTACGTAGAATCAAGGGATTCTCCTTCTTATCATTTTCTTTTCGTTAGGCAAACAAAAATTAATGTTAAAAATGTTCTTAACATTTTGCGTTCTTCGCACAATCTTCTGTACAACGCATTAATTGATATTTATTTAGGAAAACGAGAATGGTCATCGTAAGGCGTTGGTTCTATTGCGGATACCGCGAGACTACGACCTTGTCCTTGAACTGGATTCGCTGGCCTCGCGTAGAAAGTTCATTGCGAAATTGGAGGCATTTCTGGCGTCCCATAAGAAGCACTTCACTCTGTCCCAAGTAAGCAGGGACATTATGCTTGCAAAAGCGGAAACGAAGGAACGCCGCCAAAAGAAACTCGAGCAGGTACTTTTTTTGTATTCTTAGTTCAAATCGACTCCTATTTCGCCTTTTAAAGCTTTCAACGTATCACTTCCCGCTTTGTAAACTATGTAAGGCTAGTTTTTCCCTTTTCTGACAGTTCTTTAGGGAAGCTTACGCCCTGACGTTCGGTTTACGACCTGGTGAAAGGCGACGACGATCCGAAGATAGCGACAGCGGTGAGGTCGTTACCGTGATGAGGACGTCGCTTTCTAAAAGCGAATTTGCGAGCGCGCTTGGAATGCGTGCAGACGCTGTATTCGTAAAGAAAATGTTTAATATAGTCGATAAAGACAGGGACGGTCGTATCTCGTTTCAGGTAAAAGGTGTTGAATTTTAGAAGTGGAATTTTTAAGTTTCACACCTTTGTACGACATATTTGTGCGACATATTTTGTATATATTTTAAGTTACAGTTTCTTTGACTAATTAGCGCTTTCGGTTGATAAATTTCTCATTTTCGTTTAAGGAAAACATAATGTTATTAAATTATACCAATTATTTAATTAAAATTTAGATTAAAAAGTTTTAGCTTAGACTTGTATTCAAAATTAAGCGTTAAAGATTAAAAATAGTATATTAATTAGTTAAAAAGCAATAACCAAAAGCTAAGAATTCATCTATTTTAATAATATATCAAGGAACTAAAACATATATATCCATTTTAGGAATTTTTGGACACTGTTTTATTATTTTCACGCGGGAAAACCGAGGACAAATTAAGAATAATCTTTGACATGTGTGACAAAGACAGTAACGGAGTCATTGACAAAGAAGAGTTATCAGAAATGCTCAGATCTTTGGTAGAAATTGCACGCACAACTAGTCTATCAGACGATCATGTTACAGAATTAATCGATGGAATGTTTCAAGTAAACTTTCAGCTCCAAAATGTCTATCGTTAAAGTATCCGTATCCAGAACATCGATTGCATCTCCAATATGGTTTCTTTCAGGATGCCGGACTCGAGAGAAAGGATTACCTCACGTACAACGATTTCAAGCTGATGATGAAAGAGTATAAAGGCGATTTCGTTGCGATCGGTCTCGATTGCAAAGGCGCGAAGCAGAATTTCCTCGACACATCGACGAATGTAGCTCGTATGACAAGTTTCCATATAGATCAGCTTCCACCAGAGGATTCGAAAACCTGGGCTAAAAAACAGTGGGACGCTGTTTCGACATTTCTCGAGGAAAATCGCCAAAATATTTTCTATTTATTTGTTTTCTATGTCACAACCATCGCTCTATTCGTCGAAAGATTCATTTGTAAGTTCCTTTTTGGTTATTTTAAACCTAGGACTACCAAATCTGTCCAAACATGTAATAAGTTCTTTTTTTAACTTACACTTTTCTTTGCAATTGAACAGCTTTCTGAAAAAAGGAACTATAATAAATACATGCATAGATACTGAATATATTTTCTAGGGAAATAATTGAGTCGTTCTAAATTTTAGACTATTCCTTTATGGCTGAACACACGGATTTGAGACATATTATGGGAGTCGGAATCGCCATAACTAGAGGATCTGCAGCAGCCTTGTCTTTTTGTTACTGCCTACTCCTTCTAACGATGTCACGCAATCTTTTGACTAAGCTCAAAGAATTTTCTATTCAACAATACATTCCTCTTGATTCTCATATACAATTTCATAAAATTGCTGCGTGCACTGCGTTATTTTTCTCCGTTTTGCACACAGTGGGACACATGGTGAACTTTTATCATATCTCGACTCAACCATTAGCTCATCTTCGATGTTTGACCAGCGAACTTAGTTTCCCAAGCGATGCTCGGTTGACAATATCGTTTTGGCTTTTTAGAACAGTAACAGGTAGATATTTAGCTTAATTTTTATTTACTACAAATTACTTAATAATCATATAAATGTTTTAAGTAACACTAAATTATTTTTACAGGTTTAACTGGGATCTTGCTATTCGTTGTAATGACGATCATTTTTGTCTTTGCTCACCCAACTATTCGTCAAAAAGCGTATAAATTTTTCTGGTCCACGCATAGCTTATACGTAGTTCTATATGCATTGTGTTTGATACACGGTTTGGCTCGTTTGACTGGTTCTCCGCGATTTTGGATTTTCTTTGTTGGCCCTGCCATTATTTATTCTCTAGACAAGGTAAATTGAGTGATTATTCTATTGTATTTTATTGACTCTATTATTCAGATTTATAATTTTATCATCTAATTTTTCTATTAACTAGCTGTGCTTTGTGATAATTTATTTTTCAATTTTCATACATAATAATTACTGCTATTAATTATTATATTATTATCTTATATTTTTTAAATTAATAAATTCCTTATTAATTATTACACTATTATTTTTAAGATGGTGAGTCTCCGTACCAAATGTATGGCACTGGACATCATCGAAACGGAACTGCTACCTTCAGACGTGATTAAAATCAAATTCTACAGGCCACCAAATTTGAAATATTTATCCGGTCAATGGGTTCGTCTTTCTTGTACCGCATTTAGGTCGAACGAATTTCATTCGTTCACCTTGACTTCTGCGCCACACGAGAACTTTCTCTCGTGTCACATTAAGGCGCAGGGACCGTGGACTTGGAAATTGCGCAATTACTTCGATCCCTGTAATTATAACCCGGAAGACGAGCACCCGAAAATAAGAATAGAAGGACCGTTCGGTGGTGGCAATCAAGATTGGTACAAGTTCGAGGTCGCTGTGATGGTTGGCGGTGGCATTGGTGTCACTCCCTACGCCTCCATGTTGAACGATCTCGTGTTTGGAACTTCTACCAATAGATACTCTGGAGTTGCCTGTAAGAAGGTAATTATAACTGAATTTTATCGTATTCAGATAAAAAAAATGATATTTTTGCATAATATAAATATTTAATAATGTTTATGTTATTACGTTTTATTAAATTTAGGTTTATTTCCTTTGGATTTGCCCTTCTCATAAACATTTCGAATGGTTCATCGATGTACTAAGAGATGTCGAGAGGAAGGATGTTACGGACGTGTTAGAAATTCACATATTTATTACGCAATTTTTCCACAAATTCGATTTACGCACAACCATGTTGGTAGGTTATTGCACAGTTATAATTTGGGAAATTCCATTTTTATTATATGAACACGAATTGAATTAAATTTCTTTGTTACAGTATATTTGTGAGAACCATTTCCAAAGGCTATCCAAGAAAAGTATATTCACTGGGTTAAAAGCGATAAATCATTTTGGTAGACCCGATATGACGTCGTTTCTAAAATTTGTTCAGAAAAAGCATAGCTACGTAAGTGTTAGAATTACTTTCGCTTAATTAATACACATTGGAATATTTAATCTTAAAATTAAATAAATTATCACGAATTAAAATGAAACGTTATGAATATTATTTAAAAAATTAAATATACTAATCTAAATATTTGTTTTAATTAAAATGTTGCCGTAGGTTAGTAAGATAGGAGTATTTAGCTGCGGACCGCGTCCTCTGACGAAGAGTGTGATGTCATCCTGCGACGAAGTGAATAAAGGTCGACGCCTGCCGTACTTCATTCACCACTTCGAAAACTTCGGCTAGTCTAGTTGATATCATTTCAAGAAAAGAGTAGAAGAAGAAAAACGATGGACTCTATCGTGAATCTCGTGCAATTCTATCGAGTGTACATATTTATGCGCGTACGCGCATGCCTTATTTATATAACAAATATTATATTTCTTATTTATGATTACAAAAGAATGAAAGAATATTTGTTTCTTCAATTTACTTATGATAAAGTCAGTATTATTAATGTCAGCCCTATTGCGTGATATGACATTGATAAATAGGACTGATCAAACTGAGTGAAAAGATTTTCAAGCTCATTATCCTGGAACTCCTACATATCTCTTTAAATTAATATCTTCTTAACCGCTTAAGGATTGAATTTTTATTTAAATTGTATCGAAAATCTGTATCTCTTCTTCTATTAATTCAGTTTATTAAATATAATTTGAATTACGAAATGATTCTAAATTTAAGAAAATTTTCCTTCTGGAAATGTCAAAAGGTTCAGTGAGAATTTATCACCTATGTTAATTTCTCAATTAATTAATTAATTAATTTAAAGAGACATCCGATGGTAATTAAGTAAATAAAAGCGTTAATTTAGCTTATGTCCTTAAGCGGTCAAACAATTAAGTTTATCAAAAAAAGTAGAAAAGCATATTTCACTGTAGTTACTATTTATTCCCTTCCTTTCTCCATAGGAGTTCTAGGGCTAAACTTACAGTTTTAAATGAACAAAAACTTCTGTTAAAACATATTGAGGAATTTGTTAACACTAAAAAAAGATTATGTAGCATTTATAATCAGGTATTGATAGGTCTACGTGAAGACGATGGAAACGGATAAGACCAGTTGTTCTTTGATGAGTCTTCATTAGAGTCATGATGAAATTCTGAAGGCTCGTGTGACGTATATCCTCGATTTATCACACCTTGTGTCTCTTCCTTGATATCGTGTCTATTTTGTAGCTTGGAAGACAATTGACTGAAAGGATAAAAATTCCAGATCTATGTAATAAGTTCTAAATCGCCATACTCAAGCCTGCTGCTGATTAATCCAACATATCATATAATTAAGCAAACATGAATTAAAATAGAACCTTATTATACGATCACCAAATGAATCCTCGATTTTAGGTAATCTTCGCCTGACGTTCCTCGTATCGAAACTCTCTTCTATGATAACATGTCTGTCGTACGGCGTATCGTAATCAACTTCCAATATCGTAGAGAACTGATGAGGAAAAATCATTTCTATCGCCGTAATCACCACTCCAGTGAACATACATCCGATACCTAGAAGAATTCACTTCCTGAGGATCCAATTTTTCCTTGTTCATCAATCATGTATTCTATCATACATTCAATTCAAACAACATTTCATTTTCAGGCATTTAGATATAAAACCGTAGATCTTCTTAACTTAGATTTCAGATTTTAGGCTTTAGAGCTGAAGACAAAAATACTAACCAGCTAACAATACAAGCCAATAATTCCATCCCAAATTAAAAGCAAGAATGGAACCATCGATATGTGCAATGAGAGGCTCGCAAGGTAAAAGTGCCCAGTAGATTAAATTGGTCAGAAGCATACATATCCCGGTGAAGATCATGCCGTAAGCGCCATACCGTGGCACTATTATTAATAACAGGTTCATCATGGCCCAAGAAGTAAAGGACGTCCTAGAAAGAAGCAATTAGTCAACGTATAAATAAAAACGAAAGATACAGTCAGGACAGAAGAATGAATTAAGAGTGACTCAATGGCAAAGGTATTTTCTCGAGGCATACCAGAGCATTAGCGACGCGTAATAGCCAGCCTGTCGATATTTGCTTCCCCAGGAAAAGCCTTCTTGATGAAGGCTGAAGTATTCGGCTAGAGAAACTATAGGAAACGGTGCACCCTGGTTCAATGCTTGCTTAAAGGCACTCGTCATCTCTCCTGTACTCCTCCACCAGAATCTTTCGTTATACTCCACGTCGTCCATTGGATTTTCGCTACTTGGTAGCACTTTATGTGGAAATTATTAAAATAATGAAAAGAGAATAACTGAAATATTAAATAGCGTTATATAAGAGCATTAATTTAAGATGCATCAAATTGTGTTTGAACCCATTTTCTAACAGCTGAAGCAAGTCATTTGTAATACTGTTTCATAATTGAGAAAGTGACCTCGAGCAGACAATTGATTTTGGACGCACAATAGGCTACTGGCGGCAGGTTTATTATAGCAACTTACGCCTGTAGGTGATGTTTATATGCATCAGACCGATATATCCTCCGATTTCCGCAGCAGTTTTCTGTCTCGAGAATGCACTGTATGTGCTAACAATGGTCGCGGAACTGGTGTGCCAGGATGATCCATATTGAGCGACTGTAATCATATAAAAGGAATCGCATACATAGATATACATATAGTTCAATGGAAAAAAGTCAGTTAATTGCGAGCAAAGTGGACTACACAAACCTTGGATCGACGCTCCAACGAAAAGGCTCAATGTCACCGTGAGAAACGTGCTAATACGCTGTCAACCATAAAAATTTGTAATTATAGCAGTAACCAAATAACTAAAAATTATACTCATAATTATATCATTAACTAGAGAATTAAACTTTAAATTAGGGCTAAAAAGGGATTAAACTTCAAATTTGGGATGAATAAGAGGTAAAAGGAAGAAGGAAGTACTGACCTCCTTTCGTATTCCAGGAAATATGACAAGGAACGCGGTAAAGATGGTGCCGAATATAACAAACACAATCACTAGAGGAACATCTCCCGTGACAGGCGTACGATTACTATAGCTATACAACGTGGGTCCTCCGTCTATACGGAAAGCGTCGAACCATCCCTTCATCCTTTTAATCGAATCTTCGAGTTCCCTTCGACCTTCAGGGAACCGGCCAGTTCCGGTTCTCCTTGCAGACCACTTGGCATCAGTGGCTTTCCCTGAGCATCCATCGAGTATAAATGTAACAGAGAGCAAATCACGGTGAATTTTATCCTTCTGCGCTCTTTATTTTCAAATCAAACGTCTCTATTCTTGGAAAATCTCTTATATTCGAGTTTCTCTTCGGAAAATTTCTTAAAGTATGAAACAATCACGTGTGACTTCTCGTCTCAAATTTTTCTGACAGATTTTCTTAAAACACACAAAATCCTTTCTTTCAGTTCAAACCAAAGCGAAATTAGGATCACAGTATAAGTAATAGGAAACAGTATAAAGTCAAAGTTTCTAAGAATTTGTGTACCTTAGGTCGCCACGCTCTGGCTACCAGCACCCAAGGACGATTATTGTGAAAGAACGATGCACGATACGGGCACCTGCACTGCGAACATGGAAGGTTCGAAGGCAGCTCGAACACTAAGAGCCACAGTAGGTTAACGGGTCTTCGAAAGCGATCTCCAGGCATGGAGTAGAGGGGACTGAGAGTCTTAATGCGTTTAAGAGGGGAGCATGAAAGAGAAAAAACGGACCAGGTGGGGCTGGCTAACTCTCGAAGGAGTCAGCCACCACCTAGTCCAAATAGAGGAGGCGAAGAGAGACAAAAGGTGTTCTCGATCAGCTGAGCCAGGAAAACGCGGCTCAGAGCGAGAGGTGCGTGTCTGGCGCGTTTTATTTCGGCGGATCGGCGATCGATGATCCCGGATGACGACACGAGACGTGACACGTGAGCGTGGATCGCGTGGCATGCTTGATGGCACGCGGGCGACTTCGACGCCTGCACAGACGATGACGCTTGCACCTCGATTCCCGGGGAATTTTTTTCGTGCTTCGTCACACGTACACCTGAAATAAATTCTGGTTAAGAAGAAGAATATTTAAATGAATTTATTCGGAGATGTGAATATAATGGATTATGTAATGGATTGCATGGTTGTATATCTAAGGTATGATTGTTTATTATTAAGAATAACGTTAAAAATGTACTACTACTTTGTGTTTCGTCACATGTATGCTTAAAATAAGTTCTGATTAGGAAGAGGAATATCTAAGTGGACTTAAAGATGAGACTATAATGGATAATGTAATGGATTGCATGGTTGTTCGTTTAACGTATGAGTATTTATCATCAACAATAATACTAAAAATTTATTATTATTTCGTGTTTCGTCACATGTACGCTTAAAATAAGTTCTGGTTAAAAAGAGGAGTATTTGAGTGGATTTACTTGGAGACGTATCATTAGTTGATGCATTGGATTTTTAGGTTGTTAATTTAAAGAGAATATATGTTTATTAATTGATCATAATCTTACTATCAATGATAATATTAAAAATTTGTTATTACATGTTATGACTAATCAAAACATGAACATGGTCTTCTTGTAGAAGTTTAAATGTAGAAAAAGTGCCATCAAAGTTACTGGAAATAAATTTTGTATCTCTGTAGAGAATTAAAGATGTAATCTATTCTCCTTAAACGATTTTTTAATGCATAAATGTAAAAGAAACGTCTAAAAGAAAATATAATAGCATTATTCCACAAATTTTTGAAAGTTCTTATAAACCTGGAATAATGAGACAAGTGAGTATAGGAAAGTAATATTAAAAGCCAAAGAACAAAAACAGCGATAAGACATGCAACAGTTAATCGAGTTTCTGGGGTAGTTGAGAATGTGTAATGATGTTGCTAGATGATCTGCATGAGACTATGATGATTAAACAGAAATAAAGCAACGTGGATTTAGTCTCATCCTGCACGTCAATTAAGTAACGTTCATGCTTCAAGTTCAATTAGTTCAGGAGGAAAGAGGCACTCTAATTACTTTATAATTATAAAAAATAAAGATAAACGGTGTCATATACATAAATATATATGTAACTGGATTTCAGGTGCAATTAAAGCTAAGAATCAGCATCGTAGACGTCCAACTAGCAGCATTTAACTATTAAAGGAGACTACATTCCAAAACTACATACTCATTATCCAACGGAAGGTCAGTATCATTCACTTCATCAAACTCGTTCAAACCCACTATCCTTCGTCTTATATCTTCCACTAATTTATGTTCTATTTCAGGCTCATTCTTATTATCCTGAAATTATAATAGATAGCGCTTGTTAAAGTAATAATATGGAACGTTTAATAAAATTCGTAAGCAATTACGGTAGTGTCTATTTATGATTTTTACGTAATTAGTTACAACTTTACTTATTTGTCTACACTATATTATTAGTTAGTACATATTATTCTCTTTATTTATTACTTCTCCTGGTTTACTAATTCTTTAGAAATATGTTGCATTATGTCTTCTTTATTCAGATACATAATTAATAACAGCTTAAAAACAATGATTTATATTGATAAATTTATTTATCACAAGAACATGGCATAGATAATCCTAAATTTCAAGGTATATATTAAAAATAACATCTGTAATCGTCATCTTTCTTTGTACTTTATTTGTAAAAGTAATTACTTTTCATGGCTACGTACGAGACTTTTAAGCGACTTAACTCATAAAACAAAGATCTCTCCTACAATCTGAAAACTATTCTATCCTAACAGGTACTGTCATGGAATAAAATTTCACCCCATACGAATTTCATTTTAATCTGATCGTCTCGCGATGGTACATCATAATATTGCAAACAATATCTTTTTGCTTCTCATCTAATACTAATATTCTAATTCACGTTTTACAATTTTATCTAATAGTAATAGAACCTGTATTCGCTTAACATCATTGATTTCTAAATTAAAAAGAATAATCTTACACGAAACAACACCCATGACACAATTAATTTAATTAACTGTAATTTCGTTTAACGACAGCTTTTAAGCATTAAAAAGCCACATATCTATAACAACAACGAAAAGCCTAAATCCAACACACTAACCGATCACCAGAGTAATATTTCTAATCGAGCCATAGAAACTCGTCAACGCGGACAAGCTCTCGAACCGAACTCTCACCTGACTCACATCCTCCGCTCCGCAATAAAAGCAACCCACAGAATACTGGTCAACGGAGTTACTGGAACGTAAAATCCCGGATACGAGCTACCGTTTTTCATTCATACGGCCACGGCCAGGTGTCCACTCGACTGGTACTCGCACACGTAGCTTGATTATCACGCGCGACGTTCGTTTAGAAGCAAAGAGGAGGATCCTCTAGTCTGTGCCAAGAAGGTGGACCACTGGTGAGCGTGTGTCCGCGTCCGGTACCGGAAGCGTACACCTCGATCCAATCGTCACGACGTACACGATAGCGAGGTATGCGTCCAGGCTGGTCCATAGTGCCGGCAATAACTCGGCTGCTATTTCAGGAGATCTAATTCGAGCCGGGTGACGGTAAGCTTTTAACAGCAGCGCTGCTAGCATCATCCACCGTCGTCGCCAGTGCCACCACCACCACCACCACCACCTATGGCACCTCCACCACCACCACCACCGCCAAAGACGACGATAACCACCGGAACGAAGAGTCTGGTGGCAGAGAGGCTGGTGCTCGCGCAGTCTCCCGTGCGCGCAGTTCCTCAATACACCGACACTGTTCCTCTGATCCTTCAAGGTAAATCATATATTTCACCGTTTTTTAATTAAATCGCATCGATTAAGCTATGGTTACGGTGGGGTGTTCCGATGAACTGTAGTTTCGATGGATACGTCAGAAAACTGAAATTCAGAATGTCTCGTATAACGCGCGTAACATATTTGGAGAGGATTTCTAGTCACTCGATACATACAAACCATGTGTCGCTTTTTCGAATAAGATTTTAACGTTTTGCGGCTCGTGAAAGTATTTGAATACACCAGAGCAATGAAATAGCAATTTAGAATGTTTAGGATAACTCATAATATATTTAGAAAAGGTTTTTAATAGCCTGGTGCATATGAACCACGTGTTGTTTTCTGAAATAAGATTTTTACAAACGCTCATAGTTATCGTAGAAAACTTTCATGTATATGTACTTGACTAGAAAAACTGCGCATCGTTGTGTTTATTATAGCATTTACACGTTAATTAGTTAGGTGCAAGCATACTTAACAACACTTACATGTGATCGCAAAAGTTTGATACCATGAAAATGAAACGTAGAACTTGATGAAAAATTGCTTTATTAGGAGACACAATTTTTTTTGTAACCACTGTATATTTAGTGCAAATGAATTATTCGTTATATTAATAAACCCGAATATTCAAAGGGAACATCACTTAACGCTTATTATACATATATTTAATATGGCTATTCATACTGTATACTGATTTTTTTACTAAATATATGCTTATAATAAATATCTTGTAACTTATATATATATATATGTACAGTTTCAGATTGATTTCAATTTTATAATCACGATAGTCGTGTGTCATTACAGTGTCAATGAAATTTCAAAATGTGTTACATAACATACATAACATATACATGAAAGTTTCCTGTGGTCAGTGTTCAGATACTTTTAGCGGCTACTGTATGCATATACAATGATTTTTACGAATGTATGCATTCCGGCCTTCGAACGTTTCATTTGTCAGAACACGCG
The DNA here is from genome assembly GCF_011952255.1 of Bombus vosnesenskii. Classification (NCBI taxonomy): domain Eukaryota; kingdom Metazoa; phylum Arthropoda; class Insecta; order Hymenoptera; family Apidae; genus Bombus; species Bombus vosnesenskii. Next base: position 634,721 of record NW_022882972.1, on the reverse strand, counting down.
TTTATTGTAACTATAGCCTTATTCGCTCTTCGTCGTCGATCTTCTTAAACCGTCAAGCTTCCTTCCCTCTATTTACTCGCTGTTAGGGAATGAAGTATTAAGAATAAATAATAGTTGGTTGTAAAAGAGAATCGTAAAACGAAGATGAGCAGGAAGACAGGGAATTTGAATAGAGAATTCGTGTTTGAAAAACAGAGTTTTAACGCGAACGAAGAACTGCCAAGAGAGACTCGTCATAGCATTGATAATGATTAAGTTGTGCTACAACGATCGAAGATTGTTGGACGTATGCCCCTTAAGTTGACTCGATTCATGTACGTCGCCAAAATCGGCCAGCTTTCAAGCAACAAACTGCTCGCTTGGCAGACGTCCACGAGGAACGTGTGGACCGCGATCGCCTCGAATTTGATCGCCTGGTATCTCGCGCGTTTTGGAACAGAAGGTCGTAAGACGCATATTTTGCATAAATGTAAAATCGTTCGCTAAAGCTCAACGAAGACCAATCAAGCTTTCTTGAGGTGGACATTAAAAAATTATTTATTTCGAGTGGCTGAAATTCAGTGGCTTTCTAATCTCTAGGATCTTGATGCTCTCTTACCAACGAATAGCAGTTGTTTCGATGAACTTATAATAGATGCAGGCGATATAGCGAATGTATGAATCATAAAATCGCTTAGTGATTAAGGTTTACAACTCTCGACGACTGTGGCAATTAATTCGAGACATAATAGGTTTCATAAGCAGCTTGATGTTAACTCACAATCAATTCTTTCTTTGCGGTATATCTAAGAGAAATGAAACCTAAGTGGAAATTTGTTAGATGTCATAATGATTATGCTACACTTTCGATATTTTTTGTATTTCTGTATGTCTGTGCGTCTTTTAATTTTCCACAAACGCGTCAATCATCCGCAATCTATCTATCATACCGCAGTGTTACTTCGATTTTTTTTATTTAAAAGAATACTAAGCGAATTCCTTTTCGTAATAACATTAAAAAGATTCGACAATATATTTCAATTAATCGAAGAAAAAATGATAAACGATAGATACTTTCGCTAACGCGACAAACCACAGAAAAACCTTTAATGGGTTTAACTATGTTTTATGACCTTACTGTATCGTCTATTATACCTTTCTACGTTAATAAATGAAACAGACATGAATTAAGTAGGAAAATATTTTGAAAAAAACTGAAGGCAAGGAGACGTCTGCCACGGTGAAACTTCTCAGAACTATTTATAAAGCACACGGCCTCGTGGTAGAACGCGGTTGCCTATCATGGTCGTCCCGCGTGCAAAGCAAACTGACCGGAACTTTCGCCCGCTTTCTCACCCTCGATCTTGCAGAGGCTTTGCAAACTTGATCTTTGCATAAGTAAATGATGTGCGTTTCGTAGATGATAGAGGATTCTTGCTGAGTAACGTCTCGCTTTAAGAGTCATTGACACGACCTTTTTTCTGGGCTTCTGCTGTTAGGAACGTATTTACGAATGTACGTATGGACGTATTAAAATGCTGAAAGCTGGACGAGACGAATGGCAAGTTCTACGTAAGTAGGTTTTTCGTTACCTGAAAAGTTTGTTGTCTTCTGTAAATAGATAATATACTTTTCTTATGGCAAGAAGATTGGCAATTTATACGAAGAAGGATTTAAGTTTGTTTGATTTAATATCCTAGTCTAGTTTGCTTTTAATCGAACGTTCTAAGTATTAGACTTATTGTTAGACGGTTAGTTGATTTTTATGGATAAGAAGCTTTGTTTGCAGGAAAATGAGCATTTAACAATCCATAAACAGGTTTTAAGGTTTCGTTAATATTCCAATTTATTTTAATATTCGTGGTACTTTCTAAATATTAAAGTTACGATATCGGCTCTTCCGAATAGGAAGTGCATTACACTGTTTAATCTATAATAAATAACATCGTGGTGTTAGATTTTCTTAGATTTTCCCCTGATGTATCCTTTTATAGTGCACAATTATTGAAAGTCGACGTTTGTGCGTAGGTTTCTTGTTATTGGCAAAATTAGCCTTCGGTGGTTGGATATTACCCAAAAATTCATTATACTCGATGGATATTTCTTAAATGCTTGAAACGAATATTTTGCAATTTCTCAATCTCTTATCTAAAAATTGAATCCTCCATTATTATCATTACTACTTATTCTTCTTATCATATTAATTTTATCATATTAATTATCACGTTAATATTATTATTTCTACTTGTTTTTTCTTTTATTATAGCTATTCACAATTATACGCAATTGCAATGGGCTTTCACAAAGTCTATAGTTAGAAATTTGTCATACGAAACAACGATAGGTACAGAAAACGTAGAAACTTGCACGTTCCTTAAAATACTCTTTATGATCACGTTGTGTGAACGTTTAGTGTTCGTTCTCTGTCCCTTTGTTGCTATTCTAAGGTATCAACACGAGCATCTTTTCCGAGTGACTAAAAAACACTTCTCAAGAGATTGGAATAATGCCGGAAACACGTTTAGGAATAACACGCGGTTTTGCAGCTTTTGCGTTGATTTCTCAGCGAAAGAAGTGAATGAGTAAACGCTCTTGGATTGCGCAACGTTCACGGAAACGTTTATTATAGTACACAAAGCAACAACTGTGTTTGTTTAACTCTATTTCCAAAAGATTCGCAGTCAACAGTGATACGAGCATAACCGAAGATCGAAACACTTTTATTACCATCGATTAAAGAATTCTTAAGCATCCTGATACAGTGTACGTATCGTTTCTCGTTGCTGCATTTTTATAAATATTAATTTCTATTTGTAAATTTCGACTTGTTTTATTCATTTCTATTTATGTTTATTTATTTTTCGCCTTATTTATAATTCGCTCGTTCTCTTCCATTCTATAAGATATTTTATTACGTCAACATTTTTCGAACGATATACAGCGAATAATAGTCGAACGTTCGTAATACGAGCCTCTCAAAATCCAAAGTAATCAATTTCACTTTCTGTAAATTTCTCGATATTATTAATAGATAATATAATTAATGTTCGATTCTCGAGAAACCAGTGATCTCCTTCCATAAGTTTATTCATCGCAAGGATATGACAGGAATAATAATAAATGCGAAACATTAACGTCATATCTCTATATCTTTTAATTTGCGTAACTAACCAGCGCGACTTCTGAATAGTTGGTATAAGTGAAAGAATTAATTGAAACTAATTCAGCGCAAGGTTTAAACTTCGAATGCTATGAAACTATTTCGTGCGGCATTAAACGAGACGAAAAACGTTCTAGAAACGATCGAGACAGTGGAATAATTTACGAATCACGATTCCAAATATGTAATCGGTATACTGTATCGGGAGCATAGCTCGCATAGAATCGGCCGCAGAGGACTTCCTAATTTCCGTATTCGCGAAAACGGGTCAAAGCTATTTTCGCGCGAGGCCTGTCGTGTTCGAAACAGCCGCCAACGCTTCTCTGCCATCGAGAAATGCACCAGACTAGACCTAGAGTCGTTCATTTAACGTTCTCGACCTGGACGCGATCGCATGCGGTTCATTTTCGCGGAAACGCTGGATCGGGAATCCTGAAAACGCGCCGGTTACTATACTCACGTCCAATGAAAGTGGCTCAATGTCGCGGTTAAATAAGAACTGAGAGACGAAAAGTGACGAATTCCTCGTCTTTTTTCTTTCTTCTATCGTGAAATAATCGGAGGAGAATAAGGTGATTACAGAAACTTTTTGTGACAAAGGTAGATTAACATTGTGAAATTGGGACAGAAGAATGTGAAAATTGTTGTTTTTGAAAAAATTGTTCGAGCAAAAGTATGGGATAATATTGTGACTAACTGGAAATCGACAGGAAAGAGGTATTAATTTTCACGTGGAGAAGAAAAAGGTAATTAGAGAAATTTTCTTTAGCAAAAGTAGGTTGATATCGCGAAAATGGGACAGAAGAATAAGGAAACTTTTGTTTTTGAAAAATTTGTTCGAGGAAAAATATGGGATAATATTGTGACTAACTGGAAATCGACAGGAAAGAGGTATTAATTTTCACGTGGAGAAGAAAAAGGTAATTAGGGAAATTTTCTTTAGCAAAAGTAGGTCGATATCGCGAAAATGGGACAGAAGAATAAGGAAACTCTTGTTTTTGAAAAATTTGTTTGAGCAAAGATATAGGACAATATCGTGATTAATTAGGCATCAAAGAAGAAAAGATGAAAATTTCTGTTTTTAATGTGGAGAATTTGGAGAAGAACGAGATAATTGCGAAAGAGTATTAAAGTAAAAATAGATTACTTCGTTCGATATTGTGAAATTGGGACAGGAAACGTCGAAATTTCTGCTTTTGAATAGGGTTTGAGAGAGGAAAAGTGAACATTCGTTCTGCTTGAACGTAATTTAAATGTTGAAGAAGAACAAGGTAATTAGAAATTACGTATTTAGGTAAACTAGATTGATATCGAATAGGATTTGAAACAAGAATAAAGTGAAAATTTCTGTCTTTATCTTGGAAAAGTTAGAGCGGAACGAGGTAATGGGGAAATTAGGCAAAAATAGATTAAGATCATAATTGAATAGTGCGATTGATAAAGAAAAGAAGAAAATTTCTTTTATTCGCGTGGAGAAGTTCGAAAGTAAATAACTAATAAAACACAAGCAAAAGAAATTTATTAAAGTAGAAATAAATTAATATCGTAGTTGAATAAAAATTTCAAGAGCAAAAGTGAACAGCATTCTGTTCTAATGCGAGAAAGTTCGAACGGAGCTAATAACAAAACTCGAAACAATAAATCACTGTTATTTTTAGAATTCGGATAAAGATCAAGAAACAAGAGAAGATAAATTGAGATTTTAGTTGAATGAAAAAGTTTCAACAGAGAAATAAAGAAAGATTTTTTTCTAATATGAGAAAGTTGAAACAGAACTAACAAACAAAGGAAACTAAGGACAGATTGTTATTGCAATTAAATAAAGATAAAAAAATAATATTTAACCGAAAAAATACTTCAAATCGATAACAGAATAAACGTGAAATAGCAAATAAAAAGCAATATACAAATCTTTTTGTAATATGTAACAGATGTAAAATGAACGTTATAAAAAGAAAAAGAAATGAAGAATCATACTGTTCGTTCGAGTTCGTTTGTTATTTCATCGATTTATTTTTACTACGCTTGTAATACCTTACGAATATCGACAGCTCGCTTGAAGAACGATGTTTGCTTTGGGTTCCAGGCAGCCAGTCGAAGATCCAGAGGATCAAAATGTCGGAGGCGGAAGGTGAGGTCTTCTTTACGAGCTGGCGTCACGATCTTCTTTGAATATCTTTGGCCTACGATTATTCGAGTATCGTATGATAGATAATGAACGAGCGAAATTGGTCTACGTTAACTCAGGGAAAAATGTACGATGATCGCGGCTTCTGAATAAATACGATAGGGCGTACGATTGTCTGCAAAACGTAACATCATTAACGAAACGTTACTTCTTCTCTTCTTTTCTCTCATCTTTCAATCCTGACATTCTTTTTTCAATTCATCACATTGAACTATCGAAGGACATTCTTTGCACGTGACTGACTACTAAAAAAGGAAGGATTAAAAAACCGAAAGAAAGAAAATAAAATGAAGTACGTACATCTTTCTGCGATGTAACCATTGCTGTGTTTTCTGCTACGTTAACCCTTTAACAGTGTAGCCTCAAAAAGGTTCGAGAGAATCATCGAATACAATACCACATTTATAATATATTAGTAATCTATCGTTATTTAAAGCTGCAAAAAGTATTAGCACATTGTTGTGTCTATTATAACATTCAGGTTCAGGTTTATTAAATTTCATATTATTTGCCAATACTTTCGTGTAACTACAAAAATTTGACTGTTTAAGAACAAAACGTAGAGCCTAATGAAAAAAAAAAATGAACTCTTTACTGGAAAATAAAACCATGTGCCAATACTTTTTTGTAACCACTATATCTTGATACAAATGAAAGGTGTGCAGATCCATTGTTGATAAAAAAAACTGCTTCATTCTCTTCATCTGACACGTTCCATTTTAATGCCATTAAATTTTTCCAGATATTCAAAACGTCGTGGAGAACCATAATCTCGAGAACATCGTCGAGGGAGAAAGTGGAAAATCAAATACCGTGGAATATTTAGACACCTGCGAGGATATCCCAAAGGAAACCGTAAAAGAATATCCAGAAGAGACCAAGGAGGAATTATTCAAAGAGGAAAAAGAGAAGGAGACGTACGTGGAGAACGAGAGGAAATCGATGGAAATAGAGAAGAAAGAGGCCGCACAACCAGGTTCGTGACGCACGGTAATTCGAGGATAGATGGATCACCTGTTTCGAATCGAACGAATCTAGCTCAACGCATTCCGTGGTTGTTAGTTGCGTGCGAAATGAAACGCGAAGCAATTTCAAGGATTGTTAAATCCTTGTGTTTTAGTCTGTTATCTTCTGACTAAACAATCACCTAACTTCGATTTAACAGACCTATATAATTGTTATTTTCTATCGATCTTTATGGTATAAAGAGCACTATGCTATGACCTGGATAAATTAGGCTAACTCTACTGGAAAAATTCGTGACTTTGTTTCACCACTTAATGCACATGCCTCTGATATATGTGGATCTATGTGTGATAGATTGTTTTTAGTCTATCGATTATTTTATTCGCTCATTTTCACGAACTTAAGGTATCTTATACTAAGATATTTTAATATGTATAATATAAGAGATATATTATACATTTATTTTCTGTGTTCCAGTGTCAATTGGCTATTATAAAGTGTCAGTTAATTATTATAAAAAATTCGCAAGTCGAAGAAAGATTTATACGTTAAGGAGCTAAATGTTGTTTAATATAAATTAAATGCACTAGCTTTTTATAGCAATCCGAACACTTTGATTTTTAAGCTCTTTCAGATTAATCTAAATGTATGAATTCAAGAAACTTGAAATATCTTGATCAATGTAACCTGGTATTTACTTGACTTGATTCTCAAGTTTTTACACTCGTTCGCGTTCAACCAGTTGCTTATTTCTTGAGCGAAGTAGTACGTGAATTTTACTAAACTGTAAAAGTTAATAAGAAATTAATAATTAAAAGTAGTATTTCTTATCTTCTTATAGAATTTAGAATATAAATGAAAATGTTCGTGTCAGGAACTATGATAAAAGGAATGAAATTATTGCAGTTTGATTTATCTATAATCTAGTAATTATAAATTAGATCTTGTCAAAAATAAACAGTTGTCCATTTACTTTTGAATAGTGCCGTACATTTCATGCAAACTAGAATCGCTGTTATTTTAATTATGTTAATCACTGTACCATGGACACAATTAGAATCTACAAGAAGAATTTACAACTTCAAAATGAAACAGCACAGAATAGAAATGTAAAAAGTCCTCTTATCAAAACGAAGATATAATTCTACTTTCTTAGTTATCGGTTAAGAAGAATCTCAACCAATCCCAACTGTTATCTATAAAATTGGTGTAATAACGAAGAGGTTGATCCATCTGGCTCCTTACCAAAGAAGCTAACCACCAATAAGACCCATAAGTAAAAACCTACTCTCCTTACATATATCTACAATATCGTCTCCGTATCAACTTTTACAAATCAACCCAGAGAAACGTCTTCTTTTTAAAGAAGAAAAACGTGAAAAGGAACGAATGATGGAGTATCGAACTGGTTTGAATTTCGAATTAGCTGCTCATATGGGGCCGATCTCTCGTCTCGCTGCGCGGCGTCGTTCGCGATTCGTCAGGGCTCTCTCTCCTCCGGTGGGCAGCTCCGCGAGGCGTTGAACGAGCGACCGAAAATAAATCCCCGCGGAGAATCCCGTGGCTTTTAAATAAAGCGAGCGCGACTGCCGGTCAAGCTAAGCGGCTCCTCCTCGCGAAAACGCGTTTCACGCGTTCCTTTTGCGTCTCGAGCCAACACACACCGACTTATTCTACTTCCACACGACTCTTGATTCTCTCTGGTCTCGCTAGAAAAATCAACAAATAAGAAATATCAAATACCCTTTCTAGTGTGACCAAAAAAAAAAAAAAAAAAAAAAAAAATCATAGTAACGAAAGACAACGTACGTAAAAGGTATAACAGAAAAATAAAAAGGTATCAGAGACGAGAGAGGTAGATATCCCTTCGTGTATCGTACTTCCTCGTGTACCTTTAAAACCAGTTAACATCTCTAAACGATAGAAAAGATTCAAAGATGAAAAAAGTACATCTCCTCTCGTCTTTCGTGCTTCCTTGTGTATCGTCAAATAAACATAGAATATAAAAAGGACACGAAGATGAGAAAAATAGATCTTCCTTCGTATACTGTCAAAAAAAAAAAAAAAAAAAGGGAATCAAAGATGAGAAAAATAGATCCTTCGTGTATCGTGCTTCCTCGTGTGCCGTCTCTGCGCTGTGTGTCCTCAGGTCGTCTCTGGGTTCAACCCTCGTCTCGTGTCGTTTCTTTTTCAGCGAGTTCGAGCACCGTGGACAACGACGAGAAAATCAAACGAGAGGAAACCTCGACAAGAAAAGAAGGGACTGAGACAGGTACCATCGATGGACGAAACGAGAACCAGCCAGTCGGTGAGTGGAATTCATTGCCGCTACTGGTAGAACGTCTACGCGCGGCTCTCGAGCTCACCCTAGGGGGTCGCCGCGAGGACGAACCACCAGCGCTTCCCGAAGACTCTGGCGTCGACTCCGAAGAGGACTTCCGGATTCGTACTTCCATGGAACAAGTTCTGGGCAACTGCAAGGAACCAGAATTGAAGAAAGACTTGAAATTCCTCGAAGATTTGTTACTGTCGGATATACAGACCGCTTTGTCCCGTCTTCGAGAGACTTTAGAGAAAATCGACGTGAATGCGCTGGCGAAACACGGCGCAGCTTCTGATCCTACGAGTAAATTGCAGTTATTAAGGTTGGTATCTAGTTTGTTGTCTAGACTACAGATGCCTGAGGAGACCACGGTGAAGATTCCTGTGCTTCCTTCGACGTCTTTGAGCAGGAGACGAAGAGGAACGAGACACACTATCGGTGTTTCTACGGAAGAATTGGCGAAAGCTAGGAAGTGGTTAGAAGAGGAAAGAAATAGTCTCCCTTTGGGAGAGATCTCGCCTGTTATAAAGGAACAGAAGGAGCAGAATATATCTACAGTTAGTGCGATTGACAGAAAGCCGGAAGAAGTTCGCGATAAATGCACGAAAGACGCGATAAATCAAAGACAGTTACTAGAGGATAAGAATAAAGAAATTAGGGACAACAATTGTGTGTGTCGTGGGATTCAACAGGTGGATGCAGCTGATACTAAGACTGTTGGAGAGCTAAATATGTACCAGGCTCCGTATAGAGCTAACAATTATCAAGAGAAAGAGAATAACGAGAATATTATTGAAGATAGCGATGAAAGGAGTCGCGTAAGCAAATTGGCGGCTATTCTTCGGCAACGGGCTGAGTTAGCTTCAAGTAGTGGAAAATACGGGAATAGTAACAAATTTAGTGCAAAAAAGTCGAAGATCAAACGTGCGAACACTATTGATATTCCTAGTTACTTGAAGCTTCAAGCTGACACTCTTGGGCATGAAGCTACAGGCTGTTTGTCACTAAGAAAGCCAATTAATGTTGGAGACAAATCGTTCAATTCTAGCAATGTTACCGTTCCTACTTTTCAACCTAAGACAGAAAACGATAGAAAATTCCTGGCTTTAATTACTAAAAATAACGAAACACCATCAGTTGCGCCAGTAGTTCCCTTCAAGACGTTTGGACGCACCATGGATATGTCGTCACTGACTAATGAAAACTGGAACAGTAAATTTTCCAACATTAAAACAACCTTTGATAAACCAACGATGAGCGAAGAGAAAGATAATAAACCTTCTTTAAAGTTTCGAGCTAATAAAATGTTCCCTGGGCCGACTCAGGCACAAGTTTACTCTAATTCTACTCCAAATTATTCTAACTATTCTGCGCCAAATCCTCAGATAAAGATGGAGTCGACAGGTTTCAGGCATGCCCCCTCCTCTCCTTTTCGTAAAATAGAAAGACCTTCGCCAGGATCTCCATCCAAGGTTCCTCCATCCTATCATTGGTCAAAGAACGCTCCAGTACCAACAAACACGCTGAAAGAAAAAGCTAGAATGATGTTTGATAAGGAAACAACGCAACAATCTCCGAAATTTTCTAGAGCCAATGTAGAGAAACCTAGTTTTCCTCGACCACCGTGGATAGAACACGAGAAAAACGAGAACAGAGCTAATAACACGGTTACAGAGAACGGTAAACTGGATTATCGATCTTTTTGCAAACAGTTCGCGCCATTCGTTGGAAAAACTTCCATGGAAACGATGAAACTCGAAGAACAGCGCCAAAGAGAACTGGCTCAACGAGACAACGTTACTGGAGTGGTGGATGGCAAGATTTCTTTCAAAGTAGTTCCAGACAAACGTGTTCAGACTCGTGAGTATCCTCCTATGGAGCATCGAGGATCTAAAGACATATTCGAAGCGATAAAAACTGGAAAAGATCGTGAGAATCGATTTGGTGAGAATAATTTTGCAGATACTACATTGAGAGGTAGTTCGTCGGTGGCCGTGCAAACTGGAATAAACGAAGAGCATCAGAACGAAAGTAGATCTTTCAGAGTGACGCCTAAAATTTCAAAAGGTCAGACCTTGGTTTGTAGTAACGCTGCTGTACAGACTTCTAACAAATTGGATAGACCAACGATATCAGTAAGTGATGTAGAAAGTGAAAAACAATGGAGACCTTTATTTTGTGAACAGTCGGACTCTGATCAGGTGTCTGAAAATCGTCAGAGATTTATTCTGGATCACAATCAGAATTATCATACTGTATCCAGTGGTTCTGAGTATAATAATCCTGTAGTGGTTCCTGGTGTACGTCAGATTCCTAGTGAGCAAGGTTTCAGAGAATCCTTGCCTTTTCAAGAAACGCAGAATTATGAGAAACAATTATCTGGAAATCCTGTGAATAGTTACGAGTCTGAAGATAACCAAAAATATTCTTCCGCTTTGGTTCCTTCTGTTTTGTTTAATGGTAACAATCCATCTGACGAAATATCAAATGCAACAGAAGAAAAGGAGGATCTTCAGAAGACACCAGATTGGCCTATAGAAAGTTCGACTTTTCCGGATGATGAAAATATTCAAAATCAAGATATCAGCCCAGATATTGGAGTGGTTACAAGGTACACGTGTGCTATTGCAACAGTTGCATCGTCCGTGGATAGTCCTGAACCTCGATCAGAAGAAGTGGCAGTGGATTCCAGGACGTCTTCGTCACCTTCTCCTTCACAGTTTTCTTGGTCCAGGTCTAGACCACCAACTAACGAGACTATTGCTTCAGAGGATGAAATTCGTCGACATAACTTGCTGCAACAGAGCTTGGTTCGTCGCCTGCAGAATGAAATCACTTCTTTGAATGATCAACCTTATCAATCTTCTAATTTTGGACAACACCTGACTGTCAGTCAAGCTCAGACTAAATCCTCGAGTCAATCTCCTAATTTAGTTCCTCAACAGCAAAGTTGTAATCAATCAAACACTGTGTTGAATCATCAGCAACAGAGTTTTAATCAGCCGAATATTGCATCCAGTTACCAGCAACAGAGTTTCGATCAATCAAATATCGCATCAAGTCATCAACAGCAAAATTACAAGCAACCAAATATTCCATTAAGTCATCAACAACCTGTAAACGTGACTCAGAATGTGCACCATCCACAATCGACTTTTAATCAAAATATTCACCATCAGCAATCGAATATAATTCAGCAGGAACAAAGATACAATCAACCAGCAAACTTCGATCGACCGACAGGTTCTCAAGGACCAAGTCGATTTAAATATCTAACACCAGTTCCTCAGAAGAAGCCAGAGCCACCTCGAGCTCGTTCACCAGGTCCAGTGACCGTGAACAGGGTGGTTGCTTTACGGGAAGCTTACGAACAGGTGCCAAACCCTCAATCGAAATCAATTCACAAGGAACGTTCTCCAGTTCCAAACGGAGCGGTGCCAATCGACTCCAGTGACGAATATTTGGTATCTTGTGCGAATAAAACCTCTAGATCTATAGTGCTCTCGAAATCAGAGTCCTGGCATCAATTGGCTCTCTCCAATCGTTATCCTCGAGCACCTAAAATAAACACACCAGCATCAACATCTTCGTTTCAAAGCTCTCATCCAAAACCACCGAAACCAAAATCTCCATCTTCTCAGAAATTGAGGTCCAAACAATTTGAAGCGTCGTCAATGGCGGACAGCGTCAAGAAGATGGAAGATAAGATCAGACAGTATTTCGATCAACCAGGTGATCATGTAGAATCGAAAGATTCTTTGAAACACAGAAGATCTCCTAGATTTGCGTCTAAAGGGATGGTTGGACTGTCTCGTAGTCGTACTATGCCTGGTTTATCTGATGAAAAATTGTGTCTTTCGATAACCACCCCTCAACAAATGCCATTATTAAACGTGAACACCGCAGATGTTGACAAAGTGTTCGACGATCTGTTCGAGGAAGCTACGAGGACGGATAATCAGTAATAAAACTGGTTTGAATCTCTTCGTTTGTTTAGCGTGACGTGTATTTGAGGAATACAGGACGTCATATTGGATCTTCTTGGATCCGCTATTTCTTGGTGCAGCTGGATGATTTGTTTTATACTAACGATTCTGGTTGTGGAAAAAATTCACGATTTCTAGTCGTCGATAATTGTAATTATCCTCCTGTCTTAGGAGAAGATCTCTAGTATCGTGTCCGAATCTGAGGTACGTCTTGGACAATTATCGATCTGCTCGCGACGTTGCAGAGTGTCTTTCATAAATTAAGAAATCAAAGGGAACGAGTAGAAAAAATGGATATAAAACTGTGTGAGGAGGAACAAGTGATAGATAACATTGTAATATTTAATTGGCAGCGTTGCTTGTTGTGATGCGGAGAAGACATTAAGTGAAGCTTCGAAGCTACCAAAAGGAAGTTTAAGTGAAGTGACAAATAAAAATAAGAGATCTTCATATAGAAACTTAAAAAGGAAACAACAACAAAACAAAACAAAAAAAAAAAAAAAGAAAAATTACTGAAGGCAGTGGATCTGCGTGGATTTTAACAGAGGAGATCAAGCCAACGTCGAAAGTCATACATACGTTAAAGTGAAGTGAGCATAAAAAATAATAAATATTCGTATAGAAATAAAATCAGAAAGAGGAGTTACTGAAACCAGTTGATCTATGTGCATTTCGACAGAGGAGATCAACTAACGACGAGAATTATACACAACTAATTAACAACATTATTTGTTGTGTATGACGCGACTTATAATACAGAGAAGACATTAAGTGAAGCTTCGAAGCTACCAAAAGGGAGTTCAAGTGAAGTGAAAAATAAAAATAATAAATCTTCATATAGAAACTTAAAAAAGGAACAAAAAAAAAAGAAAAGCAGTGGATCTGCACGAATTTGAACAGAGAAAAGATGAGCCAACGTCAAAGGTCGTTCGTCGAGGAAACAAGACTGAATGCTAAAATGATTATTGCTCGCGTGTTCAGCACGAAAAGGGGCGCGCGTTTTCTCATGGAGAAAGTTTCCTCTCTTGTTTCGCGTCGAAGAAACGCCCCATGTGCGCTTTTCACTCTTGTTTGTTTCATGTTTCATTTTTTTCTTAATTTTCTTTTCTTCTTTTCTTTTTCTTTTTTTGTTCTTCTTCTTTTAATAAGCCTCGAGTCGCGCTCTGCGCGCGAACACGTTTTGCGGACGGACGTTCAGAGTTGCTAGAAGGTCGTGCCAAAGCCCGAATAAAGCAGTGAGTCACAGCCCTTCTTTTGTTGATCCTTTTTTGACGCGCAGTAGCGTGTAGCTTGCACCAGCCGGACTGTGCACGAAGTTTGAATAGTAGCATACAGTGATGAACAAAATTGTTGGCACATAACATCCTATTTTCTATAAACTTATGTGTGAATTTGGGAAAACACGATTCTTTGCTCAACGTTCTTGTGAAATACCTTGCGTAACTGTAGAACCAAAATCTTGAATACTTAAATCGTTCAGTACGAGATGGAAGGTAGAACAGGGTAAAATCTGACCAAAATCGTGCAAAATTACAGTTAGACTTACAACAATTTCATTTTATTGTATCCTGAGCTCAATTTTTGTAATATCAAAAATATTCTATTATGTCGGTGCTGTTGTTATAAGATAGAAATAAACTAGTTTCTATCTTTTTTCTCTTTCTTGTTTTCTTTAGTCTATCGTTTAATCCACTGTTTTTGCGGGGAAAAAGAATAAATTGTTTCTAAATACGAAATATGTAGTTCTTTCTTTATCACGTCAACGTATAAGAATATGTAACGCAGTATACAAAAATTCAGTATTATTAAATGGTTTTATAATTACGAAATGCACTATATGAGAAGTAGAGTTTGGAAACGGTTGATCAATTTAGAAGAAGTATTTTCATGTCAGAAGTATTTCAATATAAAATAGATGTAGATTTGAAGATACAAGATTTTTGAAAAATATTTGATTGTTACGTTTCTTCAACTCATTTGATAATATTAGTTTGCATAACTAATGTCATTGATATAATTTGTAAAGGCAACTCGTTATACATTTTTTATTATTTTATTATTTTTTGCTATTTATTTTTATAGCACAGCTGCTTAATGAATTTTGACGATGCAACAAAAGAGAATTGAAAAAAGGAACCGTGAATTTTATAAGTTTACACAGAATTTTACAAGAAAATCTGGTTTGTGGTGATATTTTTGTTCATTACTGTATATTAGTACATCTAGGTGCAGTAGAATGCAAGAGGGGGACCTTGTCTGACTATTCACGTCCAGTTTTACTTCCTTTGACAGATTTTTGTTTCTTATATCCCACTTACTTCTTCGTCGAGTATTAATAACTGCCAAGTATCACCGTGTTACTATTTTAGTTGAGATAATTGATAGACAGTGGATCTTTATGCATACTTTTATGAACTAAATTGAACTAAAGTAGTAGAACCTAAATAGAGATCTGGTCTTAAGTACTATAATATAAATATTACAATGAAATATTCGAACGTTTAGTAGTTTCTATAAATTTTCTATAAATGAATAAACATCCATAGTCTAATAATTAAATTCCCAAAAAATGTATACAGTAATTATGTACAGAAGAATACTTTTATTTGGCAATAGAATTATTATTTATTGAGTCAATGCTTCCGTACAATTTATTATTAGATTTTGTACCAGTTTTCTTTTATTAAATTTTATACAATATTTTGTGTCCTATTTCTTCAGTATATATATCTTTATATAGTAGCTAAAGAATTTAATTACGTGAAAATTCAATTTTAAATACTTGGACAATGTCCCCCCATAAAACAAGCGACAACACACACAATCCTGAAGCTGTTTGAAACTAACGAATCTAATTGCAATACAGTCAGAGAACATTTTAAAGGATCAAATATGCACTTGGAAGCCTTAAAACAGTTCAATCTTAAAAATTAAACAATGATGGAAAAAAATACCGGAAGCTTGATGATCTTTAATTTACGCACGATTTATATCCTACACTCGACGCTTGGATTCTTGGCGGAAATGGAGAATGTCACATTGATTGCTGCATTAGCAGATCACAGAATCACGAGGAATATTACTAAATAGATAAATTGACATTCACTCTATTAACACTCGTGACTCGACATGCTTTCCTTTCTCACTTACTAATATAATTTACATGAATTAATTTAAACAAGAAATGATAACTACTAATTATAAATTCGTTAAATCCGGAATAAACTAAGATTCTACTGCGTGTGTCAACTGACAATAATCACGACGAAGAAAAACGTAAAGCTTACAGTAAAGTGAAAGGACTGAGAAAATAGTTAAAGCTACTGTAGAATAGATCAACAAAAATGTACAGTACTTTAAGAAAGATTCTTACAAAAAAATACTTCTTTAAGGAAGACGTTACGAAAAGGACTGACTGGAAATTACAAAATTAATAAAAAATAATAAAAAATTAATAAAATAAACATTGACAGATCAAGAAACACAGTATCGGGTTCTCGTTTTACTTTTAAAATATTTCAAATAACGAAAAGAAAAATGAGTATTTAACAATTATCAAATACAAACGTTTAAAATAAGATTGAAAGTAAAGTTCTAAAATAAGATTTCAAGTTTTTAAAATGGAATTTAAAATAGAATCAAAAAGTGCTCTCACGATGGATCTTCGATCAGAAAGTTCCAATAAATAACGAATGGCTCTTCGATTAACGGAGAAGCAATTGGTCCTCTATCGACACAAAAATAGCGTGCCCCGTACACGTGCATTTATTTGCAGATTGTAAATACAGAGAGAGAAAGAGAATCGGGAGACGCGCCAGCCAAGTTTCCAAGTCTTCGTTCGCGGAATCAATGAGGAATTGCTTCTGGCGATTTCAATCTTTGCATTTTCGCGCCGGAAAAATATATACCATTACATATGCGCATATATATAAATCGCCACATGTTTTCCGTGTGTTCAAAACGCACGCATACACCTACTCAAAAAGGTACGAGTGTGTGAAATTTACGCACGAATACCCATTTCGGTTGAACTTTGTTTCCAGCTACCTATATCGAATTTGTGACCTATTTTGATTGTCATATAATAGCTTTTGGCAAATAGAATGAAAAATTTCAATTCTATGGCGCGGAGATCGTTATTTTAAAAATTATGCGTATACATAAAATGTATGCATACCGTACATTTTATTCGAACATATGTACGTTTTATTCTGCTCGTTGATAATTATATGAAGATTCACAGGAGGATAACATGAAAATTATATTATTGTAGATTTGTTTATTTTAATTTCACTTTACGATTAAAAATAATTGACAATGCAAAAAATCCGCTAGGTTCAAATATGTAAACGTTCTAATAATAACGACGAGTTGAGAAAGTTTGATACAATTCAACGGTATGATTAAGACAAGCAATAGTTTAATATCTTCGATATTCTAATATTATGACAGGCAATATTTTGAACATATCGTTTAGCTGCAAGGCCGATAAAAACGCAATTTTATAATAATAGTATTATAATATTATCTCTAAATAATTGTTAAAATAAATAAATAAAAGATGAATTCGCTAAAAAAAACTGAAATTTCCATTTAAAAGAGTAGCAAATGTGGCTTGTCGAGTGCTTCCTCTGTAATTTTCATCTATTATAAAAGAAAGTGACAAATTTGCTGTGACCCAGAATGAACCTCGGCTCCTATTTGCATTTTATTTAAGAGTTTCGCTGCTAACTATCCTCACACGAACACAGAGAGTACACAATTTAGATTAGAAGACTTTTAGTTTTACATTCAGCTCCACGTGTTCCTTGTTATTGGAGCGATTTCGTCATCGCCTCGTTGCGGCTCGAATCACGAAATCGGGAACGAAAGATGATTTTGTAACGACCGTGTGTTATAACAAAATGTTGTAATCTATCGTTTAAATCGTTAAATAGATCGGAAAAAGGAAAACAGCAACCTCGAATCGAGGAACAGCGACGAGGTTGAGAAACGAAAGTTTTAGTTGTTTTATTTTTTTTTAATTTAATTTTTAAATTATTTTTTTAGTTTTGAATTTTGCCCAGTCCTAATAATAATTCTCACAAATGTAGCGATTTTCATTGACAAACTTTTTTAATTAGATGATAGAGAAATTAACATAAGATGGGATGACAGAATGCATTTCAATGAACCCTAACGTTTTATGATTCATTTTTTTTTTTTTTTTATATAATACGTCTTCAATTTAAATCGTTTTATTCGTTTTTCAGCTCGTAAGAAGCCGCTATCGCCGTTTGCCAAGTTTCGTGAACTCGACAGACAAAATAGCGCCGCCTCGTCACCCAGGTAATCGTTTACGAGAGTTCTTTATTTATGTAATAGGTATTTTCGTTTTTACTATCGGTGAAAGAATGGATATTATTAGACAACTGGTTTCTCTATTTCAGTTGTGCCACAAAAATATATGAAACTTATATTCCTTGGAATAATTATTGTTACTTAACTGTAACGACGACCAGAGTATTAGATATAATTTAGGATAGTAGGTTTATTTAAATTATAAAATGAATAATAGAAAAAACTTATAAAAATTAGAAAACAAATATTCGAAAAATTGTAGATTAGAAATTAAATACGGACTTAACAATTTCTAACTATAATTTGAAATTTTTAGATCAATATTCTAAAATCTGTATAAAATATATCTTTACAGACGTAATTTTCCATGGTTGAAACTAAACTCGATTTAAATTCTATTTCCCTAGTTGTGCTGATTAAAATATAATTTTGCATAAAACTTTGCACTCTATTACTGTTAAATAAAGTTGAAAATTAAGTCATAAGCAATCGTTCAAGCGCAATCTTCGCTAATTGACTTAATCCGCCGTACATTTTATATTTATATGCACCTTCCATTTCTTCGAAAGCTTAACCGAAGGCTTTTCCTTCTATATTTAGTCCCGTAAAGTCACCGGCAACAGAGTTTCGATTCAAGTTTACCGAGCCAGCGGTGCGGGACAACGCGGTGCAAATAAAAGAGCGGCTACTGGCGTGGTGCCGTTCCAAAACCAAAGAGTACGAGGTAAATCCGCCTTGTAAATGGAGCTTCACACGCGAGAGCGTCTATGTTATTTGCAGAAAACACGCGAATAATCACACATCGATAGCCGCGAGAAAATTACGATGTTCGGAAAATTAGTGAATCGCGTTGCATAGCTGCGTTTTCTATTGCAGAACGTGCAACTGGATAATTTCTCGACGAGCTGGAACAATGGATTGGCGTTTTGCGCTTTGCTTCATCACTTTAGACCAGACGCTTTCGACTATCACTCGCTACGGCCGGAGAACCGCAAAATGAACTTCGAGTTGGCGTTTACGAAAGCCGAGTAAACTTCAATTTCTTTCTTCTTCTTTCATTTTCAGTCTTTCTTCGGACTTTCTTTTTTGTATCATCCAAGAGCTACTTTCCTGATGTTCTATAGTTTTTATATAAATTATTTATTGTTCCATGGTTCTGACGTGTCCCTCTAAAATATATTCGTTGAATTTGAAATAAAATAGGCATTTATATCTGTAAAATAAATGAAAATGTAGTGGAAGAAATTTAGTACGCGTAGTGTATGACTTTGGATAGACAATTGATTTTACTCAAATTTATAAATACTTTAACATATTAAATTGTATGTTAGATCTTAGAAATGTAACTTAGATCTTTATGATTTCTGAAAAATTCTTTAAGTATCACCAATGTTAAAGAGTGATTAAATGTTTGTAGTGAACTCGCCGGGATAGCACCGTTACTTGATGTCGAGGACATGGTGATGATGCGCCGACCAGACTGGAAGTGCGTCTTCACCTATGTACAGTCCATCTATCGCCGCTTCAAAGACGAGGATTAAGGACTTACTTTGACGCTTCTTAATGGCGTTCCGCAGTGCAAACCCGACATTCAACCGCCTAATACGATTCGCGGATCGCGAGTCCGTCTGCTGTTCATTTGAATAGATCATCAAGGAAACGGCGCATTCTCCAAATATGAAATGAGAAAAACGAAACAAGCTCAGGCGAAATCCTCGGGCGGAGAACAGTGAAGAAATAGAAAAAGTTCGCTTTTGCGCATCTGGCATTCAGCAACGCGTTCAGCAACATTTTTACGCACGACTTTCCTGGCAGCCTTCCAATGAATGTATAATTATTTTTACCGAAAAACGATGCAATAAATAAAACGGCTTCCTCGAACATGTAGTGCTGTGACTGATGCGTGAACAAAACATACCAGTCATAACAAAAAAGGGAACTGATGTTATAGCATTGATGTTATCGATGGAATTCAAGGTCTTCTACGCCAAAGATTTATGAAATAAACATGTGATGCTAGCAATCTGCTCGATTAGTATCGTTATTTTTTGTTAACGACGATGTAACACGAACCACGAATTTTTCAGATAGAAGGTAATGAAAGAAAATTTCAACTCGTATTAGAAAATCAATTTATTAATTATAATCAAAAATATCTAACATTTATACTATATTAAGTGATATTCTATGAGATAAATACATCTGTAGTTGCAGCTATGGTCTTAGTTGATTAATTAAATGACAAAGTAATATAAATAAGTAACCAAAGATAATTAAAATGAATTAAGAAACACCAACAAATGTCTCCATTTTTAGTTTATCGGATCTTTACTCAGTCAGACTTTCTTGTTAATCACGCAACCCGTCAATATTTATTATTAACGAGTAGATTACACATTGTGCCTAATTTAAAGCACTGTATTTTAATCATAAGGCACTAATTAGTACGTGAGTGCAGAACGTTAGATTAAATGGTATCTTCTAAAGAATTATTTATATCATTTCTATCTTCTCCAAGCATTTCCTGCAAAACAATGTTATATTTAATTGCAGAGAATTTGAACATTACAGAAGAAGGATTGGTTACAATACCTGTAAAACTTCGACTAGTGATCTCGATTCTTCCAACATTTCTTTATATATGCGATTTTCTTCTTCTAATTTCTCAACACGCTCAGTCAATTCTTTGTTATCTTCTAACACATCCTCAAGCGCTATCCGTCGCCTTTCAGCCAAGACTTCCCAGTAATTTTCACTAGGTCCAGCTATTGCAAGCATGAAACAAATATTTCCAAAATCAATAATTCGATAATTACACGAAGGATTATAGTTTCCCCTAATTTTTTCTTTTGAATAAAAGCATACCTTCAGATGTTAAGTCTTCAACTTCAATTTTTATTTTTCCTCCTCTTGAGGTTTGAACTGCTTTATCTTTTAAAATTACTTTCTTACGTTTTGGTTTCTCTTCATTTTTAGATTTTTCATTTACTTCGCTAAAAAATAAAATGTAATTTAAATATGACATTTAAAAAATATAAAACAAGCAAATTGTAAAACTTATTTACCCTTTATGTGTTTCTTTTCTTGATAGGGAAGATCTCAGCATCCTCCTACCACCAACTAGATTTTCTTTGTTAGTGGCTGTCGGCTGCAAAACGTGCAAAGACTTTCTGACCTTATCCTGTTTCAATAAAAGATAAAAAATATGACATATGATGAAGCCTCTAATTATGTTACCTGGATCATGTGCCATGCTAAAGATATAAAAGAAATTAGGAAGTACAAAATAAGGATAGTAAGAGAAGATATTCTAAATATGACATGCAAAATGAACTTGTAATACAATAGAACTCCATCTATGGAAACAAAATTTTGGTTAATGCTCTATTAAATGGATTCCCATAAAAATTGTATAAATTCACTTATTTTCAATTACTTTGACGTGTTTGTTCCCTGATAAATTTCCAAAATAAATAGTCCTACAGTAATGATCCAACTTATTTGTATATATTACAGTAATTATGCAACTTAAGATCGTTACCCAACATTTAAAACGGCGGTTAATTAATAATCAAAGTTTGTAAATAAATGAAGATGGGTAAGATAAGAGTTTCATAAATTAAGATGTTTATAATTTCTAATATATAAAATTCCACGAAATGATGGAATTTTTGCAAAATTGTAATGTAAGCGATAGTTTACTTTGCAATGATTATTATAAATGAAAAGTGACGAAAAACGTCGTTACATGTATCACTAACCTTAGAAGCAACAGTTTTGGCGGTAGAAACCTTTGTGCCACCTCCAGGTTTCATGATAGTGGCCGTTAAAAACGCGAGTCAGTTAAATAATTTAGAATAAATACAAACTATACACGTGCATAGACGGAGAATGATAGAATTCAATAATATATCCGAACTACAATATTTCCAAAACAAATATTTCTTATGTACAAATTCGGAAGAACTAACCCACCTTCATCCTATGTGCACGACAAACGACAAATGCTTCGACGCAGAGTGTAAGATTTTCCCGCATTTAGTACGTTACTTATTGGTCCTTAAATTGCTGCTTTTGTAACGCAATGATAACACTGTTAAGGATAAAGGATAGTTTCTATGACAAATAACGTGGATATATAAATGAAAAATTATTTTATACCACTTAATAATTGCCTAAAAAAGCAGAACTATTTTATTTTTATCAAAATAAAAATGTTTGGCGTGAAAGAAAGCATCAGATATTTATTGGTACAAAAAATTTAAATAGGTTTATAAACATGAAGTATTTTAAACTAAATTAATTAACAAATTAATTTATAAACAAAGAAATTTAAAAAAAGAAATTACTGCAGCAGTTTATTTCGGAAGATGAAATTATAAATGTTCCTAAATTAATCCTCATAACTAGCTATTTTCACTAATATACATTTTTTCGAATCATCCACACTATCACCACGTAGCGGCGAAAGAGTAACACTAATCGTTATTGCTATCCTTGCCGCATACTATCTCTCTCCTTGTCTAAAAACTAGTCGCGTGCTGCCATCTATTCGATATAGAAGGATCAGTAACTTGGATCGCATTAGGATAGATGGCAACACACTACTTGCCGTAAACAAAGAGATGGTGTGCAACAGATGTATGCCTTGTTTCAGACAAGTAAGTGTTTCGGATCCATTTTATTCAGTCGCAACCAGACCCTTGTGCGTACATGACCATTGCTGGGCGTGGTAAGAAGTAATTTGTTAAAAAGTTGTACTTATTAAGAAGAGAAGACGTAAATTGTATCAAAGAGGTAAGCAAAAGTGGTAATGATAATTATTAGTGTATTATAATCTATAAAAGTGATTTCGAATTAGTTAAATTGAACTTCTAAACCAGATACATTTGATTAAACAGCAACAGATATAATTGCTTAAAGTAGTTTGATAAACATATCCGATTTTTCGGTCTCATTTGAGAGGTTATAGTCAAAAAAGTAAATCAATATTTTAGAATAATTTAGAATACTTCTGAATTGTGAATATACATTCTCGTTCCTCTAGATTTTGATTTTATTTTGATACTGTGAATAATGGATATTACGAAGTAGCTGTAAATTGCATTTTGTTATGTTATACTGTGTATACTGTACTATAAACTACAGACTATAAAAGTAATAATTAAACTGTCTTGTAGTGAAGAAATTACTTGTAGAAAATCATATATTTATTTACATTACATTAATATTATCATTATCTATATTGCCAAAAATACCTGTTATTAAAAGATTAAATTAAAATTATAGGTGGAAAAATACGCAATAATGGAAACTGTGGCTAAAGATTTACGTGGCCTAAGAGCTTGTTTAGTATGTTCCTTGATCAAGGTATACCTTTTTCTATTTCTAACTATAATATATGCTATAATTATCATCATACAATTATATGACTAAAAATTTTAATCTTACAGACATTTGATCAATTTGAATTTGATGGATGCGATAATTGCGATGAATTTTTACGAATGAAGAATAATAAGGATAATGTTTTTGATTGTACAAGCTCCAATTTCGATGGGTAAGTCATATAAATAATAAACAGTTTTCTGGTACAATATTTGATTTTCCTGTTGTGAAATCAAATTACTAAAATTGATATTATATGTTTAGTATGATTGCTGCAATGAGTCCTGAGGATAGCTGGGTTTGCAAATGGCAAAGAATAAGTAAGTAAGAAATTTGTACCTAGACACAATAAGTTAAGATTAAGCAAGAGAAATATCGTTATTTTATTCTTGTACACTTTTACAAAATTATAACAGTTACATTATCTCATAGTAAATCATACTATAAACTGTTATCCTTTATTCTACATTATTTTGACATCTTACATTTTATTAATGCTGCTTCAAATTTCTAATGTATTAACCTTTCCTTTTTTTTCTCTTTAATAATTATTTTTGGCAGTGCAAATAACAATAATCTATATCATGTTTTATATCATATTGTAAATGTATTGAAAGGCAGGACTTTGTACAAGTTTTTTAAGCCAATATTTCAATACAAAAAATGCAACTAATATAAAACAATGCAATATATATATATATATATGTCGGAGATGAAAAAACATCGGGATTTCCCGTTCGGAATGTTGGGAAAAACCCAACCAACTACGTCACTAGACGTAGCCATGGTCACGGCCTTTAAGGTTTTTAAGTAGAGCCATATAATCATTTCATACCTGCGTCAGGTACACGTCCCTTCCGTGACCCGCTATGTCATTTCGAGCCCGAACCCATTGTCATAAAATCGGATTAGAACATTAAAACTATTTCTTATTTTTATTAGTTAAGTGCAGCTATAGTAAAAGTCTGGACTAGGGTATTGGGATTTTTCCCAACATTCCGGATGGAAAATCCCGATGTTCTTTCATCTCCGACATATATATATATTGCAATTTAATAAGTTTGTGTATCTGAGATTCTTAATATTATATATTATTATACATTTATACAGAATTTTCACTAATATGTATGACAGTATGTATAATTATTAAGGAACATGCTTATGTGCGTACACAAGATTCTATTTTAACATATTTTAATTTCATGTATATTTTGCATTAATTTTTTACATGCTGTCTTTTTCATTTAACTTAAAACAAAATAAGTGGACAAAATCTCTTGCTAATAATTATAAATATTTGCTGTAAAATAAGTGAGATTCAATCTTTTTTTCTCCTTTTAGATCGGTTTTGCAAAGGTGTATATGCAATATCAGTATCAGGACGATTACCAGCAGGTGTTATAAGAGAGATGAAAAGCAGAGGAATAGCGTACAGACCACGTGATACAAGCCAAAGATAATTTCAAAGTTTGTATTATTACTACCATATTTTCTTGTAATATTATTTATTAGAATATTGTAATTATTTATCTAGTATTTGCACTAAGAATTTTATAAGATTTTCATGAAAATATTATATTGATTTGATTGATATGAACTTTTGTTCAGGTTCCAAGAATTCTCTTCTAATTCCTTCAACCTTTTTGACTATAATTAAGATTTTTGTAAGATTTGCTCGCAACTCTTTGCATTTTCTCTAATTCCAAAAGATTACAATATATTAATATTTCCTCTAAATCTCTCAATATCTGTACAGATTTTTAAACAGACTAGTTAGTAATATCTTGAAAACATTTGAATTTAAAGAATATATACAACTTGTGTGGAATCCATTTTCTCTTATCATAAACACGTTCCACATCACTTTTTCAAATCATGTTCGTGTTATTCGATAAATTTTAAAAAATGGTAATATTTGATTTTCTAATTATTATAGCTAAATACAAAGTTAGTTTGCTCTGATTTTCTACAAATTCTCATGTAATAAGTTAATGTGTGTACATTAAAAATTTACGAATTTAAGTTTCTGTTTTTTTCTTTCTAATACAGATCAATATCAAATATGATTGTTACCTGGACACATATTCAAATGAGAACAGACTGGATGCCGCATCACGGGCAAATTATTGTTTACACAATTAAGCCATAGATTAGCACAAGTAACGTGATAATTATTTTCATTATAAACTACCCTGCCACTAGTAATAACTGTTAAACAAAGTGAACAACAAATGGCTTCACCTTGATGTAAAGGCCAAGCTGGTAATTCCGTAACAATCTGAAATGTTTTATGCGAAGATATAGAGACATGTATTTGTATATAAGATATGTACATGTATTATATGTATTATAAACTTAAGACTCTAAATTAATAAAAATTATATAAGATAGTAATATTTCTTACTGGTATGTTTGCATAAAATGGTTCCATTTCTGCCCAAATTCGATCAATATCCATTAATAGCTCATCAAAACCTATTATATTGATATCCATTTCCTTATATGAAAAATTAACCCGTCTACAAACAGCTGCGACTTCGGCTAAATCTGATTTAAAAAAGAAACACACGATAATAGCGGTATATATTTTAGACCACTACAAGAAAGTAATTCGATAATTTTCCGAAATTAATTGATTCACATAAATTCTTGAAGTATTACTTACTGCATAGAAAGTTGTATCCTTGTACTGAATTTAAAACTTCATGTAATACAAGTTCTGAACTAATGTTTGTAAATATATTTGCAGCTACTTGTAATAATAATACACAGCTCTCCATGTATTGCTTCCATTCCCAATATTCTGACTGTAAAACCAAGTAGATTATAAATCCTCTTTTATATTCTTTGTATATATGCTGAATATATAAAAAATATTTGCAATACGTATGTAATGTATAATATCGCAATAACCTGATGTGTAGTATCTACTATTTGCTCATCTTCAGTATTTGACGGTAAGAAAGACTTAAGATCTAAACTAGGCACAGATCCTGATCGAGTTAATGCATTTGATGCACCATTCATGAATTCTATACTATTAATTGATATGGCATCTTCCTTCTGAAGAGCTTTCCCTTAAGGTAAAATGTAATTATAATGATACTGTCTACGATAAAAAAAAAAAATTAAATATCAGAAATAATATACAACATCAATTACCTATCTCTAAGGAGCGTTCTTCTACATTATCCTCAAGCTTAAGATTGTCAAATGATTCAGAAATATCTGGCATAAGATTAAAATCTGCTGCGTTTGCATTATTATTGTTAGTAGATTTAAACTCAAAATCTGTAAAAATATCGGCAAAACTGTCAGTATCTAAAGCATTTGTGGCAGGAGTATTACTAGCAGGTTGTTCTGCAGACACAAATTCTCCAAATTCATCAGTTGATTGATTGCTGTAACTTGCGTTTGCCTCTGGTTCAGTTGACACAGTTGTTTCTTGAACCAATGCACGCAAGGCACTATATTTATCTTCAACAAGTTGTAGATTCATAAGATCCTGTTGAGTGGATTCCATTGTTGTTGATGAAACCTAATTATGAATTTTTAATTATTAATAAATACTATTGAAAAATAACAAAGTATTTTTAGTCACTTTTCTAGCTATAACTAATTTCTTTTTTACTATTTTTTTAATATAATTTATGAAGATTAAATTACCTTATCCATCCATTCTAATTTATTCAACACATCTTTGTCATTAGGTAAATTTATAATTTCTGTACTTGTATAATCTTTTACATTCTCACTATGGTCCTTGGGCGGATCATTATTTCTTATCACTGTATCCTTAAGAATTACTGTTTTAGATTGATTTTTTATTGCACACTTAGGAAATAATTCTGATAAACAATCCAATGTTGATTGATCTTTACTCTGAGACATTGTAGTTAATGGTAAAGATGTAATACGTGTTTGAGTAGTGCCATGAGCAGATTTAGCATTTATATTATTCTTCTTTGACTTCTCCATTGGTTTTTTAATACCTAAATTATGATTTGCAAGTCTACTTCCAATGGCTGAGCCCTGTTTTGTATCCCAAATTGGAATACTAGGAATGTTAGGAATTGGAGCACTTTGAAATTCAGAAAAGTCATCACACAGATCTGCTGTTGGTTGATGTTTAGAATCTAATTGAGGGCGGGAAGTTTGCTTCATATCCTTTGATACATTATTTGAATCCCATATGGTAGTAGAAGAGACATAAGACTTATTATCAAAACATGAAATTTTTCCAGGTACATTGTTCGTCATTTGCACATTTAAGTCTGAAGATATGACTCCTTGTTGATGCAATTTCATTTTTCCCTTAACTTCCAAGGAATATCTTTCATCAGAGCTAATAAACCCGATTTCAGAACTTTCTTGAAGGTTTTGAAACTTAGCTGCAGAATTTAACTGAGTTACAGGCTGTAGATTCATTAAACATTCAATGTTCAAATAAGGAGTAGGTGGAAATGGAAGTAGATGTAATATATCTAGGCTATTGAACGTGTAAGAAGCCTGTGCTGCAGCAACAAGAGCAAGAACAATATATAATTCTTGCTCTGTGAGTTGTCCAGCATACTTTTGATTTGCCAAATTCCATATGTGTCCAAGGACTTCTGTAGGAAGCTGACTAGTGAGCAATAAAGGAAAGACTTTGTTTGTATCGACCAATAGCTCGGTTTGCATTCCATTGGTTCTGAGTTTGTCCTCTCTCACCGCTTCCCATACCATCTTATAGATTGGTGGTAAAGTAGTGGAATTAGTCCACAGCCAAGTTGGCAATTGATTCAGTCTTTTATCCATGTGAGTCTTGTTCATTATTAATAAACTGATGTTCGACCGAGCTTTCGCTATGACGAGCTTAAATTACGTGAACTCGTCGAGTAGTATAATTTCATCCTTCAGCTTACTACCCTGGTACATACATCAAAGTTAACACTATAAACATCTCACTCGATTCACACGATCTATTTGAAATTATATTTCCACATGTCACTTGTGTTACATTTTTCATAGATCGTTTCCATTGCAAAGGATGTACGAAGAGTAACGTCGTTTCTCGATTAGATCAGAATTATAAATTCGAGATAATAATAATATATAAATAGAGACAACTGCGTGGCAAACAAGAATTAACAATTCAGATGTCACCGGATGATCACTGGACGACGTTCTGTTACGAAGGTAGATCCGCGACAAGCGACAAGTGCGATTCTGTGTGATGGAGTTTATTCAAATTTCAAGTTTGAGATGATTCACACTACAAATAACGATGTACAATGATCTCCATTTTTAGTATGATATTCGTTGAATGTAAGATAAAACAAAACACATTTTGGAATATTCTTTATGTAAAAATATGATTTATTAATACTTTGCTGATTTAGTCAATATCTTTTCTAGGCCATAAGTGCTTCCTAAGTCTCCTTTTAACGAATTTATTACCGTCAAAGAATATAAATCTAAAAAATAACAAATGAAATATGCCAATTAATTATCGATAAAGTAATAATTACATTATTAAATTTATAAATATGAGGTATAATGGATGAGAAAAGAGAATCATCTTATTTTATGTAAACGTCGCAATTACATATGAATCGCCTTAATGTGTCTTTCGCTTAAGGGAATGTTTGTGGTATTGCCGCGTATAACAACATTGTCTAAGTAATTCCTTTAATGTTTAATATATTCAGTATTAATAGCTTTTATTGCTGAAATCGTTACAGAATTGTGCATATATTCTCACGATAAAAATAAGTAATATCAATTAACTATAAAAAGAGAGATCTTAAGGTACGTGAAATAATCTCTCTAATTTATGCGGCTTTAGTATTTTGAAACGCAAGTCTAGTATGAATTCATCATTTTAGGTTACATTTCAACAAATCATCATAATAGGATGTCGACGGATTTTTATATACGATATTATGTAGGTCATAAAGGAAAATTCGGTCATGAATTTCTCGAGTTTGAATTTAGACCTGATGGTAAACTACGATATGCGAATAATTCAAATTACAAGAATGATACAATGATTCGAAAAGAAGCGTATGTACATCAGTGCGTGATGGAAGAACTAAAGAGGATTATTCAAGACTCTGAAATTATGCAGGAGGACGATTCTTTGTGGCCACAACCAGATCGCGTTGGACGGCAAGAATTAGAGATTGTAATTGGCGATGAACATATTTCGTTTACGACTTCAAAAACTGGTTCTTTATTAGACGTAAATCAATCACGGGATCCAGAAGGACTAAGATGCTTTTATTATCTTGTACAAGATTTGAAATGCTTAGTGTTTTCTCTCATTGGACTACACTTTAAAATAAAACCTATATAAATATATATAATTATCATACAATGTATTACAAGTTTAAGTATCTTTAACTACTTCATTGTGTAAGAAAATATATGATAATTTTTAATTAATTTTATGTATTTTATTTAATTGATTGTGATATTAACTCTTATCAGATAAAAGTCACAGATATTTATATATTAAGATACATTAAATAATTTGAGTCATAACTTAGCTGATTATTCATGTTTGTAAATCATTAATCATACTCCTTATTATTTGTACATGAATGCCTGGATGAAAAACTAGTATATAATGTACATTGTATTATAGTAAAAAAAGTATTAATAAAAGATAAAAAGTGATTATAAATAATGCAGACATCTTGTATATGTGATAGTAGAAAGTAAGCACATTGTTCAATGTTGGCCGACTATTATAATTAATCAAAAGAAATCTCATGTAAGTATGTGACTTTTAGGTTATAATTTTCTAACCTAAATATTAAAAATTTAAAGAAATTTTAAAATACATATGTTTCTTAATTAATACAATATTTATCTAAATTGTATTCTGAACAGTAGTTTGTTTTTATTACTCCTATTTTTTAAAACTTTTTTTGCTACAAGATGCGTATTTTTTAACGTTAGAGTAAAACATTAATATCTTACATTTTTTAATTTTATTTAGTATGTTTAAACATTTTAGATGTTTAAATATATTCACAAATACATGTAAAAATTTAGTGCAATCATTTTAAGATAAAAATTATGTTACAAGTATCATCTATTGTAATAGTGATTCATTGTATATGTATTGCAGAAGTAAAATGTCCTCACAAGATACTCAAGCAACCAACTCAAATCATAAGTATTCAGATCGAGTTGTTACAGATTCAGTACACTCACGGTTTCGATCCTCAAACGTATATTGTAATATTTGCAACATGAGTATTATTGGAAATCACTCTGCTATAGAAAAGCATTTTAATAATTCTCATCCTTCTAAGGAATTTTGTTGTTACTGTAAAGGCAAAGTGTTCACTTATGTACAAATGCCTATCGATGATTGTACTCAAAAACCAAAGCAAATTGTTTACCATAAATGTAGTAATAACTCTTGAGTATAATTACTAATTAGAAGTATTTAGGAAAAGAATATAAAGGAATCATTAAAAAAAAATTTATATATTTAAATAAAATATATTATAGAATTATATCACATTAATTTGTGTGATATATAACAGAAAAAACAGTATATACAAGTATATACAACATAAATATACAAGTATGAAAAAATATTTGAAATTACAAAATTTCATAATGACAAGTGCAAAAATATATGATATAATTATCGATCAAATAACATGACAAATAAATAACATTTATGTACCAGTAAGAATTATAAAATTGCAACTTACAAATATTGTTAGAATTTATTCCAAATATAAAAGTACACGTATTTATGCATAATATAAATTTGCTCTCTATACAAGTTGTGATTAAGAACTGTTTGCAGTATTTTTGAAACCATAATTAAGACAGTTATATGATACTAGTAATACTAATAGAGAAAAACGTATAATTTGAGTAATTATATAACAAATAAATATAATGAAATGTAATTAGTTCTGTTAAACTGGTTATCACTCATTCGTGATCAAATAACGAATATGATTCCTTTTACATTTTATAATTGTCTAGTATTGCAGATCATACTCAATGTTATATTCCATTAATGTACCTGTAATGCATATATGTATAGAGTATATTATTTATGTACCCTCATGCATGTAAATATATCCTTTTTTAATTTTCTATCAGCTTCTTGATGAATATAAATACGCGAGCGAATTAAAGGAGTATTTTATATAGAAGTATGTAAGTTATTTATCAGTTTCTTGATCTTTATACTCAAAGATATGTTGCAATAAAGCTTATATAAATAATTAAACTTTATGTGTGCGATATTATTAATAATATTTGCATCCCTATTACTAATGACTGTGAATTGCAATTTGTTTGCTTTAGTACATACAAAATACTATAATAATACAATTATATAATAAATGCGACTTAACGTAGCTGTAATAATCAAACATGTTTTGTGTATCAGTTTTCAATATATAAAAATCTATGATAATGGTTTTATAAAATACTTTTTTAGACTAGATTATCGAACTTTGTGAACTTTCTATTTTGAATATAATCGAAATATCGAATATATTTGAATGCGTCAGAAAATATTTTTAGAATGTTTTTTTTCGAAAAGCGTCTTTGTCCACACATTTTATAGTTATTTTTCTCATTGTATTTTACTAATATGTCACTATTCATTTTCTTGAAACTTATTTTTATCTGCCTTATGTATGTACAAGTTTTTGAAACAAGCTGCTCTTACTTCCTTTTGTTAGTATACAATAAGCAATAGAAATATCTTTTTTCATAATCTGTAAGTAATACATGTCTATCAAATAAAAGTTCGACACATTCTTCACTTATAACAGCATGTACACGTACTTCTCAGAAGTACATCAATAAATATCTTATATACTATATATATCTTATATATTAGTATCATTCTCATTCATTGCATTTAGCGTCTTATTCGATAGAACAATTATTTAAAAATAATTTTAATTTTGTAGGATAATCTGTCATTACACCAGTAGCTCCAAGATCAAAAGCTTTCTTAAATTCTTCTTCTTCATTTAAGACCCAAAAATAGATCTATAAAAACGTATTTAAATATTTTTATATGCTATAAATAAAAATTTTTTCAACATATACTTATTACTAACAGCACTGTTTTTAATCTGAATTATATTTCCAGATTTAAACTAAACAGTCGTTAACTTACATGTATTCCTCGAGTTCTTAAATGATTAAATAAGCACTTCCTCATTAGTAATACATTAATAGTCCTTATAATTATTTTTTCCAAGGGTAAGAATTTTATACTTGGACTTCCTTTGCATCTATAATAATGTAATATTGAGAGAAACTAGATTAGATTCAATACTGAATAAAATGTTTAGAATACCTTAAATAAATGGAAGGTAGAAATATCTCTAAATGTGTTTCCTTTAGAGGTATAAATGGTAATAAACCAGTGTATAAGAAAACTATCAACAGAGTTACACGTCTCATGGAAAATAACAAATTTATATTAGGATTCTGTAGAAAAAATAATTGAAATTAATATCATTATGTTAGTATACAAATATTGTACTATAAAAACTAGGTACCGTCTTATAACATTTCTGTGTTATGTCATCATTAAAGTTTCCCCATACAGTATACTCCTCCCGATTATATTCCTTTATTAAATTAGATACTTTGGTTATAAGTTCATCACTGTTAACTTTAATATCAATATTAATTGGTATATTAGGGAATGCTTCAAATACTTCTTTCAATAAAGCAAATCTTCTATCTTCCTCCTTTTCTGTGCCAATATATTCTACATCTGTTAAACTACAGTTTCTAAATCATTTTATTCAAAAATGTAATTTTTTTAAAAACTGTTTAAGCATACCTGGATCAAAATCTATTGGAAGACGTGGTTTCAATAGAGGTAGATCTTTGTAATTTACTTCTGAAATACTTTTATTTGTGCCTGTACTACGTAAAAGATTATGGTCATGACATACAACTACTTCTCCATCTTTTGTTAAATGACAATCCAATTCTAACATTTGTGTACCAATTGCTACAGCTCTGGAATAAAATTACATTTTCATAAAGTGTTATATGCAGTAACTCATGGAATTATTTGAACACTTACCATAGAAAAGTTTTCTATGTATATTATATGTGTTATATGAAACGTGTTGAAATTTCATTAGTAACATTCATAACAAGACATGGCTATGATAATTGTATTGACAAAATTTGAAACCAATTTAACAATGTAAATAAAAATGACATTTCAAATGTTTTATATAATATACAAAACATAATACATTCATAAAAAGTTTTCATAAGTGTACAAATATTTTTGTGGATTTTTGTATAACCAGAAAAAGTAATTTAGAGAACTATTTTTAGATAAATATCTGTTAATTTAATAATTCTTTGTGCTGCACACTTAAGATGATGAGTAGACTTGTAGACTGTGGATTTTTATGTAATTTCATATTTTTATAAAAAGAATTAAAGAATTGGAACTTAGATAATAATTTGTTTCGCCCACTAAAAATTATGATGAGCACTTTATTTTGAATATTTTACATACTTTTGCATATGACATGTACTGGATTTTTAATGCACATTAAAATTTATCATAAATACATAAAAAACCACAGTCTAGTAGTGAGTAAGAATTTTAACTAACCGTTTAAAAGCATGCATCGTGTTTTCATAGCCTTCACCTGCCCCTGCAAAATTATTTTTTTATTAGTATATATATATATCTTTCCTATGTATGTAATGATCTTAATTATCTAATCACCAAAAATTTCAAAACACACCCCCTCTGTGACTGATATGCTGGCACATAAATTTCACTTGTTTCTTTTTATGTAATAACGTTGGATATTTAAAAAGTATTATTGACGTTAACATATAACCTCCTACCAACGTATACAACAACATTTTATATCTGTCTATTATTTTTTATTCGTGTAGCATATCGGAGCATGTCGCTATTAACATGTAATGTTGTGATTAACATGTAAATGAACGTTTCAAGTGACAAGTCACCAACAGAAGTCAAATGAGAATTCCATAATCAATTTTGCTATATCATAGCCTTTACTGCATACTTGACAATTGCAAACGTTGTAATTATAAAATCCTTTGGGTGAAATTATATGAAAAATTTCCACGTTAGTTATACCTTCCTTTTTTTTAGTTATATATACAAATAAAACTATATATTATCAAATTCTTGTTTCATTCTATTTTTTCATTTAATGAGTATAAAACTAGAAACAAAGTGTAGATTTATTTTTTGTTGAATAAATTCTTGTAAATAGAGGAATCTCTCGTGAAATAGAGAACTTTTGGTACAATTATAAAATTAATTTTAATATTTATATGTTATATTTTCCCAAAAGAAATTGTATTAATATTTAATAGAAATATATTGCGTAA